>NC_083341.1:12689041-13006352 GCF_019175385.1 Lycium barbarum
GGAATTGATGGAAAAAGGGACAAAATAGTAAAGGGTTACAAAAAGGACAAGTCGGTGGATATGCAAATTAATATTCCTTCAGCATATATTTGTCAAAAAATCCATTCTCCTCTAGGAGGTCTTGCTAGTTATATCACGTTTTAGTCCTGAAAATAACACAAGGAGTATTGAAGACATAATTAATTACCAATCAAAGGATGGTGCAGCGGATGAGCTGCTCCTCCCTTAATCAGAAGTTTTGGGTTCGAGCAAGAGTATGAAATATCCTTGGTAGGGAGCGCTTTCCCCCGAATGGTGCCCTACGCAGCGCGAATCCGGATATAGTCGGGCTCCCATGCGGGTACCGGACACCTGGTGGAAAACAAAAAAAATGACATAATTAATTACTAAAGTGTGCTTGCTTTAATAAATTAAATGTTTAGTTAATGATTGCACATTTGATCATGGTATGAAAGTAGGTTGAGGTCCTAAATTCAAGTCTCATAGCCACACAGTCATTTTTTGAAAATAATCTCCACATGCTTTGCTTGTGACAAATAACCAGGTCCGCACACATGAGGAAGCGTGTTAAAGACGTAATTAATAAAATAAAATTATATTTTTCTAACAATTTAAATTTTTAAATGAAATGGTCACAGACGTTATTAAGAAAATGATTACCTTCGAAATATTCTCTGATCATACAACATCATATTTAATGAAGCGAAAAAGATAGATTTTATTCCAAAAACTTGTAAACTATTCCTTATCTGCAATTATGGTCATTTATCTTTTGAGTTTTATGTCACTTATACGTTGTCAAAATAAGTGTATTAGTTTAAGATCCGATCCATAGAGTAGATTACAATATCATGAATAGGGAAGGATGATCACGTATAAGCTATAGTGATTGTTAAAAAAAATAAAAAAAGATATCATTTTTTTGTCTTTACAAGTGAAATTGAGGTAGATATCTTCTCGAATTAAAATCCATTATTCTCTTTCAATCCCATAAAACATGTTGGCAATATCTTCAAAAACATGCATTTGCATGAAGTCCATAATATTATCCGTACCAAGAGGAAAGAGATGGTGAAGAGGGATCTAGATAACTCTCCAACTTTATAATTGACTTTGCTTTAGTTAGCTGGATTTTAGAATAAATTCTATTCAAATATTCCAAACAGTAAATGATGAGAAAAAAAGAGTCTGCCCTTAAGCATGCAAGAAGAAAAAGGGTCGGTTGCAACTTCGAAAGGCCATATATTGGGTGTGTACTCTAAGAAAATTTTGTGTAATTTAGTTTATTTATGTTCTGATGTTTGGTTATCAATAAGGAGAAAATATTATTTCAAGAATATTTTATACTCCAATCGTATCAAACACTATAGGGTAAGTTAAGGGTGACGGGGTGGTAGGGTGAGGTTGGGAGATGAGAGTTGTGGCAGAGCCAGCCTTGCGTGTCAATTGGTACCCTTTCGTTGAAAAATTACACTGTGTAGATAATAAGTATTTTCTTTTATGTATATATCATATGTATGTTGAAATTTGAATTCCCTTAACGTGTTAACTTCTTTATATATTTTGACTCTCCGTAGTAAATTCTTGCTCTACCATTGAGTGAGAGCAGGGTGGGCGTTGGGGGCCAGATGAGAGTGAGTATTGCTGGTGGGGAGGAGATAACTAGAGTAGAATAAACTTATCGTACTTGTTTTCCCTACTTCACAGGAAGGTCAGTCCCCCGATTTTAAGAAAGTAATTTTCCTAAAGCGCCAAAATGAAAATTTAATTTTGGAATAGCAATATCAAACACACCCATTATCTCATCTTGTTCTTTTATAGAAAATATATATGTTAATTTAATGATCCGCTACTTAAATTGATTTTCTCAAAAGATTAGTTATATTGTCATTTTATTTATTTCCCTTCCTTTTCCTACGTGGGATTGAGCCCATGAATAGTGAAAGAAGAATAAATAGACAGATCGTTGGTGTGATCGACAGGATATACCCGCTAGATAAGTGGTACAGTACTGTGACACTACTTTTACTAAATTACAGATTTACAACTCAAATCTTATTTACATGATAATTTATATTATCTTTTTTATTTTATCACTAGATTTTAATAGTTAATACCTCAACAATAACTATTTCAAAAGATTTTGGGACAACTGACAATGTTTTTCGTAAGTTGGACATGAACACTGAGGATTTTTAAAAGCCATCTATTGAAGATAGATAAGAATTCTAAAATTTGATGGATTTGATATTTAAACTAAGTTTATATACTCTAGTAATTTTGTAGTTGAAATTCAGCTAGAACTTCTTCTTATAGACGGACAGATCATTATCAGATCTATGTACTTAACATCTTTTTGATAAAATCTGATGCTACTTTGATAAGAAGTATTTTGTCCGTTTTACATTAAAGTTAAACGAGATCGATTCGTAGCATCCTGGGCAGCCCTTTATGCTCCTAAAATTTTGTATTCTCTCTCTTGCCATTGAATGAACAGCTAAGTTCCAAAAAGGCACAGCCACAAACAACTTTAAAAAGGCAACGCCCAAACTCGTCCCTCGTTATTTCCTTTGTGACAATAGCATAGTGACGCTAGCAACATTAAGGGGTCGTTTGGTTTGAACACAAATTATGATGGGATTAAATATGTTGAGATAAGTCATACTGGAATTATTTATGTTGGAATTAGTTATCCTGATGTTGTTTCTTATTGATTGTTTGGTTTATTATATTAAAGGTAACAAGCATTGCATTACTTTTAAGAAAAAGTTATTTGTTTACAAAAAGACCCTCCACCTTATGTAGTAGAAAAAGGGTTTTGAGAACCTTGGGGCTATTTTAGTCAATTTTACTATTTTATCCTGGGATAAGTTATCCCAGGATTACTATTCCACCCTCTAATGGGTATATAAGTTATCCAAGCACTATTTTTAATCTTGGGATAACTTATTCCATGATTAGTAACCAAACAAAGGATAATGTGGTACTAAATTTTTATCCCATCACTACTTTTGCTTATCCATCATACCAAACCATCCCTAAGTAGTCATAATGGGATGCTTCCCTGTACAAAACTTCATTGGGGGTTTTCCCATTCAAAACCGAACAACTATTGATCAAATACCCCGCAGTCAAAACACATTCTCCCAAGAATCTGATTGGAAGATGACACTGAAATCTCAATGCTGGCGCCACATAAGAATGTGACGGTGTTTTCTTTCGACTCTTCCATTTTGCTGAGGTGTCCCTAGTGATATTTCCTTATCAAAACGTGATAGCTTAATTAGATTGTTAATCAAATTTAAGAAGTAGCATTTGTTTAAGATTCTATTTTCAAACGTGTACTATTTTATTTTACTAAAATAGTCAATAGAAATATGATAAAGTTAGACTAAAGGGGTATAAAAGTCGTTTAATATTTGAAGGATATTTTGGCCAATCAATAATTATATTCCTGCTTTTAAAATAATATAGATAGATAGATGTATGGTGTACGTAGAGCTTTGAAATAAGATCATGTATTTTGATCCAGAGAAATAAAGTAATCGCTCGGTGTATTTGATACGTAGAGCTCAATAGTTTCGGTAGTGGTAGCGATACTGACACCAAAGAAGGCTAGTAATTGAAATTTGTCTTACCGATCTTCCTAATTTCACAAATAGCCATTCAATATTTACTTTGTTGCACCAAAGTAACTGAATTTTATATTGTGATGAAAAATACACTTAGTTTTGCTAACTCAAAAAAGTCACTAAGTAACTTTTTGTAACAAAAAAGAATCACTCAATTTTTCCGAATTAAGTATTATAGAAATAATTTTATGTCCGCACAGTCGTAACGCTGAGTGACTTTTTCATTGAAAAAAATAATCTAATGACTCGGATACAATAAATTAAGTGAAAATTTGAGTGGTTCCATAAATTAACGCTCATATTCCATCTTAGGAACAATAAAAGTTCAACGTGTTGAACCCCCAACATAGAAGAAAACCAGAACACTCATATGATCTGGATCTAGAAAATGTGTTACATTACATTAACTGGAAACTGATAAATTATTGTACAAGAACTATATTATTATTTAAGTTGTGGTAAAACCATATCTTTATTAATAATTAGTACATCAAAAAATATCTGGGTGATCATAAAAACAATAATCACCAAAGATACAAGACTAACTAGCTGCTGCATGCGACTATATATTATGAAACTCCTTACTAGTAGTAGCCATCTTTGTTCAAGGAGTTCATTAATTGACACTCCTTCCTTGAAAAATTATGCCGCTTAGACAGGCTAATTTTTATTTTTTTAATTGTATATGTAATAGATGTTGAATTGCACTTCTATATATAAATATAATATAAGTTTGAATTTCCCTGAGTGAAAATTATGATTCTTCCACTGCTTGATAGCTAATAAATTGATGTCTATATCAAAATAGCATTAGCCTTTTGAAGTAATTGTTTGAGCTTGCCTCTAACATTAAGACTCATAATCTCAGTAGAACCACCAACAAACTCTTCCCCAATGAACACTGCTGGAACACTTGATTTACACCCTAGTAATATTCAACTAATGCCTTCTCCATTTGCTTCCCATTTGAAACTTTATCAAGCTCATAAACTATAGGATTTGCTCCAAAACCTCGAATTAGGGTTTCGATGCTGTGAGAAAAGCAGCAAGTGCTTTTGCTGGAAATTACTACTGGACTTTCTGCTCCCAACTTCATCATCATATCCATTTTTGAACGTCAAAAAACAAATGCTCCCATAAATGCTCTATTAATGCATTACGAAGTGCAAAATGAGCATCTTTGTTCTTAATTTTTTCGTATCGAGCTAAAAATTGTTCAAATCGGTAATTTTCATCTACTACCATTTCTACTGTTGGAGTTGGACCTTCCCAAACATCTTGAATTGGTGCATTAAGATCACGCTCATCCTCGATTATCATGTTGTGCAGTATAATACATGTAGTTAATATATCATGTAGCACTTTTTTTCTCCAAAAACGTGGCGGCCCTGCAATAATTGCAAAATGAGATTGCAAAACTCCGGATGCAAGTTCAACATCTTTTCGACATGATTCTTTTTTCGTCGCGAATTATTTCTTCTTTTGAGATTGTGGCTCGTGAACAGAGGCGGAGCCAGTAAGGGCCAAAGGGGGTTCGTCCGAACCCTCTTCTTTTGAGATGTAAAATTTGTAGACACGTAATTTTGACCCTCTCCGCGTGTTTCACCGTATAGTGTTTAAATATTTCTTTTGATTTTAATTTTTGACTAGGCTTATTTGCGAAAATAAAAAAGAACAAAAATATTTGCTATTTTTAGAGTACAAATTTTGTGTTTTAAAGAAAGAAAATTACAAAAATATGCTTTATAGGTTTTAATTTTGCTTAGCCAGTCATTTATTTTAAGATTTTTTTTTCGGTTATCTAAAAATAGTTATTAAATATTTTTTGTTTTTATATTAAAAAAAAGCAAATAGAATTGTACCACCTCACCACAAAATGACAAAGTTTGATAACAAATTTTATCACAAAAGTGAAGGGGTTCACGTGAATTGAGTTAATATATTGTTGAGGGTGGGGCCCAAAAAAAAAAAGAAAAACAAAGAAGAAAAGAAAGTGAAAAAGGGAATATACACGTACAGCATATAAAAGAATGGAACGGGGAATCATTTTTTGGGGGAGAATAGATATATTATAGAGAGAGAAATCAACGGACAAGGGAGAGAAAAGAAAAGATCCCATCATCCTCCTCGTGATATCATCATCTTCTTCATTTATTTTCCATACCAAAACCCACCATTAAACTACTAGCCCACCACCATCGTCCCCCATCCCCTGTTCTCATTTTTCGATCAGTCACCACCCGTCCCCACACCATAAAAAAAAAAGCTAGCCGCCATTTTCCCCTCCTACACTACACATCACCGCCGTAATGACCTAAGAATCATAATCAGTTTTCTTCACGTTAAAAAAAAAAAATCCAAAACCTATCAGCCGCACTTCCAACCTACACCTAAAAGGATTCAGCCGCAACTCACATATTCACATAGAAGATTTTCCTAAAAGCTAGATCATCACTAATCCATAGACGGACCATCATCAACACAGCCGTAATACACATTTTTAGGAATTTTTTATGCCCCCGTACTTAGCAGCAAAAAGAAAAAAAACACACACACACACACTTCAGCTCATTCACATGCCCTGAGACAATCTCTTTGCTCCATTTTTCTGTAGGTTAGTTTCTTCTTCTTCCATAAACTAACACATCCCAAAACCACCATAGAACGACCATCGGAGCGTCGTAGTCACCATTAAAACCACTATAAAATAGCTCTGTTTTCTACCTTCTCTACCATATAAACACCCACTAAAAAGAGCCAAGACAGTGTCTTTTCGATGGAGGTAAATGGACGTTTCCGAGTAGCGTTCAAGGGTTCGAGTTTGTCGAGGTTTCCGGTGAGGCTCTCTGATCGTGTTTGCTATTTCCGGTAGAAGTACAACACCAGATTCGATTGTATTTTCATCTTTCTGATAAATTGCAAGAAGATTTTATTCCATAAAGGTGCAATCTTTATTTTATCTCTGTTATTATCTCATTCGTTTGTTGTATCCCTTTAAATGCTTGCGTGTTTAATTGGTCTCGTCTTCATAGCACGTCCATTTGATTTTTTCCTTTAGGTTCTGTTAATGTTATTTGTTGAGTTCGTGTTTTAGTGGTAACTATTTGGGTTATAATTGTTTGTAAATTCTGTTGGCTTTTAGCTTAGATCGAAAATTGCCCTTTGCTTATTCTTGAATTCAGTTGTTGGCAATGAGGTAGGTTATAGAGTGATCTGGAAAGGAGTATAAAATTTGGGTTGAATCAACAAAAAATGAAGGGAAAAAAAAAAAGACAAGATTGGTTTTTAAAGTGATTTAGCAGTGGTTGGATTGAACTAAAATGATCAGTATTATAGTAGTGTAGGAATAAATGATGAGCACCGACTAAATTAAAGGTTCTGGGAAGTTTTTAGCCACTACAGTGTCTGCCAACTTCGTTTCCTCGAGCACCTTTTCTACCTGTGGTGCTAACTAGTAAATATGCTAATTTATTCTACTCAATCATTTCCGTTCTTTTGTTTGTTGGTTTAGTCTAAAATAATTTTGAGGCCTAGACTAATAGCTAAGGGCCCGACTAATTAATTAAATACTAGTGTGAGATGAGCGAGACGGAGTGCGAATTATTTCAAATCCCGTTGCAAGTTGAAAAAAGAGCGAAAAAAAAACAATTGTAAGGGAACGAGATGGGTTGCGAATTTATTCAAAACCCGTTGTTAAAGAAAAAAATGACTAATATAATTTTAAGTCTCGGATTTTGGAGACAAAGAATTGCCTCTAACGCTAGACCAGCTTTAGGCACGTTTTAAGACATTTGTTTCAATTAAGAATGCGGTTACACATCTTATTTCGAGACATTTTTTTAATAACTCAAGGATGCGGTTACGCACCTTGGCTAAATTCGTTTTAATAGTTAATCTTGTTTCGAGTAAGAATGCAGTTATGCATCTTATTTTGAGACGCTTAAAAGATACGGAATGCGGTTACGCATCCGAGTTAAAACCAATAAAAAGTTCAACAAATAAAAGTACGAGCAAATCAAGGCTCGGATACATAAAATATCCAAAATTAATTTAAGCTAAGCATAAGTCGATAAAGCGACCGTGCTAGAACCACGGGACTCGGGGAATGCCTAACACCTTCTCCCCGGTCAACAGAATTCCTTACCCGGTCTTCTGTTTTCGCGGACCATAATAAAAGAGTCATTTCCTTTTTATTAGGGATTCATAAGGTGGCTTGGAACACCAAAACTCAATTCCAAATGGCGACTCTGTAAATAAAATAATCCCTTTTCAAAACCGTCACTTCAAATGGAAAAACCCTTTAATAATAAAAACCTGCGCGTTCTACGCGTGAGGCGCCAAAAAGGGGGTGTGACAAAATTAATATTATAAAGATATTACATAAAAAAATATTTAGGTATGTTAGGGACCTAAATGAAAAAATTAAAATTTATAATATGTTTAATTAAAAGTGTTATAGAATAAAAAAATAATAATAAAATATTGATGAATAGTAATGGTGTTGATGAATAATGTTGCACCAAAATTTGGTGTAACACTTTTCACACACCAAAATGGTGCGAGTTTGGAGCTCCAAAACACCATTTTTTTTTACACCAAAATAGGATTTGGTGTAAAAAAATGGTGCAAGGTTGCAGATGGCCTTATAGAGCTAATTATATAACTCTGCTCTGTGGTGCAGCAGCCTTTGTCTGAGGAGTGTCAATTGACATAATTCATCTAGAAAATTACATTGCATAGATATGAAAATCTCTTTTTTTTTTTTTAAGTATTTATCATATGTTGAATCTCCTCAGTCTTTCTGTCTGTTTACTTATCATATTTTGAATCTAGCAAAATTCTAATTCTGCCATTGAGCCTTCAATGTCTATTTTTGATACCTTTTATATGCTTCCTAATTGGTTAGGTGAGGATTGCTTTAGAATCTGAGAAAAGGGACAAAAAGGAGAAGATAAATCTTCTTGAAGAACCATTATGGACAATGTATTGTAATGGCAAAACAAATGGCTATGGTGTGAAAAGAGAAGCTACAAAAGAAGATCTCAATGTGATGGAGATTATCAAGCCGGTGTCGATGGGCGCCGGCGTCTTGTCGGGAAAATCCGACATGGAAAGGCCGGATGGCAAGATGACGTACATGAGGGCACATTTTGAACGTGTGGTTAAATCAAAGGATGCTGAAACCCTATACATGTTGAGCCCAGATGCAAATGATGGACCTGAATTGAGTATTTTCTTTGTAAGAATATAATGTGTATACAATGATCTTTGGGTCTTTTAATTTTATTATTAGTTGGATCCCCTCTAAAAATGATTAGTGAGGGATTTATGATAGAGTTTAGGCTAGATATATCGTCAGTGTAAGAATTTATTTACACAATCAAGCCACCAGGGTCAGGAACGAAGCTACAATTCTGATTATGGATTCAACAGAATTCATTAGCTTTGTCCTAGCATGTTGTATTTGTGTTAAAAAATTTATTTAATACGTATAAATTATTTATCATCGGCGAGATGACGTACATGAGGGCACATTTTGAACGTGTGGTTAAATCAAAGGATGTCGAAACCCTATACACAGATGGACCTGAAATTGAGTCTTTGTAAGGATATAATGAGTACAATGATCTTTGGGTCTTTATGTTATTAGTTGGATCCCTCTAACAATTATAGTGTGGGTAAGATAATGTAGAGTTTATGATGTTAAGTTATATACATTATTGGTGTGAAGATATTTTTATATAATCAGGTCATTAGGGGCGAAACGATGGAGAAATATATAATTGTGCTTAATTACAAGTTCGACAGAGTTTAGTAGCTTCGACTCAAACCCTGTATTTATGCTAATAAATGCACTGAATATGTGTAATATAATTTATCTAGAAACTAATAATTACGTAGTCTTTTTCTAAAAAAATTAATCTAGAAACTCAAAATCCTAACTCGTCGACCTATCATTCATTGGTTAGGGTTTGGGGAAAAGGCTATCTGGAAGCAATTAATCTCTTCTTTTTTGAAGGAGCTTAGTGTGTTGCGTGTTCTCTTTATTCTGTAGATATACGATCCTAGGAAGGAAAGTCCGAATTTTTTATGTAGATCGATCAATACCGTTATATTCAAGTGATCGCTCCGAGCCGAACAAGATTGGAAAATAGCCTTAATGATCGTTCGTAATTGGCCTAACATTTAACGTACATATGTCATGTTTGTTTTTGTTTTTGTCTACCGTTACAAGTCACTAAAAGAATATTTACAGGTAAGCCTCCTTAAAATGTGAGATATGTAATCTTGAAAATAAAACAAGTTATTTACCTGCTATAGGAGGTAAAAGGGATCTAATGGAATAATTTTTTTTATACTGACGATGTATATAACTTAAACTCTTTATTATATATGTATATATAAGTTATATTATCGTAGGTCTTTATTGCAGTTTGATTTATTATCATGCTCAAAAGTCGGCATTGTTCAATGTATATTATTCTAATTTTAAAGGAATAAGGCATAGAAACACCCATAAACTTTTTTTTTTTTTTCGTATTACTTACCCCTTGAAATTATTATTTACCGCATTCACTAAATAACTAATACAAAAAATTAGTTAAAACACATTATGTGCAACACACGTTTACTATAAATAAAAAATAGGGTTTGAATATGTTTTTTCATTTGATTCTTTCAAAACTAAACAAATAATTATACTAAAGTCCTGTTAATCGCCAGGACTTATATGTGGCAAGACAATTCCTTGTCCATACATCAAAAAATCATGGTGATCCACTAGGGGTTGTGAACAATGTGTTCCAATACAGCGACACAATTTATACTACATTCTAGTGATTGGCAGAACTTGTGGCAAGATAGGTCTTTGCCCGTCTATTCATACTTATGGCGATCCACTAGAATTGGACTTGGTGATGTACCGTGAAATTACGGGATATTCGATGCTAATTCCTTAGGCTTTTGTGACTCTTCAAGCACTTTTGTTGTTACTTTTTGTGTATTTACATCGTTTTGTAGGATAAGATGCCCGGAGAGCATAACGGAGCAAAACAGATCAAAATAGAGCAAAAATAGAACAATCAGCACTTTCTGGCAGCATCTGCATGTTGTGCATGCAGCATCTGCGAGTAGCAGATGCTGCAGCATGTTGAACATGCGAGCAGCAGGTTGTGCAGCAGATGCTGACAAAGAAATTGGCACAACATGCTACGGTTTTGGCACAAAATGCGACTAGCATGTTGTACCTGCGACACAACATGCGAGTAGCATGTTGTGCACGAGGGTATTATTGTCCAGATTTTGTTCCCGTTTTTGGAATGATATAAATACTCTTTTAGGGTTTGTAAAACACATCTTTGGCAGTTTTCTACAAGTTTTGGAGACTAGATTTCTACACCACATTTTGGGGTTGAAGATTTGAAGATTTGGTTGAGCATTTCTTAAACCTTTAATTCATTTCTTCAATTTCTTGCTTTGTATTGTATATCTAAGTGTGTAGTGTTTATTTTCTTCACTTGAATCTTGTTTATGGAAATATTCTAGGATTAAAGTGTTGGATGAAACCCTTGTTTTGCTTATGTATTGAATGATTTTTATTGCTATTGAAGTGGGTCTTTGTTGATTTAATTAATCTTGTTCTTTAAAGTTTCTTAAGGGATTAGCTAACCCTAAGACTCGCCCATTTACTTTGATTGAGCTCGGAAGAGGATAGTTACTTGAGGTTAAATTGATTGTGCCTAATATCACACACTAAGGCTTGGAAAAGCTTAGAGTGAAATTCATAGATTTGGTTGGAAGACTTTCAATGAGATTTTAGATATCATTATCTATCAACACAAACCCGCTCTTAGTTGTAAAATCATGAAATACATTGGATCGTTACTTGAGTGTAATCTCCTATTATCCATGCTTGTGGCCATTGATCATTTTACTTGCTTTCTAGGTTAGTTTACATTTCCGCATTAGTTATAATTTTCTCAAACAAAACCAAAATATTATCTATCGTTTGGCTTTAGCTTAGTTGGTGAAATTTTCTTACTTTCTTAATCGCCTAGCATATTGTTCCCTGTGGGATCGACCCCGACTCATAGTTGGGTAATTATATTGCATACGACCGTGTACACTTTCTCTTTGAGGAGTGGATTTGGACGTTATCACTTGGCTCCTCTCCAGTAGTATTCTCTCCAATTCGTCCAGTTCAGCATTTAGATTTTTGACACGTATCCCATTAATAGTTTAACGACCAAGATTTGATTTATCTTATTAACTGTGGTTAAGTTACTTCTCTCTCATAGAACCCATACTTGCTCCCCTCTTCACGAACCCAAATTCACACCCATTTCATCGTCCTCTTCTCCTGTCCTTTTTAGAATTGCAACTAAGCCTTAACAATTTGGAATCCGTGCAAGAGCTTTTCGTTTATAAAGATTGTAGGTTGAATTTGAACTTACATGTCTTGTTTTGAAATGAGTTTTTAGTATCTGGTGGGTGAATCTGATGAGTAAAAATGAATCAACTGACTGTTCCACCCATTTTTTAATTCCGGAACTCAGTTGAATGTTTCACCCGTTTTTTAATTTCGGAACTCTTTTCTGACTAGTATTTACCAGGTAGTCATAGAAGAATAGAACAAAATTAAAGAAGACAAAACAAAAAAGATACTAGATGTAATACTCGAAAAATTTAAAATGTTGGCAGTCCATAAGGATATTGGAGCTCACTATAATTTGTAAAAACTTCATTCAATGAGACCTGTGCTTGGATTCATAGTATGGACAGAAAAGAGTCTGATTTTGCTACCCCAATACTAAGAACGAAAGATGTTTTTTTACATGTTGATTTTTTTTTTTTTTGTATCTCTAAATATGAATTGTCTATTTGACTTCTATCAATTTAAGTAAATCTTGATTCTCTTCTGAAAAAGGAATTAAGAAACTGAGAAAAGAATGCGAAGAAGGATGCTGATGAGAGTCTTGGATTTTGAACATAGGTAATTAAGGGAAGAAGAGAGATTATGTAAACCGGGGTTACATACTAAACAGATCTTCGACATTAAAATTTTAATGAAACGCACGTGTTAACAATCTAAGTAGCTACTGGACGAAATGGAGAGAAAATCACTGGAGAGGAGCCGGTTCCGCTAGAATTTATGGTCAATTTCTGACCGGCAAGCTCCAAATTTTAGAACGCAACTTATCTTTGCTAAACTTTTTTGAAACGGGACCAAAACTTTAATCGCAGCCCAAGTGCTATTACTTTTGAAGTGATGTGGAAGGAATTGGATTTGACCCCACTCTTTAAATTTCAGCTTCTTTTTTTAAGAAATACTTAAAAAATAATTATGTCTTATGAGTAAATAATATTTGGACAAAATGCTTTTCTAGACAATAGTATCGGTTTTCACCTTGTTCATAAGCAAGATAAGCACACATTGAACCTCCAAAGTTTCTTCAATTTACGTGTAAGCAATCTTTTCCAGTTTACTGCTCACAAGTCACAACTCTATAAACGTATCTTCGTCTAGGGGTGCTCAGGTACAGTACGATTTTAAAATTTTTGATCTGGTAATTTTTGTTTTTAAAACTAGCCTATCATGACCGTACAAAATTATTTCGGTATGATAAGATACTTATAGGTTTGGTTTTGATTTGTACTATACAGTGAGTCGGTAATTAAATTTTGTTCGATTTCGACTTACGTAGAGTGGAGAAGTATGACTTAGACAATGGTGTGAACTGTTTCATACTTGAAATAAATGAAAAAAACTTGCCACCGTACGGCGAATTTTTTTATTTTTTATTTTTAAAAAGAAACGAATGAAAATTGTCTAGTTGTTGTTTGGCAATGATACATATGTTTGAGTAAATATGTTTTGCATAAAACTATATGTAATTAAGTAATGAATTTATATTTAGTAGTATGTGCACGAAGTTCGTAGTCGGAAGGAACTAATAGAGGACTCGTCAAACAAATGATCGCCTTTATATACACTTTAAGAGTTTAAGTAGGATCCAGCTATATATTATACTTCTATGTAAATAAACGCATCTACCTGTTGGAAAAATATTTGAAATGGAATACATTTGATCAACAAACAAGACACAATAGTTAACTGGAAAAGAAGAGATAAGAGTTTTGCAAATGAAAAACTGTTTCTAGACATATTATGAAAAGTGCTTACTTCAGAGTGGAATTTTGTCTCTACCGATGTTCTACTTGTCGTACCCCATTTTAACCGGGTTAAAGTAGAGTACGACATATTGGTGATTCCTATTTTTTGTTTATTTGTTTTAAGGAGTCGCCACCTAATTATTTATGGTGAATTAGGACACCTAAAGTTTATTAAAGTTATGTTTAAAGTTAACTCTGTTTAAGGTCTGCGAAACTTAAGATTCTGGTTAAGGGTTCAATTAGTCTAAAGAGAAGGTATTAGGCATCCTTTAAGACCCATTAACAATGGTTAACCGACCGGACTTATATTAGTAGGCTAAATGTAAATGTAGTGATATAAGCGTTGTAGGAAAAATATAGCTTTGTAAATATGGCTGAAGTTATAGATAGAAATAGAGTGTTATTTAAAATAAAACTTGTAGAAAAGTAATAGTTGTATAAAAGAGTTTATCTACAATTAAAAGAAACGAGATGTGTAATGTTTATATGTATTTGGAGAAAATGAGTTGTGTCACTAACAAATTAGAAAGGGTTACTTAATAAAATTTCAAAGGTTTTGTAGAAAGACTATTAGCAACGCAAACTGTGCAAAGGTTATTTTAAAGCAAATATGTATTTTAAGTATTGGAAAGGAACTAAAGTGGAAGAATTATCCGCTGAAACTAATTTGCTTTTTATTTCTTAAAATAAGCTAACGTTAGTGTAAGATTTGTGACGTTTTAAACTTCTAAAATAGTAAGCATAAATTATGATTCCCTTAGCCAAAAGATGTAGTCATGCTATTTTGGAAATCAATTACTCAAATAAATGTTATAGATACTATAAATAGTTTTAAAAATAGAAGTGAATGTAATTTGTGGAATTAACTACCCATTACTAAACCAAAACCCTTAATGTTACTAAAGTTTATCTTAATTAACAAGCACAAATGTTAGTTATACAAAGCAAATGAAATACACAACAATAAGAATAAGGAAGAGAGGAAAATGTTAAATGGATCTGGCCCATTTATTAAGGCCCAATTGCTGCGAGCTGTTCACGTTATTGGGCTTCGGCCCAATAAATTTCTTTATATGGCTGCTACGGGCTATTCCTGTCTATTGGGCTTTGGCCCAGATTTTTGTTTTTCTATTTGTGCTGCGAACAGAGGCCGGACAAGGAGGAGGTTTTGTTGGGCTTTGGCCCGACTCCGAATGCGGGAGATGACGAGTCGCTTGGACTCGTGTGCGAGATGTCATGCATAAAAATGAAAAGAAAAGGATTAGTATACGATCAATGGATAATGTTAAACATGTAAGATATAAACTCAAACAAATCAGCAGAGCGTATATATTCCATGTATATTTGAAGCATACCTTATGTATACATAGGTATACAAGCAATTGTAGATGCATTGAAAATATTCTAACCAGCTGATTATGCTAAACACAGAAAACTCAATTATAGATATTTCGAAACAGTAACAGCTAGGCTTAACACTGCATTTTCATCAAATGAAAGCATCTGTTTCCTTTTAAAATCAGTGGTTCACTTAGTATAGTATTGACATCATATTATAGCAGCCAAATGCAACAAGTTTCATCAAGGCATCACTAGGAAATTAAATCTTAAACTGCAGCATTTTATTAATGCTATCATGTAGAATCAAAATGTGACAGGATTCAGCCCAAGCAATTGCACCTATTCTCACCAAAATGCCTCATTTTAATGCAGCAACTATTTGCCTCAAAGTGCAGTGACAGCTTATCTCAAGATGCGGTAGCAGTATATTATCATAATGCAGCAGTTGCCCATTGAGTATGGTAACTCAAGTGCGCAGCCATTCCATCAGGAAAGTGTGTACAGCAATCAAGGATTAAAACCTCACCCATTTGATTGTTCTTAAACACATTTGTGTGGTCTTAAGTGTTTATCAAATTTCAATGATCATTTTAGGTTCAGTGTGAGCTCAAGCTTAGCCAATCAAACAAGATCATATTTAAATGAATTCCAACCTTAAAGTAGACAATCCCAACACAGGAGTTAAACAAAGATTTACAGTTTACGAAGAAGAAGGCTATTAGGTAGTTAAAATAGACATAGAACACAAAAAGCTCACTCTGTAACTGAACAAAGAATAAAACCCAGTGGCAAACCAAACTAAAAATAACCCAAAGCTAAGTTCATGTTAAGAATGCAGGTTGACCTGGGCCTTATTGGTGTTTATAAGTGTTCTTCACAGTAGACAAACAAGTGATTGAGCCTCTTTTACCTCAGCAGTCTTTATTTACATAGCCTAGAACCCATAACCTAACATGCCCTTAGTCAAATAGTATGATCATATATCATTCTTAACATAGTTCAGGTGGCAGGTAAAGCACATCTTAAGTTCTTATCCACAACAACACTTCAAACAGAACATATACGATATTGCTAAACCACTACAACAAGGGACCTTAACCAAAACAGACATATGAGAGCATGCATAATCCTACCAGATTACAAAACGTACTACTAATAACACAAGCATAGAAACAAACAGCTTTAAGGAGAGTGAGATGGGACAGAAACCACACTAATGTGATATCCTTCTGTGACAAACTCAAATCCTTCTCAAACAGCACAAGTAGACAGTTCATATTTTACCCCGAGAACGAATAATCCACATAGCTAACCTAGTTGTAGTCCTTAAATAGGTCTGGTTAGACATATCACACATACAACATACATTTTACTCTTAAGCAGCCTAGATATATATTTAATGACAAGAGACCCTCACAAGCTAGTATGGACTTGAATAACCATAATAAATAAAGATAACATTTACAAACAAATGGCCTAAACATGTAGCTAAGCATTTGCAGAAAAAGGGATTCAAACAAACAACCTCCATTTCAGATTTAGGATAGCATATGTATAGTTAAGCAATTACTCAGACCCAACATTTCACACTAACAGTCATAGCTAATCAGACTAAGCATGTTTAACAGGTCTAAAATGCAGATAGATCTGAGATGCTAAACTAAGCATGACAAATAAAAGTGGCATGATTTTGATTAAGACAGGGTTAACTAACTAAAACATGATTATAAACTAACCACATGCTTAACAAAATCTTGCACTAACTACATAATTATAAACCAACAGGAAACATATCAGCCAATTATACTACTTATCACCCTAATAACAAATTTAATCTCATAATCAAATGCAAACAGGAAACTAAAACACATAATTAACACAAAAGACACTTAAACATCATTAAATGCTATAAATAAAGGCGAAAGAAAGAGGATTACCTTTTGTGGGTGCAGCGAACGGAGGTTGTCGGGGTCTCGAATCTATGCTCGAACTCGAAGAATCCGAACCTGAACTCGATTAAAGTAACTAAGGTTTTAAACAGAAAAAGAAAGGAAAATAGAGTAATTGTTGGCTGTTTTTGTTGATTAAAACTTGTGTTTTGTAGGGGATTTTCGTGGTTCCAGATCCTTGTGATTTTTCACGGGATTTTCGGTCTCCTTTGCCTAAAGTTGATTAGGTTTCACTCCGAAAAAGAGAAATCCCCCCCTAAAACGATTCAACTTGGATTACATTTATAGGGTTTCGTTGGTATTAGAGTAAAGAGAGGAGCGTGGGAGAGAGACGAAGGAGCGGCAGAGAACGTGGGGAGCAGAGGAGTGTGGAGGTGCAGGGAGCAGGCATGGGGGACAGAGGTAAGTGGAAGGGAGCGTGAAAGAGAGCGGGAGAGAGAGGGTAGGGTAGAGAGATGGAGAAGATGACAAAGAAGAGGGAAAAGAAAGAGAAAGAAGAGGGAGAGCCGCGACTGGTGAAGGAGAAAAGAAAAGGGATTAGGGATTTAAGATTTGGGCCGGATCGGGTCAATTTCGTTTGGGCTGGACCGGGTAAAATGTTGGCTGATTAAAGTTTAATCCAATGGGCTGGTCTGTTGGGTAGGGGAATAGAAATGTGGGTTGTTTATTTGGATAGAGAAGTAATATTGTATTTGTATTTCGGGCCATTAATTTGGCTGAGAATTGTTGATCCTTCCTCCGCTATTTAATTATTTTTGGGCTTCTAATTTAGTACAATATATACTATATGGATACAATTAATAATTAATATGTAGAAAAAATAAGGATTTAGCAAAGTGCTGTCTTTTAGTTAATTTAACGAGTCCAAACCCGAAAAATGAAACGATGGCGAACCATTTAAAATTTGTGATAAAGTAATACTTGTAATGTTGAAAATAAAAGTAGCGAAAATAAAGTATTTAGCTCGTTAATAAATTTAGACGCCCGAATAAATACAATTAAATAAAGGAGGGATAAAATTGGGTGTCAACACTACTCTCAAAATATAACGACCCACTCAAGAACTTTTTAATGTGCACTTAAATAAAACTTTCAACTATTTGTATAGAAAATTCGGAATAAAAAGAAAAGAGACTTTTGAGGAGATAGAAGATCAAAGATCAAATGTAAGACGCTTCAAGTTTAGATTCTTTTGTAAAGGGTTAAATACATTCTTTTACAAGAATTGGATACATCTTTCCACAAAAAAATAAAAATAAAAATGACGTCTTATTTATAAAAAATTCATTAAATTTTGAATGACTCAAAATAAACTCAATGCCAGACAACCGAAAACATCACACTTTATGCGTTATGTGGTCTCAAACTCTGAATAGTTTTTTTTTTTAATTGCATTACAAGTGCTCTGTGTACTATTGTCTGCTTAAAGTAAATTTGCCACGAACTATCAAAATCCCCTTTTCTGTATGATGGAAACTGCATCCTCTTTTATCTCTTCGACACACAATCGAAAGGTGAAATTATTGCATATACTTCTTGTGGTTCATGATTGAATATACTCCATTATTGTAAGTTCGTAACATTTATAACGTGCTAAAATTTCCTTTAAGTTCAATTTACTCATTGTATAAAAGGAACTTAACAATCAAGGCACTTTAATTACTTAAATTATAATATACTTATGTTTTTGGTTTTCAAGTTATTTTGGTCCTCAAGTTATTGATGAATTTTAATTTTAGCCTTTATAATATTTGGCTGAGCACATTTAGAAGGTGTTTGACTAAGCTTATAGAGTATAGACTGGTTAAACTGGTTTCGAAGCACCTTTTAGCTTATCTACGCGTTTGACATACACCCAAAGTGCTTAAAAGCCAAAAGCCAAAAGCCAAATTTGATCACCCTAAACTCATCTTATAGACACTTTTAATTTGATCAATTTTTTAACTATTTATTTTCTAATTCACAAAATACCTTTTACAAAACAAAACCTCTAACTTCTTCTTTATTACATGTTTGTTGTTCATCATTTTCCTTACAAGCGTTTGTTATCAATTTCAATATATGCTTTAATTTCATCCAAATATATAGCTACTTATTATTAATCTAAGCACTTAAAAGTGCTTATCAGCATGTAATGATTATTAAATATTTACAACCACCATTAACGGGATCTTAACCTTTGACTCATGCAAATGTATGTTTTAGTCTATTATATAGGAAATATCATAAATTTAGATTATTTGTAGAATTAATTATCCTCAAAATATGGAGTGACAATACAAATTAACATAACACATGTATAATTAAATAGTTCACAATAATTCATTGAGTTTGAGAAAAATCAGAATCATAGAGACCAAAGGTGCACACTATTATTAATTGAAGGTTATGCATGTTTTACCATATCGCGAGGATCAAAAACAGAATTTACCAATAATTGAAGGACTAAAAGTGTTATCCCAAATCTTTATAAGAAAAATTAGTTGGTAATATGGTACATATGATAACGAACCAACTATTACAAATTAAAATTCACTAATAATGTATAATTATATTTACACTTATATATTTATATAATACAAATAATTAACCACCAAAGGAAGCGGTGCAATGAATGTGGCTGTTTCTCCCTTAATCAAAGGTATCGGGTTCAAATACTGGGTATAAATATATCCTTGGTAGGGAGCACATCTCCCGAATGAGCCCTACGCGGCGCGAATCCCGAATGCGGACACGGGACACCGGGTGAGAAAACCAAAAACATAAGTATATTATAATTTAAGTAATTATAAGTTTAGGAAAAAGACATAATGCTCAATGATTATATAAAGCTCATCTCTGAACCATTGAAATAAACCAAGAAAATCCATGGAGACTCCTTCCCAAGATATCAAGAACAAAGGTATCATCTCTTCATATATCGAAGTAATTTTCTACTTATTTCATCTTCTTTTAGTATGGAAGATTTTTTTTTAATTATTTTTTAATCATATTAAAGAAGTTAAAATGAATTTTTGGTAACTTTAGTCATGATATTATCCTTCAGGGGATGATGCCCAAGAAAAACCAAAGCTGGAAAATGAGGAGGTAACTTAATTAATTTCTTATTCGACTTATTTTTTATTATTTTTGTACATTTTTCTGTCAGTTTATTTCATTTTTACAATAAACCTAATAACTTTTGTTTTTTATTCACTACAAGAAAAAATATATTTAGCAACAATTTTTTTTTGCTGTCATAGATTGATTATTATTGCAAAAAGTACTTATCGCAAAAAGAATTTTTTATTGTTGCATAGACTTTTCCCAACGGCTGTTATTAACGTGCAACAACTTTTTTGTTTGGTTGCCAAAAGTATTTTATGCAACAATAATCAATACAATGACAACAAAATTAAATTATTTGGCAATAAAAAAATTCATTTGCCAACAATAAAACTAAGTTATTGCCAAATATTAAATTTTTTGTTGTCATTTCTATACTTTCTTGTAGTGAGGTTTTCTTCTATTATTCAATTGTTCATTACACTATCCCAACCTTCAAAATAGAAAATGCCGATGGAAGGAAAAGAGGAAGGACATTACATGAGGAAATAATTTTTCTCCAACTCCATCTATCTCACACTTTTTCCTTTTTAGAATGACAATTTTCTTTTGAAAAACTATTTAATCTTGACATTTTCATTGCTGAGACCCAATACCCAAGTATGGACGACAAAATTGATCCAAACCCACGTAGCCTGCCTCACACGATGAAGTTTTAATAAATTTGAGCTAGAGTAGTTTTAAGGGGCAGAGCACTTTGCCGCCTTAAGTTCTGGATAAATTCTGATTTTGGTTCTTGTGATATATGACTTAACATACTTGACCTTCAATTAATCAAGATGTGTGTTTTTGGTCCTTTCATGTAGAAAATATGTTATATTTGAGTATTTATAAAACTATACCAGCGTCAAATATGAAGTAACAAGACAAATTTAACTTAATACACAAGTAATAAAGCGGTGAAATGGTTAATAATTAGGATAAATTTATAAATGTTCACAAGTAAAGGAATTAAAAGTGCAACAATTCAATTAATTAAAAGTTTAATATGCCTAGTCAAATAACATAGCGACCAAAAAAAGAATTAACCAATAATTCCGGAACCAAAAGTGCTAGTATTGACCCGTGATTTTAAAGATGGAATGATTTGAGCTATGCCCAAATTAACCCATCAAAAATTAACGCTCCAATTAATAGACACATGTTAATGCTCAATCTTGATCCATGAAAATACTCAATTTTAACCTATGAAAATGTACTTTTGATCCCATTTGGTATTGATGTCTAACAAATAGAGCATCTGAATCACCATTTTGTTTATATTATAAGTCTGTCTTATATTAATGGAGTCATAAAATGTATAATTTGGAATTATAAAAATGATGAGTCAAGTTGGGTGGATCGAGCTATAACTCATTGTTTATCTCATCACCCCGTCATCTTGGGGCAACGTTGAATAATGACTCGTTTGTTTTCAACCCATTTTGACTTGCTCAATTTGTTTTGATCTAATTCGCCTATTTATCACACTATTTGTCACTCCTTTAAAATGATAGCTTTGAGACATTGTAATACAATGTGCTTAAATATCACATGTCTTCTTTATTTTTTTTTAAATTTCGTATTCAGTCAAGCATCATATACAAAATTTGACAAAGGAGATATTATTTGATTATTGAAGTATATTGATCTTTATTTCTTCAAAATTACAGGGAGGAGATGAAAAAGTGAAAGTAGTCGAAAACGCGACCCCATCCCAGGATATCAAGATCATAGGTATTATCTCTTCGTATATCTAAGCAATTTTCTTCTTAATTTTTCATCTTCTTTTCATGGAAGTTTTTTTTTTTTTTTCCGAATCATCTTAAAGAAATTAATATTATGTTTTGGTAACTTTAATCATGATATTATACTCCAGGAGACGATGCACAAGAAAAACCAAAAGTGGAACATGAAGAGGTAACTTAATTTCTCCTTCGAATTTTTTATTTATTATTTTTGTATATTTTTCTATCTGTTTATTACATGTTCATAAGTAATATATCTGTAATTGTCCATGCTAGATGTCACAAAATAATTCGTGATCCTCATCTGAAATCTAATAATGTCTCAAAAATTTGAAATCTCTTCAATACTTACTATGGAACTAGTCTGATTAGAGGCCTAACTCTATTGGCACCCTTCATAGAAGGTGATTAAGAGGGGATTAGGTGCTCTCTTAGGTATATTTTTGCTTTTATTGTTATCAATGGTAATATCTACAATTGTTGCTTAAAAAAAAATGAAATCGCTCTTGCCAATTTTTCTTATTTTGATTTTTAATTTCCTTTCATTTCTGTTCTTTCCTTTACATTATATTACTAATAATCATTATATTGATATCCTCAAAACTGAGAATAAACCATAAGGCTTATTCTTTATTGTTAGATATGAAGAAAAGAGACGGAGCACTTTTTTGTCAAAATCGATCCAACCAAATATAATCTTCCAACACGTCAAGTTTTAATGAGTTTGAACTAAAGTAATTTTGATAATGAGTTGATTTGGTCTTGATGTGGCGTGAATTTACACCATAATCGATGCTTTTTAACTATAAGTTTTACTTGTTTTTGAGCAAGTCTGTGTTATTTTACGTGGTTTTTGTCATGTTTCAGGTTATATGAGGTCCCTAGAGCCTAAGTGTGAAAAACAAGCAAAAAAGTTGCAAAACTGGGGATAACTGGAAGTTCTGGAAAATTTCGCGGAAAATTACTCTGCGCGATCGCTCCGTGTACTCACGCGATCGCGCCATAGCACGAAATTAATTCCACGCGACCGCGCCGAGACTTCACGCGACCGCGCCCACGCGCTATTTAAATGACACGCGATCGCGTCGACTCAAACCGCGATCGCGATTGAGGGACAGGGGACGCTGACGTCATGAACGCGATCGCGCTGTCTCGTGGCGCGATCGCACTGAAGGAATTATGAGCGTTTTCGACCAGAACCTGGGATTCGCCGATTTCTTCCATTCCAGTTCATATAAATAGAAAACTAGGGCAAATTTTCAGTTCATCTTTTGCCATTTTACAAGCTTGGAGGCTAGGGTTTCTTTCACCTACACCATTGGAGGAGAAGATTGGAGTTCTTTAATGAGATAATTCTTAAACCTTTCTTCAATTCCTTGTTTTGTATTGTATATCTAAGTGTGTAGTATTTATTTTCTTCACTTGAATCTCGTTTATGGAAATATTCTATGATTAAAGTGTTGAATGAAACTCTTGTTTTGCTTATGTATTGAATGATTTTTATTGCTATTGAAGTGGGTCTTTGTTGATTTAATTAATCTCGTTCTTGAATGTTTCCAAAGGGATTAGCTAACCCTAGGACTCACCCATTTACTTAGATTGAGCTTGGAAAAGGAAATCTAGGTTGGGAAAGATTAATTAACAAGAATTTGGGTCATTAAACTCATCTAATAACTTGAGCTCGGAAGAGGATAGTTACTTGAGATTAAATTGATTGTGCCTAATATCACACTCTAAGGCTTGGAAAAGCTTAGAGTGAAATTCATTGATTTGGTTGGAAGACTTTCAATGAGATTTGAGAAATCATTATCTATTGACACAAACCCGCTCTTAGTTGTAATATCATAAAATATATTGGATCGTTACTTGAGTGTAATTTCCTTTGTATCCATGCTTGTGGCCATTGATCAATTTACTTGCTTTCTAGGTTAGTTTATATATTTTCGCATTAGTCATAAATTTCTCAAAAACCCAAAATATCATTTATCGTTTGGCAGAGCTTAGTTAGTAAAAATTCCTTACTTTCTTAATCGCCTAGCACATTGTTCCCTGTGGGATCGACCCCGACTCATAGTTGGGTAAATATATTGCATACGACCGTGTACACTTTCTCTTTGAGGAGTGTATTTGGACGTTATCAGGTCTATACCCAAGTTTAATTCAGCAACCCAAATAAATTCATAATGATTTTCAATGTTGACTCATGAAAATGTTCAAGCCAGGAAATTATGTTCAATGACATTAAAGATGGATGATCTTATACATTTGATCCCTCCCCCTCCTTTTGTCCCTCACCCCTTCCCCTGCCTCATGGACAAATATTCAAGTTAAAGTGCAAAACTTATTAAAACTTATAGTTTTTCTCACGGGACAAAGCGAGGTAAAAGTTTCAAAATCATCCACTTCCAAAATCATTCTTGTAAATCACTATGTTCAATCTTAATTCATGGAAACATATCTCTTATATTGTACTACCCGTTTGCTCTTGATATCTAACAAATTGCATTTGCATCACCATTTAGAAATGTTATAAGTCTCTTTTATATTTTAGTCCATCTTGATCCAATTTATCTTTGAGTAAAGTTGTATAATGACTTCAGTCATTTTACTCGCTCAAATTCAACTCAACCTGCCCATTTGTCATCCCTATATACAACACAACTCATTTAAAATAATGAATTTGATACTTTGTATACAATTTGCTTCATGACCAGTCAAACATGCTCAATTTGATTCTTTTTTCGTCAAAATTACAGGGAGGAGATGGAAAAGAGACTCCATCCGAAGATATCAAGATCATAGGTATCATCTCTTCATATGTCTAAATGAATTTACTTTTCTTCTTATTTTTTCATCTGCTTCAATACAATATTTTTTTGAATCACCTTAAAGAAGTTAATAAGAGTATAATTTTTGGGAAACTTTAAATCTTTAATCATTAATATTATCCGCCAGGAGATGATGCACAAGAAAAATCAAAAGTGGAACATGAGGAGGTAACATAATTTCTCCTTCGATATTTTATTATATTAATTTTGTATATTTTTCTATCAGTTAATTTGATGTTCACAATTTGTATATACTTAATTGATTATGATAGATTTCACAAAATAATTGGGATCCACATGATCTGAAATATAATAATGTCACAAATACAAAATTTTGAAATCCTCTCCGCGAATTTTTCTTTGTTTTTACTTTTAATTCAAAGACACATATTTATCAAGTAGAAATGTCTATATGGTTAACTTACAAATCCTGCCAAGTTTAAGATTCTACCTAATTATTTGGCCGAAATACGTTTTCTACTCTCTATCGCGCACACTTTTTCCTTTTTAATATATCATACAAAGAATGATACCTTTCTCTTTTTGGAAACTATTTGATCTTAACATTCTCATTGTACCCGGTTTGGTTAGCGCATTATTGTCCTAGATTATAATTCTTGAACTAATTTATCCCACTTAATTTGATAGGATAAGATGAAATATGCAGAATTAAATCTCAGATTAAATTTATAGTATATTTAGTTGATGGTATAAATTTATGCTAGGATATCCTACCGTATTCCCGTACCAAACGACCTCTTAGTGACATGACTTTTCAAACACCCACTTAGTTGGTACTTTATACAGAATTTGCTGACATGGTAGAAATCATTAATTTTTAATATTTTACATTTAGTTTAACATCGTCATATAAAATTGATTGTAGGAAGCATATGATTTATAATTAAAGGATATTATAATTTTTTTCCTTCAAAAAATACAGGAAAAACATGGAAAAGAGAGCATAACTATAACGCCACCAGGCAGAGCAAGAGGATCAGCACCTCCAGGAAAACGTGATCCTCCCGGTATGCAGACAGGATAAAATACCATAGCCTAATAAACAAATAAAAAGGGAAAATATGTTGACCGGAAAGTGTTTTATGGTATATTTGACTAAATAATATAATTTGGTTATAGTTCTTTGAAAAGTTTGTTAGATTGTTAAGTTCAGTTGTGCTTGTACTCCACTTCCTTTCTTTCTGAATAATTTTGAACTACTATTTTAAAAGGGTGGAGTTGTCACTTAAGAAAATAAGATGAATCAATCCGATTGTGTAAGGTCACTGAAATCCAATTATATTTCAAACCTTTATATGTCGTCGGATGATAATGTACCGGTCCGTATTGTATTATATTGTATTGTATTGTATTGTATTGTAATGTATTGTATCGTATTGATGAAAACAATATTTAGATAATTATATCACTTTCCGTCGATTTGTAACGCCATGCACCAGTAATCTGAAAAACAACTTTATTAAATTCACCTAGCTTGCCTAAGCTAAATTCACTCCTGTCTAGGTGAAAATTTTGCCTCCACCGCTAGCAGCCATATGGCTGACAGTGCTATTGTTGTGATATAATAAGACCAGCTAAAATCAGCAGTGACAGTAGCAAGAAGAAAATTTCTTGTGAGATTCTTTAAATGTTGGTAGAGGGATTAAAGAGTCATCCGACAAATAGTTTCAATAAGCTTTTGTGTATGCAAAAAGTTTTGAAGAATTAAAGAATTCAAACATAAATGAAACGCACCATAGTGGTGGTGAAGAAAACGAGTAGAAGGAGAGATAAAAGTTTTAAAAAAAAAAAAAATCTCCTTATTGACACTTGTCCTTAGATTCAAAACAATTTTTATGATTGAATTGAAACACGTATAATTACACATCAGCGAAATGTATTTAAGTGATCCAGTGAAAATCGTACTAGAGTGTCTATGGTGGAAAGAGGCTCAGCTTAGGTGTAAGATGTTCAAATGAAATATTTGAACTAGTATAGGAGGCCGTCTATGTATTCACCAAAAAAAAAAAAAAAAGGTTACTTTATGCTATCAAAGAAATTAAGTTGGAGTCACGAAAAAAATACCTACAACTAAAACACGAGTATTTTTTCAACTTATTCAGTATTAAGTAATAACTCAAGGATCAAAATTGTTATTCCCTCCGTTACGTTTCAATTTATGTGAACATATTTGACTGGGCACGGAGATTAAGAAAGAAAAAATTACTTTTAAATTTGTGGTGTTACATGAGTCATATATATTTTGGCTATAAATCATTGCAGAAAGATAAATTGTTTTCCAATACAGAAAGGGATCATTTTTCTTGATACGAACTAATAAGGAAATAAATTCACATTAATTGAAACGGAGGTCTTTTAGATAGGAAAGAACAATAAGAATTAAGTTTTCATGTGATAAGAAGGACACTCTTAATAAAAAGGCCAAAGTCATAGATGGACTCCTGAACTTGTCCTGATTTTTCATTTAGACCCCCCAACCGAGGGTCGTACCATATGAACCCTTCAAGATAACTATTAATGTGTCATTTAAACACAAAATAAATATGCAACAACACACAAATGGTGCGTGTAATTCACACACAAAAATAACAAATAAGACGGAGCCACGTGGATTTTAGCTTTAAAAAAAAAAAGGATTTTACAAAAAAAAAAAAAAAAGAGTAAATACAAAAATATGTCGTCTTCTTCAGCTCCCCCCGCCTCCCCCACCCCCCCACCCCCCACCCCGCGCCCAACCCCTCTCCTCTTCTTCAGCCCCCCACCGCCCCTCTCCTTCCTCTCTTTTTCTTCTTGCTCCACTGTAACGAAGCTACAAAAAAAAAAAAAAAAAGGAATGAGCATAGTTTTGGAAGAGGCAATAGAAGTGATATCACAGAGCATAGGAATTACCAATTTATATTGATTTTTTTGGTCGATTAATGGAGAAATCATGGACCATTAATTATTCCGGCGGTGCTTCTAGAAGAGTGGTTAACGACAACTACATTTGTACCGGAGCTCCGGTGACCCAACCCGAAATCCGATGATGGATCCGATTTCGGAACCTTTTTCGGCCCTCGCTTAATGATTTTGTTCAACATTTTATTCAAAAAAAATAAAAAACCTAAGTTATTAGCATATCAAACATTAAAAACAATAACATAATCTCCTCCTTCGGTTGAGATTAGCAATAATTACTATTTACGAGCACTTGATTTTTTTCAAAATGTGCTAATTTTTGTAATTTTTTTGGAAATGTGGATCTAGTGAGAGAATTGTAGAGAGAGGAGAAAATGAACGGTGATCGGACGGAAAAGGATTTTCCGGCAATCAAAGGGAGAAAATAGAGGGAGAGAAATGTAAATAAGAGAGAATTTAAGAGAGATTGAAAAAATGGAAAAGTAGCAGTAAGAGAGAAAGTGGTGAAAGTTGGGATAATTTAAAATGGAGGGGCTAATTTGGAAAATAATTTTTCTTCTTTCAATTTGATTCCTTTCTTTTTCTTATTTATTTTATTTAATTAATAAAAATATCATCTAAAGTTTACTTTTTATTAGTTAAATGTTTTTCTGGTGACACTTGTCAACTGGGATCCACATCAATAGCATTTGAAATGCTTCTCACGCTCCTTAAAAAAGTGGGCAACACGCACAGTGACATGTGTCTATATGGCACAGTAAACGCCTTCTTGGAGGGTTCAAATGGTACGCTGCTCAGTTGAGGGGTCCAAATGAAAAATATAAATAAGTTTGAGGATCTATCTATGACTTAGGCCTAATAAAAAAGAGATTCAAGGAACATGGAGCATGCATATGTTGAGATACAGACAACATGGCATAGAAAACTTAAAACTATATTTTAAACCAACTATTAATTTTTCAATTTAGTCATTATTCCGAGGTTCAGTTTACACCAGTGTATCAAATCTAGGTTCATGCAAGTTTACAGGTCAAGTACCATGGCTCCACCTATTTATATGCATTCGTAAAAGTCTTTTTATATGTATTTGCTAGTTAGCTGGCTCGACCTCATACATAGTATATATTCTCAAACTGGAATAGCGAGATTCACTCAATCGAAGCGAACGATGCGTACATAGGGTCATAGGGAGAACCTAGTCCTAGCGCAGCAGAGCCAATCGTGCAATGAGAAAGTGATGGACATTGAATTATAATGAATTTTTGAGGTTCTCATTCAGTTTCATAGACAAACCTCCACGGCTCCTTCCCCTCTCCCACCTCCCCTCCCCCCATGCCACTACAACAAATTGCTCTATCAGCGACGAATAATTTTGTCACTTAAAACTCAAATTTCGTCACAAAATACCTTCTGTGACGAAAAATAAATCGTCAACCATTCGTCCCTAAAACATATGTCGCTAAATTTATACAACGACAACTTAGTGTTTCATCGCTAAATAGAGTTGTATTAACCACGAATATATTTTTCGTCCCCAAATGCATAGTATTTATGACGAACAACTTCGTCATGAAAATTATAAAATTTTGTAGGTAATAGAATGTTTTCGTTACTAAAGAGGTTATTAATGCTGCCGAAATTGATATGTCACTAACTATTTAGTTTAATTAGTGACGACATAATTTGTCTCGAAAGTTATATGTACTTCGTAGTTAAAAAAATATTATTTCGTCACTAAAAACTACCTTTTACATACAAATTCTATTTTGTTGTTAAATGAATAAATTAGTGACAACTTTCCTTTTTTACAATTTCGTAGTTGAAAACGATCATGTCGTCACTAAAATTGTTTCTTTTACCGACAAAACAAAATTGTCACTACAAAATGGCATTATAGCAACGATCACAATTGTCATAAAATACAAAGTTAATTTGTAGGTAATAAGTAGGCAATTTTGTGGACAGAGATTATTCTCGTCACTAAATGTCATACTTTAATGACGAAAATGTGTTTGTCTTTTTATTTTTTGTCCCTAAATGTATATATTAGTGACAACTTTGCTTTTTACAATTTCGTAGTTGAAAACGATCATGTCGTCACTAAAATTATTTCTTTTACCGACAAAAAAAAAGTTGTCACTACAAAATGACATAATTAGTGACGATCACAATTGTCATAAAATACAAAGCTAAGTTGTAGGCAATAAGTAGGCGATTTTGGGGACAAACATTATTCTTGTCATTAAATGTCATATTTTTATGACGAGAATGTGATCGTCTTAAAAAGTACAATGTAGTCGTGGCTAAAGGTTAAGCTTTTGAGGATAAAATGTTTTGTCACTAATTACAAGAATGATGACGTTTTAATTGTAACGATACTGTTTAGAATTTGTATTTCGCCAGGTTTCCATTAATTTGAAAATTTATAAAAAAAAAATTACAATTATTTAGTAGTATATAAATATCTTAAACTTCATATATAGCCTGGAGTAGTTGATTCTATAATGAGCTTTATACAAACTAAAAATAACAACATACTAAAAGAAGCAAGATAAATAATAAGAAAATTAAACACTGTCACATAGTAATTAAGAACAACCAAAATGACATTGAGATGCTATCTCATGATATACTCCTAAAAGAAAAACTAATACTCCTAAAAACTAATATTAAGTAATGTTATCCAACTTGAAAGTGTAACTGTAAAACATACTAAACATCAACAAAACAAAGAAAAAAATGGAGGTTGCTTCTCAAAATACCATTGTAGTAACACTTCTCTAGGAACTATTCTTGATTTCCACCTTCCTCAACCTGTGTAAAAGAAGAAAGAAAAATCTAAGATTTGAATTCATACTTTGATATCATGAGATGAACAAACTAAAATACAAACTAAAACTCTTGTAAAAAGTATAAGCTAATTAGGGGTGGGCGCTCTTATTGGGTTCAACATTTTCAAAGTTTGATTTCGGTAATTGGTAATTGAAAGTAAATACAAATGTAATATCGCTTACAAATTAAGAAGAGATAAAACGGAGCGAACAGAAAAGTACTAGTTCAGGCACAAGCTAACATGAAAACAGAGTAAACAACAAAAGACTGTTCCAATCTCTTGTAGGACTTCGATTCTATTTACAATGATTTTTTTTTTTTTGATGAAATAAGTGGTATATTAATAACAAGGCATCCAGGGGATGCGAGATTATGAAGTCCAACCATGGTGTCCCTCAACAAGTAATCAAAGCAATGGAAGATGAAAGCTACGGTTTTTTCTCTAAATTGGCTTCAGAAAAACAACGTGCTGGATTGGCAAATCCCTATTGCTACGTCTGCAAGAACATAGGGATCAATGGAGATTATGAAGAAGTTGAACATTTGCTTCTTCATATCAACCCTTTGTCTATCTCTCAAAGATCCAATACTATTTCCAATTATCCAACCCTCTTTAGGTACCTTCTACCTTTTCATGTATTATAGTAATTTTATGGTGAAAAGTTTGATATCATGCAAGTTATGGACATATGCTTTTATACAACAACAACAACATACCCAATGTAATTCTATAAGTATGGTTTGGGGAGGGTAAGATGTAAGTACACCGGGTAGAGAGTTTGTTTCCGATAGACCTTCGGCTTAAAATAAAATCATACAGCAAAATAGCAAGATACTATACAAATGCAGAGATAGTAATACACAGGGATATGCTTTTATAATAATGGATTTAATTTATGTGGAAACTAAGTCTTAACTAGCACGAAGTTATGTGCCCTTCTTTTCTTCAATTTTAATAAAATGTTCATGTAAACATCCTTGTTATAAGGTCGTCCAGGAAAGGATGGGAGACTTAGATGAGGTCCTCTACTACTGTTACTCTATTTGTCTATGTATATTCTATATATCTTTTCTGTAAGATTACGATCAATGTAAGATTACAGTTTCTGACACTTTAAGGACACTGGATATCGTCTGTTTCGCCTATTTATTGTATTGAACATATGAATCACAACACAGCTCACGCATTCACCAACGAAAGTACTAGGAATCTGACCTGTCTCCAGAAGTTTAAAAAAAAAAAAGTTATCTGCAAATGGGGTTAGCAATTTAAGAAGGAAACTTGGAATAGCTATAGATATTCTTTCTATAAAGAGGATCTAGTAGTAGAGTTATAGGATTTAGTTTAGTGAAGTGAGACTAATAAATTTTGCATAGTACACAAGTCAATTTCTTGGTTAAGAAGATGGACCTCGTTTTGTTTGTGTAGGCATTGGGCATGTTGCGCCAGCTGTAGCATTGTTGAATCTGTCTCTGCCATGTTTGATCTAAAATAACTAAGACACCATCTACCCTTTATATATCAAAATTCATCATGCAAATCTTTTCTTTTGATTTCTTCTTCATGCCCATTGTTCTCTCTTTAAATGTCATTTGTACGATCTATATCTAAAAAAAAAAAAAAAGAACTGTAATGAGATTTATTATTTAAAGTTATACTACTTCTAACCTTGATCGGGATGAGCTCATAAAACATTGTAGTTGTTTTGAAATATCATCTTGGCGTGCCAATAGAGTATTCAGTTGTGAATTTAATGATTGTATCTGCGACTGCTGGTCTTGTATCTGAGTTTGCTGATTTTCTACCACAACTTCAGCTGCATTTAATCGTTTCTAAAAATCATCTTGGGCACTAGCAGCTTCCTCTTTCGCCTTTCTAAGAGAGTCCTCTAACTCTGCTGTTCTCCTTTGCGTTGCTCGAGCAGTATTAGGTTTCGGACCATAACCGAGACCTTTTAAATATCCCAACTTTTTACCAAGTACAACATCCACAATTTCATCAATAGTCATAGTAGAATCTCCCTCGCTATATAGAGCATTCAAATCATTCATGTCATTCTGCAGAATAATAATGTATTATTTAAAAGTTATGATAACAACAAATAAATCCTATTGAATATGCGACTAAAATATTTGCTTTCTCACATAGTTATCTTTAGCTTCTTGAGATGACCAGCCTTTTTCACTTGAGTAATGAGTATCTTTGTAGAACTCAATTCTGTCGGGTTCTACCCTTTCGTTCGTTTTACCCTACAGAATAAATAAAAAATATGAATATTAGTATTGACAAAAAATAGTACCAGTTGTATGCAAGGTTTTCTTTAGTTCTCTTCATGGGTACTCTCTGGACAGTGTGCTTCATACCAGCCAACTTGACCAAATAAGTTGCAGAAAGAAAAAGCTACTATCGTATCATTGTGTACTTAACCGAGAAGTAACAGCACATTTCATGCACTCTGCCCTATAGAAGGGGAGGCAAAGAGAGCTTTCTTCAACATTTTATTTCATACATATATATATACTGAGAACCATCTTCAACTCTTTTATGGAGCAACAAGAAATTTCACAAGCTTGATCAGACAAATGAAGAAACAACAAAGTTGAAAAGAGAACTGTGTTATTATGCAGTCTAATCAGCTCCAGTGAAAAGTTGTACTTTGTTGATGAAAATAAGGAGAAATTTTCAACTGGAATAAGCAAATTAAAGAAGATCACCTCATGTTGATGGTAAAACTGAAAGATACAACTGATAGGCCTATCCACCAAATATTACCAAGAATAACAACAGATGTCCCGAAAAAGTACATGTTTTTTTTTTTTGCCTTTCCTACTTAATGTGTAGATATCGAAAGTTATGGCTTTCATTTGTTGAGCTTATGTCAACAGACATATACTTCATATTGGTTGCATAGGCAGAAAGTAAGTAAGCACGCAGCAATGCAGAGTAGTTGCGATTGGTAGATAAACTGTAACAATTTTCTAGGAGCCTGCATAGTGTTCTGTACATTGGGCAAAATCATACAAAATGCTGGAGAAACAAAATCAGGCCTATCCAAACACAACAAATACATGTACTTGTTCACAAAAGGAAGGCGCAAACAATAATTTCAGCAGTTAAATACCATCAGTAAAAAAATGAAAAATTGTATAACTTACAATTTTAGCACGAGCAGCTACAAATGCTTTTGACCCCATGACATGATTATATTTAAGTTTTGATCGATTGACCTTGTTTACCTGACATCGTTTCTACAAAGACAATATAAATATAAGTAAATTAAATAGCAATGAAACAAATGAAGTGTATATTTATTTGAATATGGATCGATCACCTTATGCTCTTGACTTGACCACATGTCACAAAGTGTATTCCAGTTTTCTGGGGTCAATTCCGTAACTTCAATTTTACGAGCATCTTCCACGGAGTTTGCACTTTCAAACTTCCTTTTTAATTTATAGCGCCACTGCCGACTTCTATTTTTGAGGATATCCTCACAACTATCTTTGACATAATGCTCGTCCAAATTAATTCCAAAATTCTCCTAAAAATAAGTTTTAAAGGAACACAGATAAAAATCAAAATCCCATTATATACTAAAAGATTAGACACTAACATATCACAACGTAACAAAATCAAAAAAATATAGAAATCTTACGTGGCATCTAATCAGCACATCATCTTTTTCCTCTACTGTGAGTTCCTTCCACTTGTTCGGAAGCGTAAGAAAATTCCGCGCAATGATGCCTAACTCATTTGAGAGTTTTGCTGATTGAACTGCCTCAACTGGCCTCCCTTTACCAACTGGGATCTCAATCACCATCTTTTTTCCCAAAGATGACTTCAACTTCTCGAGACCTTCACCCCTAGTTTTTCCTCGACCTTTCTTAATTCTAGTTGTATTGTCTGATTAAGAAAAGCTCAGTTCAAAATAATATCTAAATTGCAAAATAGTGGTGTATACATTATAGTATTTTCTATATTACAATTCAGAACATTATGGTTAAAATTTAACATGAATGAAAGCCTTAATTGTTTAAATTTTCACTTCAAATCAGAAAAGTAACTAATAAATATGTACCGATTAATCTAAGGAATAATATTACCTGTAGTAGTAGCAGGAGTAGGCTTATTTGACTCATCGGCAAATTGAGTAACTGAAATAGTTTAGCGAGTAAGTGTATTTTGCTTATAGACATGTCCTCCTGGTGCCATGAGCACTTTGCTTTTATCCCTGCTAAATATCATAGTAAGGATAGCTGCAGTTGGAATCTATAAAATCATATTTCAAATCCTTAAGCAACACAATTTTAAGTGTGGGAGTGTAGTTCTCTTTGCGCCATAAGGCTTTTTTGAGTTCATTCTTTAAATTCTTTTCCTATTAACTCAATCTTCTCTGTCGCCCTAATGAGAATTTCAACTGAAACTGAACATACACAAGACTCTATTTCAAGCTCAGGAATCCTTCTTTTCTCTGCAATTAGCCTTTTCATTTGTCCCATATATTCTTCCAAAATCCAATTTGGAGCCAAAAACCTAGAAACTAAGCGCCAAAATACGGTTCTTTTTGGCATTTTTACGGATGGTTCTGTTTTTGGTGGGGATTAGAAAAAGCAATTTGAAGAGTTGTGAAAGTTATCCCAAAAATTTAGGAAGTGGAGTTGTAGAGAAGTGGTAGGAGTTGTGTCACCGTAATTTCCGGGGGCATTTAATTATAGGTGATGTTTTAGTTTTAAAATAATTATAGGTGATGTTTTAGTTTTAAAATTGAAGGGTGGTGATTCAAGTTTTAATTATTGACTAAAGGTGACTAAATTTGATTAGTGATTAAGGGGTTTTGAGCTTGCCCAATAGTTTCATTTTTGACACTTTGGCCCTCTGTTCTATTTTTAATACTTTGTTCTCAAGTTTTATTTTTAACACTTTAACCTTAAACTTTACTTTTAACACTTTGCCTCAAAGTTTTGTTTTTAACACTTTGACCCAACCACTATAAACCCTAAAATACAAAAATCGGGAAAAAACAAATCCTCTTCAGCGCTGTTTCCTCCATTTTGTTCTTCGCATCTGTTCTTCGTGCTGCTTTCTTCTTCTTCTTCTTCTTCTTCTTCTTCTTCTTCTTCTTCTTCTTCTTCTTCTTCTTCTTCTTCTCTTCTTCTTCTTCTTCTTCTTCCGCCATTGCTCAAGAAAAAAAATCATCCGATTTTACAATTTTTTGATTGAATGTCATTGGTGTAGCACTGGCATTACTTCATAAGTGTTTTCGGGTCCATTGGTAAGTTAAACAATTCTATTTCTTTCAATTGTTCATCTGGATAGAGTTTCCTTATTTGCTGATTTTCCCAGATTCGTAGTTACAGCAGTATAGTTGTTGCAACAAGTTCTAAAGCTGTTGTCTAAGAGCTTCTGAACTTTTTGCATCAGCTGTTGTAGTCCTAGTGTTTCTGCAAGAGTTGTTGATAAATTATGAAGTTGTTGCAACAAATTTACTAATCTGTTGCAACAATTACAAAAAATGTGAATAAATAATTTACAACAATTGTTGTACTTTATGCAATAACTGTGAAATATGTTGGAGAGCCCCTACTCTTTCCAACAACTGAGTTACTTGTTGCAACAAGTATGATACTTGCTGCATCAATTATAGTAGTTGTTGGACATATTTTACAATTGTTGGATGAAACAGAGACTGAAGTTGTCTCCAACAAATAAGTGAGATGTTGCAACTAGTAACCTACTTGTTGCAACAAGTATGCTACTTGTTTCAATAAGTCACTTAGTTGTTCATTTTGTTATGAAACAGACAAAAACTGAAGCTGTCTCCAACAAGTAATCAAGTAGTTGGAACAGGTTACATACTTGTTGCAACAAGTACGTTAGTTGTTCTAACAATTCATATAATTGTTCCATTTTGTTATGAAACAGAGACAGAGACTGAAGCTGTCTCCAACAAATAAGTGAGTTGTTGCAACTAGTAACCTACTTGTTGCAACAAGTTAGTTATTTGTTCCAACAAGTCACTTAGTTGTTGCATTTTGTTATCAAACAGACAAACTGAAGCTGTCTCCAACAAGTTACCAAGTAGTTGGAACAAGTTACATACTTGTTGCAACAAGTACGTTAGTTGTTCCAACAAGTCATATAGTTGTTCCATTTTGATATGAGACAGAGAAAAAACTGAAGTTGTTTCCAACAAATAAGCGAGTTGTTGCAACTAGTAACCTACTTGTTGCAACAAGTCAGTTATTTGTTCTAAGAAGTCATTTAAAGTTGTGATTAAGTTAACTAATTTGGGTCCAAAATTACAAGAAAAAACCACTCAACTATGAACTTAATCATAAATTTAAGTGGACTTTGGGCTTGGGGTGGTCAAAGCTATCACCTAGAGTAATTTCAACACTTGACATTCAAGCATTGTAATTACTAATTGTGACAACTTCGAACATCCAAGCTCAAAGGCCGCTAAAAATTGTGATTAAGTTAACTATTTTGGGTCCAAAATTTCAGAAAAAACCACTCAATAATTAACTTAATCATAAATTTTAGTGGCCTTTGACTTGCGCCGGTCATGACTGATTTTCTTAAAATAAAATATCTTCAGGCACCATTAATGGGGGACTCAATAATAATAGGTGTTGATTGTCATGGTGAATGGATCGAGGTGAACAATCGATATATTTGGCGATGGAAGGGTAGTCACATGTTAGAGACGATTGCGATGACTGTCCCAGGAGATGTTGAGTTTGATGATTTTGTGAACTTAATCATTAACTATTGTGAACCGAAAGACCTGGTCATCACTTACATGCATAGCTCTTTTGAAAACCGGAGGGTCTTGCCTTTTAAGATAACCGATCAAAGTCGTTTGCGTACTTATTTGAAAGATGTAGCTAGGCCCATTTTAAGGGTATACGTGGTTGGAAGCCCGGTTGAGAACCATAATTTAGCTCAAGACCAACAAGATGTATTAAATGATAAATTGTAAGGGGGTGGATATGGATATTCAAGATAATAGAAGTGCGAAGCCCCATGGAAGTGGGGGTGAGCCGATCCCTATACCCGAACTTGCTAGTAATACACCGTGTGCTGCACAATCGTCACAGTCCAGCCATGTTCAAGATGATGAAACAGGTTTTTATAAAGGAATGTCATTCAATTCGCGAAGTGTGTATTGCTTTAGATGTGAACATCTGAAGTGCAAGTGGTGGCCAAGGGATGTGAAGATTTTAAGTTCTAGCAAACACGGAAGAAGGTGGACAAAGAGGGCTATGCGGAAAAACAAATGCTCCTTATGCAAAACAGTTGGCCACAAAAAAACAACATGTCCAAGCCGAAATGCTCTATAGTTGTAGATTGCATTGTGTTGTAATAATAGTTATCTGTTGGATCTTTATGATATTTTAATGTTATTCTTTCTTAACATGGTAATTTATATTCTTGGTGATTATGAACTTGGTTTATATGATATGTTGTCCGTGTTCAAATCACTAATGTGTATATTCTTGTTAATAAATTGTTGTACAGTTTCCAACAAGTAATGAATTTGTTGCAACAGCTCTATAACTTGTTGGGTTTTATCGAACAAGTAACAAGACTTGTTACAGCAACTAGTAAGTCGTTGAACATATTACAAAAAATCGGAGTTTTTAAGCAGATGCAACTAAGTTATATGTTGGGTTTTTTCTAACAAGTGGAGTGACTCAAGTTTTAATTATTGAGTAGAGGGAATCAGCCACATTTAGTGATAAACAATTGGAATCAACCATATTTAGTGATAAACAATGGAAATCAAACAAGTGGAGTGACTTGTTACAGAAAATGGGTAACTTGTTGGGTTTTATCGAACAAGTAACAGGACTTGTTGCGGCAACTAGTAAGTCGTTGGAGTTTTTAAGCAGATGCAACTAAGTTATATGTTGGGTTTTTTCTAACAAGTGGAGTCACTCAAGTTTTAATTATTGAGTAGAGGGAATCAGCCACATTTAGTGATAAAAAATTTGAATCAACCATATTTAGTGATAAACAATGGAAATCAAACAAGTGGAGTGACTTGTTATAGAAAATTGGTAACTTGTTGTGTTTTATCCAACAAGAGTAAGGACTTGTTCAACAACTTACTCAGTTTGCTGCAACACATACTAAACTTGATGCAACAGTTACTACAGCTGTTGCAACAGATACTACTTGGTTCACCCATATTTAGTGATCAATAAAGGGAATCAGTCATATTTAGTGATAAACAATGGATATCAGCCACATTTAGTGATAAACAATGGAAATCAAACAAGTGGAGTGACTTGTTACAAAAAATAGGTAACTTGTTGTGTTTTGTCCAACAAGAGTAAGGACTTGTTCAACAACTTACTCAGTTTTCTGCAACACATACTAAACTTGATGCAACAGATACTACAGCTGTTGCAACAGATACTACTTGGTTCACCCATATTTAGTGATCAATAAAGGGAATCAGCCATATTTAGTGATAAACAATGGATATCAGCCACATTTACTGATAAACAATGGAAATCAAACAAGTGGAGTGACTTGTTACAAAAAATGGGTAACTTGTTGTGTTTTATCCAACAAGATTAAGGACTTGTTCAACAACTTACTCAGTTTGCTGCAACTGATACTACACTTGCTGCAACAGATACTAAACTTGCTCCAACAGATACTACATCTTTTGCAACAGATACTACTTGATTCACCCATATTTAGTGATCAATAAAGGGAATCAGCCATATTTAGTGATAAACAATGCATATCAGCCACATTTAGTTATAAAGAGTGGAAATCAAACAAGTGGAGTGCCTTGTTACAGAAAATGGGTAACTTGTTGTGTTTTATCCAACAAGAGTAAGGACTTGTTCAACAACTTACTCAGTTTGCTGCAACAGATACTACACTTGCTGTAACAGATACTAAACTTGCTCCAACAGATACTACATCTTTTGCAACAGATACTACTTGATTCACCCACATTTAGTGATCAGGGAATCAACCATATTTAGTGATAAAAAATACATATCAGCCACATTTAGTGATAAAGAGAGGAAATCAAACAAGTGGAGTGACTTGTTACAGAAAATGGGCAACTTGTTGTGTTTTATTCAACAAGAGTAAGGACTTGTTCAACAACTTACTCGGTTTGCTGCAACAGATACTAAACTTGCTCCAACAGATACTACATCTGTTGCAATAGATACTACTTGATTCAGCCATATTTAGTGATCAATAAAGGGAATCAGCCACATTTAGTGATAAACAGTGGAAATCAATCATATTTATTGATTATTATATGTACTTAAGAAATTTCATGGTGTTTTGGGTCAGGATAGATGATCAACTAAGTCCAATACGCACTAAATGGAGTGATTATTGGAGTGAATTGATGCGAACTTCCTGATTCACCCACATTTAGTGATAAACAATGGAAATCAATCATATTTATTGATCAATATATATACTTAATCAATTTCATGGTGTTTTGAGTCAGGATAGATGATCAACTAAATCCAATACACATTAAATGGAGTGATCATTGGAGTGAATTGATGTGAACTTCCTGATTCACCCACATTTAGTGATAAACAATGGAAATCAATCATACTTATTGATCAATATATATACTTAAGCAATTTTTAGTAATTTGTTGCAACTTCTTTCCACAACTGTATGATCTGTTGCAACAGATTAGTAACTTGTTTCAGCAGATTATTTACTTGTTGGAACAGATTAGTAATTTGTTGCAACTTCTTTCCACAACTGTATGATCTGTTGCAACAGATTAGTAACTTGTTTCAACAGATTATTTACTTGTTGGAACGGATTAGTAACTTGTTGGAACAGATTAGTAATTTGTTGCAACTTCTTTCCACGATTGTATGATCTGTTGCAACAGATTAGTAACTTGTTTCAACAGATTAGTTACTTGTTGGAACAGATTTGTAACTTGTTGAAACAGATTAGTAATTTGCTGCAACTTCTTTCACAAATGTATTATCAAATGCAATAGATTAGTAACTTGTTTAAACAAATTAGTTACTTGTTTGGAACGGATTATTAAGTTCTTCAACAAATGTATGACCTGTTGCAATCATTTAGGCAACTTTTCTAAACAGATTAGTAGATTGGTAATTTTTTGCAACTTTTTTAACAACTGTACTATCTGTTGCATTTGTTGCAATATCATTCATAAATAATAACAAGGACAAAAAAAATTGTTCAAGTAGTAATTTGTTAAACAGCCAGCTCAGGGCTCCAAAACTTTATCTATCGCACACACTGCCCACCGCCACTGCATCTCGCCACTGAGTTGTCGCACAATAGAGTCTCAGGCTTCATCATGTTAGTGCCGGTAAGCAAATGCTTAATAAAATCAAGTGAATACGATCCGCATGCCATTGCATTTTCATTGCGGGGGACATTCTCCTTCAGCACAAATTTCCAAGCTTCGTTGAGCAGTTTTTCAGGCAAGCGTTCAAACATGCCAGTCTACTTCAGTAGTTTCGGCCATAATTCAATGACTGGCTGGATGTGGATGAAGAAGTCATCCTCTTGGATTTTTGGGATGTTGCAATCATAAACATTTATCACCCCCTCCTCAATTATGAATTCGAGGGTGACAAACTGTCTGACATTTATGTTCATGATAGTAAGCACCCTTTTGGCACCAACCCACTCGCGACCAGCTTTGGCTGGTGCAGTACCTCTATAGTGAGCGATAACATCATCATCCCATATAAAATCATCAAGAATTTGATTGAATGGAATAGCTTCCGTCTATGTGCTTTCATCCGACAACTCTGTGTATCGCTTGAGCATGATATTGTAGAAGTTGAGATCCAAGATTATATCTGTGGAAGCATAGTGCTCAGTGAAAGTGCTTTGCCTCACACGCATTAAGAGCATAATTTCATTAATATACTGCATTAAAAGAATAAGGAATGTCAGTCACCTAAACAACTAAGTGAGTTGTTGCAACAAGTGTGCACTTGTTGCAACAAGTATTGGTCTTGTTGCAATAACTCTCCTAGTTGTTGGAGATTTCTTACAGCAGTTGGGTCTATTTCACCCAACTGTTGTAAGCAATCTCCAACAACTAAGTGAGTTGTTGAAACAAGACCAATACTTGTTGCAACAAGTGTTCCACTCGTTGCAGCAAATATATAACTTGTTGCAACTAATACAACCAAAATAAGACTTGTTTTAACAAAAATGATTGTTGTTTTAAAACTTACACTGGCCAGCCACCAATCTTCCATGCTTGTCATTATCCTGAAGTCATCGGCCTTAAATTCATGCAATGAATACATCGTACCCTTGCTCTTCTTGGCATTGACGATTTTTTCAAGCTTTTTCATTTTTTGAGCATCTATATGCTTATACACATTTACCTTTTTAAGATCAACAATAGCAGCTGCCTTGTAGGGTGTAGAAGATTTCCTTGACCTAAAATCGGCAAGTACCTTGGAAATTGTTTTTCCCTTCTTGCGAATGCGAATAGGAGTATAGGGTGAGATCAGCTTCTTGGATGGATTGACACCCCTCTTGGATAACAAACTCTATAAAGTAGAATTTGTGTCTTTTTGTGCCTTCACCAACTCCTCAACATTTTGTTTATCAAATCATCCATTTACCGCTTGCAATAGGTGCATTCACAAGCACATTTCGATGTGTCGGCACCAACAAAGGAAAATCTACCACCAAATCCGCCACAACTAACATCTCCATCAATTGGAGTTTGTCCACCGACATCACCACCAATTAGAGTTTGTCCACCAACAACACCACCAATTGGAGTTTGTCTACCAAAATCAACATCATCATCTATTATTTTTTCACCGGCAATTTCTGCCGCAACGTCATCAACAGCAGATTGACCGCCAGCAATAACACCACCACCACCAACATCTACCACAACTGATTCCCTTTTGATGGCTGTCACTCCAGCCAATTCTAATTTCATCCCCTCAATCATTTTATCAGGAACAGATTGTAAGGGCTCAAAGGAAGCAAGGAATGGCATTTCCAACTCCCGTACTATCGGGACAAGCCACGAGTGCACAACCTACAACAAAAAAGTAGATATATTAATATGGTCCTAAATCATGAAATGAACAGATGACTAGGTTATTGCAACAGGTGTCATACTTGTTGGACATTGTCTAACATATTAGTAACTTGTTGCAACAGGTGTCATACTTGTTGGACATTGTCCAACAGATTAGTAACTTGTTGCAACAGGTGTCATACTTGTTGGACATTGTCCAACAGATTAGTAACTTGTTGCAATAGGTGTCATACTTGTTGGACATTATCCAATAGATGACCAAGTTTATTCTATATACATGTCTTAAGGCTTACCTCTTCCAAAGGAGGGTTAAAAAGATCAACACTCAATCTTGTGTTGCTCTTTGCAGTCAGCTATCTAAGCATTCTTGGAAAAGACACTTCTGAAGGGTAGTCCTTCACTTATTGTCGGAGGTGAGGAATGGCTTCAAATGCCCAAGCCTAGAAAACAAGATACCATCAAAATCAGAATGATGATAGAAATACAAAAAGTACAAGAAATTGACATTGCAAATGCTTTACCATGAAAGCCCAAGGGAAGCCATATAGATTGACTGTATTCACTGTTGGCTTAAGCTCTTTCGATAAATAGTCAACAGTCAATTTGAAGCTTTCCTGACCCCATCCATGGTTGTTGAACGCCTCATAGTCCTCCGCAAGTTTAAGCAAACCAAGTGGTATATTCAGACTTGTATCTTTTGCCATAAGAACACAGTGCACAAACCAAACTAAACATAAGGACTGCTTATGCTTTTTTGACATGGTTTTGGACTGCAAATCTACAAGTAGCTTATCTCCTTTGTAGCTTTTTCCAACTAACTCCACCAAACCAGTTTCGCTCTTATCTTTTCCACCATTTCATACTTTCTTGGCTTCTTTGGCTGTCTTGCTAGTCCGGGCTGGATTATTCAATATAACAGTAGGAAGCTCACAAGGATGACATCTAAGGGCAGTAACTATGGCAAATTCTTTCAAGCCAAAGCACACCGGCATGCCACAGTAATTAATCCAAAGCTCATCTTTTGCATCCGAAAGAATTCTACGCTTCATAAAGCCCATATACCAGTTTCATTTGAAACTGTGCACCGATTTCTTCAGGAAGATCCAAATATACCCCAAAACAGCTTTTCCTAAAGAAATCCTCCAACCCCTGCTTTTTAAGAATCAGCCTAAACATATCAAAGTTCTTGCCCATGCCTGATTTGACCGTAAGATCAACGGTCAAATCATTATTTTCATTCAACGGCATCCTCACGGCATACTTGTCAATACTGAAAACCTTGACGACCTCAGCAATGGAAGGTCTATTATGATCTATGTCCAATCTACTAGAAGATTCTGCAATTAAATTGGCATTCACACTATTTCTCTTCTTTGTTCTTAATTCAACTATGAATGTCGACAAATGAACTGTATTTTCGGAAGCACTATCCTTTTCATCATCTTCATCCAATCCATCTACTCCATCAGTAGTTTCTTCAGCTTCTAATTCTTCTTCACTTTGTTCATTTGTATCTACTGCTTCTTGGCTCTATACTTCCTCTCTTTCTGAGGACTGATTGTCAGTTTGGTTGTCTCTTTCCTCTATATTTGTTGATTCAACAATAGATTTTGCTAAATCAGCAAGATTCTCTAATAATGATTGCACTCTAGCTTTTTTATTATCTCTATGACCCTCAGTTGATTTCTCAACTTTTCTTTTGGCTGGAGACATTTTATCTACACACAGGAGGAAAAAAAAAGCTTCAACTGATTAGTGCATCATTCAAAGTAAATAGATAATAAGAAGTGCAGCATTAGATCAAACAAAATACAACAAGTAACAAAATTCCCTAACAACTGAAGAATTTGTTGCAACAAATGATGTAACTGTTGCAACAAATGAATAGGTTGTTGCAATAGATTCTTCAGTTGTTGAATAAGTGATTAAGATGTTGTATATCTTCTACAAACACAACCAAATAACTGAAGCAATGTCCAACAGATTTATAGTTATTGCAACATATTGTATACTTGTTGCAACAAGTGTATAACTTGTTGCAATAACTATAAATCTGTTGGACATCTTCTACAAACAGAACCAAAAGATTGAAGCTAAGTCCAACATATTTGTAGTTGTTGCAACATATTGTATAATTGTTGCAACAAGTGTATAACTTATTGCAACAACTATAAATCTGTTGGACATCTTTTACAAACAGAACCAAAAAACTGAAGGTAAGTCCAACAGATTTGTAGTTGTTGCAACATATTGTATACTTGTTGCAACAAGTGTATAACTCGTTGCAACAACTAAAAATCTGTTGGATATCTTCTACAAACAGAATAAAAAAACTGAAGCTATATCCAACAGATTTGTAGTTGTTGCAACATATTGTATACTTGTTGCAACAACTAAAAATTTGTTGGATATCTTCTACAAACAGAACCAAAAAACTAAAGTTATGTTCAACAGATTTGTAGTTATTGCCACATATTGGATACTTGTTGCAACAAGTGTATAACTTGTTGCAACAACTAAAAATCTGTTGGATATCTTCTACAAACAGAACTAAAAAACTAAAGCTATGTCCAACAGATTTGTAGTTGTTGCAACATATTATCTACTTGTTGGCACAAGTGTAGAAATTGTTGCAACAACTAAAAATCTGTTGGACATAGCTTCTATAAACAGAACCAGATAAATACTAGGACAAGAACAAAAAAACCATCTATTGGATATCTACTCCTAAACCCTGAACCATACCAGGACAACAATAGAAAAAAAGCATTTATTTCACTACAAACACACAACAACAACAACAACAACAACAACAACAACAACAACAACAAGATGGATTTTATCCAAGCTTTTCCTATACACTTAACCAAACCAAAACAACAAGCATCTACTTCCAAGACAACAACCAAATCGTCTACTACAGACACACAATCATACAAGTTAAACAAAATACACCAAATGTATGTGCAATAATTGTTTATCCTTTCTTTTCCTAAACCATACCATAACAGGACAACACTAACACCAACATCAACATCAACACCGACACCAACACCAACATCAATATCAACACCAACACCAACACCAACACTAACACCAACACCAACACCAACAACATATTTCACTACAAAATACACTAATTAGAGGTTTTTAAATCAAGAAACCTCAGCAACTGTCTGCAACTGTCAAACAAATGCTGAAGTTATTGCAGCAACTTACTCATCTGTTCGAAAAGGACAACAAGATTGCAAGCCATTTTTTCAAAATCTTAAGGAGAACAAGAACAAAAACATCACAAAAAACCATAATTTGAGAACAATGTACGCTATTTACAAACGAAAAAATCCCAACAAGTCAAATAAATACCCCGAATAAGGGTTTCTTGACCAAGGAACAACAAAATAAACAACATTGAAGACAAACCCATGTTCTTCTTCTTCTTTTTCTACAACTAAAATCATCAATTTCTACCAAATAAATTTTGGAACAAGTGAAACAAAAATTTTACCTTGATATTAAAAAAGAAGCAGCAGCAGTGGCACCTATAGACGAGGGTGAAGAAGAAGATGACGAGAAAAGAGGAGAGATGAGAGACGTCCAAGTGAAGGAGATTAACTGTTTGCTTGGGAGTTTTGATTTTGAAATATGGAAGAAGTGCGAGGGAGTTGTGGGAAGGGAACTGTTTGGGATGTTTTGAATAATGGTTAGGTGTTTTAGTATAATGGGTGGGTGTTTTGGGTTTTTTTGTAGTTTGTAAAAGATTAAGAAGTTTTAAAAATTACATTTTAAACCCCCACTCTTCTTAATTCCAAATTTAATTGGGTTTTGATGTGGGGTGGTTCCTACACGTCACCTTTAGTAATTTGAAGACTTTTTAGTCACCTTCAGTTAATTCTTCCTACTTTCCTCTTGGATCAAGTTAAGATGTTCATATAAAAAGTTTATTTTAATTATAAATAAGTTGCTTTGAAGTGTTTTAAGAGGTGAAGGCAAGTTAAACCAATTGAGGCATAAGAGCTCATTCCCATAATTTATTACCTTTTTTTTTTTTGGGGGGGGGGGGGGGGGGGGGGGGAGGAGTCTCAAAAAGACCCCTGACCTATTGGATTAGGCTAAAAACATAACTTTCTTCCACTTATTGGTCCAAAAATGCCCCTCCGTCTACCTATTTGGACCGAAAATGTTCTCATCGTAATCTTTTGGCTTAAAAATGCCCCTAAAACTAAAAGTTGACTAGATAGGGCTTTATAAAAATCCACGTGGAAGTGTATGATTGGTCCAAATATTAATTCAATGTGAATTAAATTACTCAACTCATATTTATTGATGCGACCCAACTAGTTCTAAGATTTGTTGTTCATCTATTAGTACGACTTAACAAAGAACTAGTCCTAATTACATTTGTTAGGAGGGCCTATATATCAATTTTGGAGGGGCAATTTGCAAGATTGCCCTTCGCTGGGGTGGTTTTTAAATTTTGCTCTCTAAATTGGTGGTCTTTAACTAGTTCCAATTTTCTCATGTTCGTTTAGTAAAAATAATTAGAGGTATACCGCCCACCGAGAAGTTATTCATAGGAGGAGATTTCAATGGACACATCGGCTAAACCTCGGGGGTTATGATGATGAGCATGGAGGTTTCGGCTTCGGAGTCAGAAATGGAGGAGGAGTCTCACTTCTGGATTTCGCTAAATCCTTTGGATTGGTAGTAGCCAACTCGCATTTCCTGAAGAGGGAGCAGCACTTGGTAACCTTCCGTAGATCGACAGCGACGACGCAGATAGACTTTTTGCTCCTTAGAAAAGAGGATAAAGGCCTTTGTAAAGGCTGCAAGGTCATTCCGAGTGAGAACCTTATGACCCAACATAAGCTTTTAGTGATGGATTTGGGGATTACGAGAAAGAAGAGGAAGAGGGCCGCGGATGACCTGCCAAGGATCAGGTGGGGGAGTCTGACTTTGTCGAGTGCCCAGGAGATGGGGAAGAAGTTGATGGCTATGGGGGCTTGGGAGAGTAGGGGGGGACGCGAGCAGTATGTGGTATAGGACGGCGAGCTGCATTAGGAAAATAGCTAGAGATGTCCTGCGAGTCTCGAGAGGTCGCCGTGGTAGGCGACGTGGAGACTGGTGGTGGAATGGAGAAGTCCAGGGAAAGGTGGAAGCAAAGAAAGTGGCGTACGCGAGTTTGGTAGACATTGAAGAGACTGGAGGAGAAGTGGACGAATAGGGAAAGGTATAATATTGCGAGAAAGGAAGAGAAGTTGGAAGTTTCGGCGGCAAAAACGCCAGCTTTCGAACGTCTATATGCAGAACTAGAGGACAAAGACGGGGATAAGAAGTTGTTCAGGCTATCCAAGGTGAGGGAGAGAAAGGCACGAGACTTGGATCAAGTATAGTACGTCAAGGACGAGGATGGAAAAGTATTGGTAGAGGAAGCTCTCATTAGACGGATATGGCAGTCATACTTTCATAAACTCTTGAACGAGGAAGGTGAGAGAGACATTGTGTTGGGAGATTGGAGTACTCTGAGAGGCGTCGCGACTTTGGGTATTGCAGGAGTATAAAGGTAGAGGAGGTTAAGGGTGTTGTTCGCAGGATGCGCAGGGGAAGAGATACTGGTCCTGACGAGATCCCTGGGGAGTTTTGGAAGAGTGCGGGCAGGGCAGGTTTGGAGTGGTTGACTGGATTTTTTAATGTTATTTTTAAGACAGCGAAGATGCCTGAGGAATGGAGGTAGAGTATGATGGTCCCTTTGTATAATAACAAAGGTGATATTCAAAGTTGCAACAACTATAGAGGGATCAAGCTGCTAAGCCACACTATGAAGGTGTGGGAAAGGGTGGTGGAGAAGAGGTGTCTCCATTTCAGAGAACCAGTTCAGATTCATGCCGGGGCGCTCGACTACAGAAGCCATCCATCTTGTGAGGAGACTGGTGGAGCAGTATAGGGAGAGGAAGAAGGACCTGCACATGGTTTTCATCGACCTAGAAAAGGCTTACGACAAAGTGTCAAGAGAGGTTTTATGGAGATGCTTGGAGGCCAGAGGTGTACCTGTAGCGTACACTAGGGTGATCAAGGACATGTATGAGGGAGCTAAGACCAGGGTAAGGACAGTGAGAGGAGACTCGGAGCACTTCCCAGTGGAGATGGGGTTGCACCAAGGATCAGCTCTTAGCCTATTTTTATTTGCTCTAGTGATGGATTGTCTGACGCGGCGAATTCAAGGTGAGGTGCCATGGTGTATGTTATTTGTGGATGACATAGTCTTGATCGACGAGACACGCAGCGGAGTGACGGGACCAAGACAGAGTACATGGAGTGCAAGTTTAGTGACGGGACACATGAGTCTGGCATGGAAGTGATGCTTGATACCCAGGTCATCCCAAAGAAAAGAAGTTTCAAATATCTCGGGTCTATTATACAAGAAAATGGGGATATTGATGATGACGTCTCACATCGTATTGGCGCAGGGTGGATGAAATGGAGGCTTTCTTCAGGAGTGCTGTGTGATAAGAAGGTGCCACTAAAACTTAAAGGCAGGTTCTACAAAGTGGTTGTGAGACCGACCTTGTTGTATGGGGTAGAATGTTGGGCAGTCAAGAGCTCTCACGTCCAAAAGATGAAAGTTGCGGAAATGAGAATGTTGTGATGGATGTGTGGGCACACCAGGCGAGATAGGATTAAGAATGAAGATATTCGGGATAAGGTTGGAGTAGCATCAGTGGAGGACAAGATGAGGGAAGCGAGGCTGAGATGGTTTGGGCAAGTAAGGAGGAGAGGCATAGATGCCCCAGTGCGGAGGTGTGAGAGGTTAGCTATGGATGGTTTTAGAAGAGGTCGGGGTAGGCTGAAAAAGTATTGGGGAGAAGTGCTGAGACAGGACATGGCGCAGGTTCAGCTTACCAAGGACATGACCTTAGATAGGAGGTTTTGGAGGACTCAGATTAGGGTAGAAGGCTAGTAGGTAGTTGTTTTGATCTATAGTCTATTGCCCTTTGTTTCTTGCTACTATATGTGATTTCTTGTACTTTAATTATCTTATTTATCTGTGGTAGCTACTGCTCCCTTTTTTCAGACTGCTTTATTTTGACTTATTCGCTTTCTTTAGTTTCATTTGCATTCTGCTTTGAACTGCTTGTGCTTATCTAACCTTTCTCGTTGTTATTTCTCTTGAGCCGAGAGTCTTTCGAAAACAGCCTCCCTGTCTTCCGAGATAGGGTATGGTCTGCGTACACTTTACCTTTCACAGACCCCCACATTGTGGGATTTCACTGGGTATGTTGTTGTTGTTGTAGGGAGTCCATAGAGCCTTTTCATGCAGCTAAGGGGCTAAGACAAGGAGACCCCCTCTCACCCTTCCTCTTTGCGATAGTGATGGAGTATCTAAGTAGAGGCTTCAACACTTTGAAGGAAGACAAGACTTTTAAATTCCACCCGAGATGTTCAAAATTGGGAATCACTCATCTTAGCTTTGCGGATGACCTACTTCTATTTTCAAGGGTTGACATAGCTTCAGCTTCAGCACTTCATAACTGCTTTCTTAAGTTTTCCCTAGCATCTGGCTTTTCCTTCTTTGGGCTCGGGTCGATAGTAGCCGTAGTAGTAATGCCCCGAGCTACAAGCAAATCTGAGCAAAAGCTTAGTATATTTTTGGGGAGTGGCAGCGACCAAGAGGACCAAAATACTACAATTCCTTGGTTATTCACATGGGGAACTTCCTTTTAAATATCTAGGAATTCCATTAGCTACTAAGAAGATTACTCTAGTACAATGGCAACCGCTGATTGAGAAGATTGTCAAAAGGATATCCTCATGGACTGCAAAAAAGCTTTTGTATGCAGGTAGAATGCAATTAGTACAAACTGTTTTATTTGGTATTCAAGCATAGTGGGCACAATTATATATACTACCAGCTCATGTTGTGAAAGCAATTGAGGCTTATTGTCGAAGCTATGTGTGGTCGAGAACTAATGCCATCACAAAAAATGTCCTAGTGGCTTGGGATAGGGTCAGCTCACCTAAAGCAAGTGGTGGTTGGAACCTCACGAATCTGACCTTAAGGAACAAAGCTGCAATAGCACAAAGGTGTTGAGATTTGGCTAACAAACAGGATAAATTATGGATGAGGTGGATCCACGACTACTACATTAAGGCTTAAACTGTCCAAACAGCCACTATGCCCAAACAGGCAAGCTGGATGGTCAGACAGATCATTGGTACGAGAGGAATCTTAGAGCAAGTCTCCAATCCTAATAGACAGGTAAGAGTATGATCAGAAATATTTATTTTCAGCTCCTGGAGAGACATGAACCAGTGAAATGGAAAAGCATGATGTTCCAAAACGATGCAAGGCCAAAGACAATATTTACTATGTGGATTCACTTCCATGGGAGGATGCTTACGGCCGACAGATTATTAAAATGGGGATGCAAGTCGAACCAACATGCGATCTGTGTGAAGCTGCTGCTGAAAACAGAGACCATCTGTATGCTTCGTGCATGTACGCACTTGGATTATAGGCTCGAATACTTCACTGGATTAAACTACCAGTACCCAATACTAATACGTGGGAAAGATATATGAAATGGGTAATCATTAATGGAGAACGGAGATCGCAAAGAGCTAGACTGTTCAGAATGGTTTATGCCGAAGTCATCCATGCTGTTTGGATAGAGAGAAACCAAAGGGTGTTTGAGAAAAGAAGCAGAGAGGTGGAGAGAGTTGCACGAGAACTTGCCTACGTTTGCAATGTCAGAGCTACACCTGGAATTCAATCACTAATTCAGGGATGTGTTTTTTGATTTATTGAGTTGTAATTACAAGTATAGGATGGGTTTGTAAATGAGTTAGTCGATTTAGATAGCTAGTTAGGGATGAACTATGCTATGGCAATGTAAAGCTTTACTGGTGATTAATGGAAATTGTTAGTTACCAAAAAATTTGATATAGATCAATTTTTTTTATGGTTTGTAGGTGCAACAAAAGAACAAGAGGTAAACGAAAGTAGTGAAGGCCTTCTTTAGAGTATTAGTTGATGGTTAAATTCTTGCTTCTTGGTGGGTTTTAGTTCATTTATATACCAGTTTTATAATTTCAATCCTATTAGATATTGTGAGGAGAATTACTTGGTACATTGATCGCCCTTATTCATAGTTTCATGTGAAAAAGAGCTATTTCGGAATTGGGATGAAAAAGGACCTCTTTTGCACATGTGTGTTTGCTGGGCTTCGAATTGAAAGTACGGCTATTCTTGTCGTTATAAGTTTGTGTTCATCACGTTCTTTCTCTATTGTCGAAAATCAGTATTTTGATTTTTCCCTTTCCTACTTTCTGGTTTTGTTGTTCCTTGATTTTTATGTTTGTTGGTGATACTCAATGGTGTGCTTTGTTTGTTAGGACTTAGGAGTAGCACAATTGACTGAAACAGAGTTGTTTCTCGAATTTTTTTTGTGTGCGCTCGCTCTGCTACTACTCCTCTTTCTTCCTTTGTTTGGTTACACTAAAATATGCAAGTTTCTTTTTCCTCTCACTGATCTCTTTGTCCTAACCCTCAGAAATTCCTCCTTCAGTGGTAACATGAGTTGAAATTAGGGACTTTTTCATTCGTTGTAGACCAAGAAAAGAAATGTTGGATTTTTCATCAAATTTAGTTAGGATTGTGTGTTTCATCGTCTAATGCTTCCTCTATTAACCAAGGTTTTAAGATTTGAAAAGATCCCTGCCATGTCAGGTGAAGGAGGTTGGAGAATTTGTGATGTTCTGTCTTATGAAGCACTTTTTATTTCTCCGATTTGTTATTTGTCGAATCTTCTACATTATATCTTTTATGTGAAATCTGAGGTATCATTCGGTAAATGTTTGACATAATCTGATGCTTTAGGATAAAGCCATAAATGGTCTCATCTATGTTGTCACTATTGTCTATACTATTAGTAAAATTAGTGCAAAAGCTAAGGTAACAAATAATATATAGTTAAAGGCTAAAGTTTACGCCATTTCACTATAGATTTTATAAAGTCTCTAATTTGATTACATATTTTTTAGTGACGAAATCTTTCCGTATCCAAACTTGAACGAATTTAGACGAATTATGGTGTGTCACGAATTCTCAATAAAATTAGCGATGAAGCTTATCGTCACCATATCTCAAAATTTGTGGCTTAAAAAACCCAAAATTTGTGGCTATAAAACCCCTATATGACGCTTTTTGGTGACGAAATCTTTTCGTATCCAAAACTTAAATGAATTTAAAGACAAATAATAGTTTGTCACGAATTGTCAACAAAATTAACGACGAAACTTATCATCACCAATAGCCTCAAAATTCGAGACTAAAATTATATGATAATTGGCGCTAAAGTTTACACAATATCACTACATATATTACTATTATGTCACTAATTTGATTACATGCTTTTAGTGACGAAACCTTTTTGTATCCAAACCTAAAAGAATTTAAAGACAAATAATGATTTGTCACAAATTGTCAACAAAATTAGCGACAAAGTTGATCGTAACCAATATACTCAAATTCGTGGCTAAAATTATATGATAATTGGCGCCAAAGTTTACACCATTTCACTACAAATATTATTATGTCGCTAATTTGATTACATACTACTAGTGACGAAACCTTTTTGTATCCAAACTTAATCGAATTTAAAGACAAACAATGATTTGTTACAAATTGTCAACAAGATTCGCGACAAAACTAATCGTCGCCAGTGTCCTCAATTTTGTAGCTAAAACTACCCGATAATTGGCGCCAAAGTTTACACCATTTCACTACAAATATTATATCGCTAATTTGATTACACACTATTAGTGACGAAACCTTTTCGTATCCAAACTAAATTGAATTTAAAGGCAAATAATGATTTGTCACAAATTGTCAACAAGATTCGCGACAAAATTAATCGTCGCCAATGTCCTCAATTTTGTAGCTAAAATTACCCGATAATTGGCGCCAAAGTTTACACCATTTCACTACAAATATTATTATGTCGCTAATTTGATTACATACTATTAGTGACAAAATCTTTTCGTATCCAAACTTAAGCGAATTTAAAGACAAATAATGATTTGTCACAAATTGTCAACAAGATTCGCGACAAAACTAATCGTCGCCAGTGTCCTCAATTTTGTAGCTAAAACTACCCGATAATTGGCGCCGAAGTTTACACCATTTCACTGCAAATATTATTATGTCGCTAATTTGATTACATACTATTAGTGACGAAACCTTTTCGTATCCAAACTTAAGCTAATTTAAAGACAAATAATGATTTGTCACAAATTGTCAACAAGCTTCGCGACAAAACTAATCGTCGCCAATGTCCTCAATTTTGTAGCTAAACTACTCGATAATTGGCGCCATTTCATTTTTTTGGCGGGAAAGCTTCGTAGACAAAACATTAGCTATGAAATTTTTTCTTCGTCACCAAAAGTACGTGAATCGTGCATTTGACAAGGAAATGTAATTTTTGTCACGGAAAGTGCATAATTAGTGACGAATTTTCAACCGTAGCTAAAAATTTCGTGGCTAAATCACACATTTGTTGAATTCCTTAATATTATACGTAAAGTTTCTGAGTAAAATTTACACATTTGAAAATTACGTGTAAAGCACTACTATAAATCAACAAATATAGGAGTTTTAGAAAATCATAGCAAAAAAAAAAAACTGTTTGACTTCTCAGATAGTGATAGTGTCGTATAAACTGGGATAAAATGGGGTATATATATGTACTTATATTGGCATCATATTACATGAAGGGACCATTCTTGTAGATTTTGTCCCTCTTAAGACTTTTCCATATATATATTATTTGTCACAAAATTGGACGAGGAATCATAATACAAACCATCTTCAAAAGTATTTTAGCTAAACTATCAACGACTTGATTTTCCTCAATGTAAAAGCATGTGATGTATGCAAGTTAAAATGGTGGAAATTAACTCCAACCTATTATACTATTTTTTACACCAAAAAAAAAATATTCCTTTTATATTCTTCTCTCTCTTCTATATTATATTATTTTCTTTTATTTAAATTTTATTTTTTTATTTCATAAAACAAATCCTTTCTTTTTTTTCTTTTTTTTTTCTTTTGTACATATTCATCCCATGTAATTCACATTCCTTTGTTATATAACCATTAATATAAAATTATAAATTTTTAAATAATATAAATTGTAAGCAAATATTATATGTTATACATATTAATGAATAATTCAAATAAAAGTGAAATCATTGATAAAATATAATTAAATAAATATTACATTATGGTAAAATTTATTTTAATTTCTACAGAAATATTCAACTTCTATGATTAGTATGTTGCTCCCATAAATGCTCTATTAATGCGTTACGAAGTGCAAAATGAGCATCTTTGTTCTTAATTTTTTCGTGTCGAGCTAAAAATTGTTCAAATCGGTAATTTTCATCTACTACCATTTCTACTGTTGGAGTTGGACCTTCCCAAGCATCTTGAATTGGTGTATTAAGATCACGCTCATCCTCGATTATCATGTTGTGCAGTATAATACATGTAGTTAATATATCATGTAGCACTTTTTTTCTCCAAAAACGTGGCGGCCCTGCAATAATTGCAAAATGAGATTGCAAAACTCCGGATGCAAGTTCAACATCTTTTCAACATGATTCTTGTTTCGTCGTGAAGTATTTCTTCTTTAGAGATTGTGGCTCGTGAACAAAGGCAGAGCCAGTAAGCGCCAAAGGGGGTTCGTCCGAACCCTCTTCTTTTGAGATGTAAAATTAATATTATAAAGATATTACATAAAAAATATTTAGGTAATATTTAGGTATATTAGGGACCTAAATGAAAAAATTAAAATTTATAATATGTTTAATTAAAAGTGTTATAAAATAAAAAATAATAATAAAATATTGATGAATAGTAATGGTGTTGATGAATAATGTTGCACCAAATTTGGTGTAACACTTTTCACACACCAAAATGGTGTAAGAAATGGTGCGAGGTTGGAGCTCCAAAACACAAAAAATGGTGCAAGGTTGCAGATGGCCTTATAGAGCTAATTATATAACTCTGCTCTGTGGCACAGCGGCCGTTGTCTGAGGGGTGTCAATTGACATAATTTATCTAGAAAATTACATTACATAGATATGTAAATCTTTTTTTTAGTATATATCATATGTTAAATCTCCTCAGTCTTTCTATCTGTTTACTTATCATATTTTGAATCTATCAAAATTCTGATTCCGGCATTGAGTCTTCAATTTCTATTTTTGATACCTTTTATATGCTTCCTAATTGGTTAGGTGAGGATTGCTTTAGAATGTGAGAAAAGGGACAAAAAGGAGAAGATAAATCTTCTTGAAGAACCATTATGGACAATGTATTGTAATGGCAAAAAAATGGCTATGGTGTGAAAAGAGAAGCTACAGAAGAAGATCTCAATGTGATGGAGATTATCAAGCCAGTGTCGATGGGCGCCGGCGTCTTGCCCGGAAAATCCGACGTGGAAGGGCCGAACGGCGAGATGACGTACATGAGGGCACATTTTGAACGTGTGGTTAAATCAAAGGATGCTGAAACCCTATACATGTTGAGCCCAGATGCAAATGATGGACCTGAATTGAGTATTTTCTTTGTAAGAATATAATGAGTATACAATGATCTTTGGGTCTTTTAATTTTATTATTAGTTGATCCCCTCTAAAAATGATTAGTGAGGGATTTATGGTAGAGTTTAAGCTATATATATCGTCAGTGTAAGAATTTGTTTACACAATCAAGTCACCAGGGTCGGGAACGAAGCTACAATTCTGATTATGGATTCAACAGAATTCATTAGCTTGGTCCTAGCATGTTGTATTTGTGTTAAAAAAATTATTTAATACGTATAAATTATTTATCAACGGCAAGATGACGTACATGAGGGCACATTTTGAACGTGTGGTTAAATCAAAGGATGTCGAAACCCTATACACAGATGGACCTGAAATTGAGTCTTTGTAAGGATATAATGAGTACAATGATCTTTGGGTCTTTATGTTATTAGTTGGATCCCTCTAACTATTATTAGTGTGGGTAAGATAATGTAGAGTTTATGATGTTAAGTTATATACATTATTGGTGTGAAGATATTTTTATATAATCAGGTCATTAGGGGCGGAACGATGGAGAAATATATAGTTGTGCTTAATTACAAGTTCGGCAGAGTTTAGTAGCTTCGACTCAAACCCTGTATTTATGCTAATAAATGCACTGAATATGTGTAATATAATTTATCTAGAAACTAATAATTAAGTAGTCTTTTTCTAAAAAAAATTAATCTAGAAACTCAAAATCCTAACTCGTCGACCTATCATTCATTGGTTAGGGTTTGGGGAAAAGGCTATCTGGAAGTAATTAATCTCTTCTTTTTTGAAGGAGCTTAGTGTGTTGCGTGTTCTCTTTATTCTGTAGATATACAATCCTAGGAAGGAAAGTCCGAATTTTTTATGTAGATCGATCAATACCGTTATATTCAAGTGATCGCTCTGAGCCGAACAAGATTGGAAAATAGCCTTAATGATAGTTCGTAATTGGCCTAACATATAACGTACATATGTCATGTTTGTTTTTGTTTTTGTCCACCGTTACAAGTCACTAAAAGAATATTTACAGGTAAGCCTCCTTAAAATGTGAGATATGTAATCTTGGAAATAAAACAAGTTAATTAATTACCTGCTATAGGAGGTAAAAGGGATCTAATGGAATATTTTTTTTTATACTGACGATGTATATAACTTAAACTCTTTATTATATGTGTATATATAAGTTATATTATCATAGGTCTTTATTACAGTTTGATTTATTATCATGCTCAACAGTCGGCATTGTTCAACGTATATTATTCTAATTTTAAAGGGATAAGGCATAGAAACACCCATAAACTTTTTTTTTTCCGTATTACTTACTTCTTGAAATTATGATTTTCCCCATTCACTAAATAACTAATACAAAAAATTAGTTAAAACACATTATGTGCAAACACACGTTTACTATAAATAAAAAATAGGGTTTGAATGTGTTTTTTCATTTGATTCTTTCAAAACTAAACAAATAATTATACTAAAGTCCTGTTAATCGCCAGGACTTATATGTGGCAAGACAATTCCTTGTCCATACATCAAAAAGTCATGGTGATCCACTAGGGGTTGTGAACAATGTGTTCCAATACAGAGACACAATTTATACTACCTAGTGATTGGCAGAACTTGTGGCAAGATAGGTCTTTTGATAGCGTCCAAATACACTCCTCAAAGAGAAAGTGTACACGGTCGTATGCAATATATTTACCCAACTATGAGTTGGGGTCGATCCCACAGGGAACAATATGCTAGGAGATTAAGAAAGTAAGGAACTTTCACCAACTAAGCTAAAGCCAAACGATAAATGATATTTTGGGTTTTTGGAAAAGATTATAATTAGTGCAAAAATATAAACTAACCTAGAAAGCGAGTAAAATGATCAATGGCCACAAGTTTGGATACAAAGGAAATTACACTCAAGTAACGATCCAATGTATTTCACGATTTTACAACTAAGAACGGGTTTATGTCAATAGATAATGATTTCTAAAATCTCATTGAAAGTCTTCCAACCAAATCAATGAATTTCACTCTAAGCTTTTCCAAGCCTTAGAGTGTGATATTAGGCACAATCAATTTAACCTCAAGTAACTATCCTCTTCCGAGCTCAAGTTATTAGATGAGTTTAATGACCCAAATTCTTGTTAATTAATCTTTCTCAACCTAGATTTCCTCTTCCAAGCTCAATCTAAGTAAATGGGTGAGTCCTAGGGTTAGCTAATCCCTTTGGAAACATTCAAGAACGAGATTAATTAAATCAACAAAGACCCACTTCAATAGCAATAAAAATCATTCAATACATAAGCAAAACAAGAGTTTCATCCAACACTTTAATCCTAGAATATTTCCATAAACAAGATTCAAGTGAAGAAAATAAACACTACACACTTAGATATACAATACAAAGCAAGAGATTGAAGAAATGAATTAAAGGTTTAAGAAATGCTCAACCAAATCTTCAAATCTTCAACCCCAAAGTGTGGTGTAGATGAACCCTAGACTCCAAGCTTGCAAAATGGCAAAAGATGATAATGTTTTGCCCTAAGCCTCTCTTTTGTAGCTCCTCTAATTCTTCCAAGTTCAAAAGAATGTCAAAATCTGCCCCCATATTTCTGTTTTTGCAATTCTGCCCGTTTTTGCAAAACTGTCCAGTTTTGACAGTTTTGCAAAAATGTCCAGTTTGACCTCTTTTTGACTTTCTTTTCACTTGGTTTCTTCCGATCACTCATTTCAGCTACTTGGCTTGTTTTGCTCTATTTTGTTCCATTTTGGTCAATTTTGATCCATTTTGCTACAAAACAACATAAAAACACAACAAGTAACAACAAAAGTGCTTAAAGAGTCGCAAAAACTTAAGGAATTAGCATCGAATATCGCGTAATTTCACGACTCATCATCTTTGCCCATCTATTCATACTTATGGCGATCCGCTAGAATTGGACTTGGCTCCTCTCCAGTAGTATTTTCTCCATTTCGTCCAGTTGAGCATTTAGATTTTTGACACGTATCCCATTAATAGTTTAACGACCAAGATTTGATTTATCTTATTAACTGTGGTTAAGTTACTTCGCTCTCATAGAACCCATACTTGCTCCCCTCTTCACGAACCCAAATTCACACCCATTTCATCGTCCTCTTCTCCTGTCCTTTTTAGAATTGCAACTAAGCCTTAACAATTTGGAATCCGTGCAAGAGCTTTTCGTTTATTAAGATTGTAGGTTGAATTTGAACTTACATGTCTTGTTTTGAAATGAGTTTTTAGTATCTGGTGGGTGAATCTGATAAGCAAAAGTGAATCAACTGAATGTTCCACTCATTTTTTAATTCCGGAACTCAGTTGAATGTTCCACCCATTTTTTAATTGAGGAACTCTTTTCTGACTAGTATTTACCAGGTAGTCATAGAAGAATAGAACAAAATTAAAGAAGACAAAACAAAAAAGAGACTAGATGTAATACTCGAAAAATTGAAAATGTTGGCAGTCCATAAGGATATTGGAGCTCACTATAATTTGTAAAAACTTCATTCAATGAGACCTGTGCTTGGATTCATAGTATGGACAGAAAAGAGTCTGATTTTGCTACCCCAATACTAAGAACGAAAGATGTTTTTTTACATGTTGATTTTTTTCTTCTTTTTTTTTTCCGTATCTCTAAATATGAATTGTCTATTTGACTTCTATCAATTTAAGTAAATCCTGGATATAATTCTTGACAACCTTGATTCTCTTCTGAAAAAGGAATTAAGAAACTGAGAAAAGAATGCGAAGAAGGATGCTGATGAGAGTCTTGGATTTTGAACTTAGGTAATTAAGGGAAGAAGAAAGATTATGTAAACCGGGGTTAAATACTAAACAGATCTTGGTCATTAAAATTTTAATTGTTGAAGAATGAAAAAAAGTCTCTCATCGGTGGTTAATGAGATGGGTGGTCTCCTTATATGAATTTGGGCAATCCTCCCCTCATAAGCTAGCTTTTGAGGTTGAGTTAGGCATCTGATCCATTTCTTTACATTAATGAAACACGTGTTAACAATCTAAGTAGCTACTGGACGAAATGGAGAGAAAATCACTGGAGAGGAGCCGGTTCCGCTAGAATTTATGGTCAATTTCTGACCGGCAAGCTCCAAATTTTAGCACGCAACTTACTTTTGCTGAACTTTTTTGAAACGGGACCAAAACTTTAATCGCAGCCCCAGTGCTATTACTTTTGAAGTGTTGTGGAAGGAATTGGATTTGACCCCACTCTTTAAATTTCAGCTTCTTTTTTTAAGAAATATTTAAAAAATAATTATGTCTTATGAGTAAATAATATTTGGACAAAATGCTTTTCTAGACAATAGTATCGGTTTTCACCTTGTTCATAAGCAAGATAAGCACACATTGAACCTTCAAAGTTTCTTCAATTTACGTGTAAGCAATCATTTCCAGTTTCCAGCTCACAAGTCACAACTCTATAAACGTACCTTCGTCTAGGGGTGCTCAGGTACAGTACGATTTTAAAATTTTCGATCTGATAATTTTTATTTTTTAAAAATAGCCTATCATGACCGTACAAAATTATTTCGGTATGATAAGATACTTATAGGTTTGGTTTTGATTTGTACGATACAGTGAGTCGGTAATTAAATTTTGTTCGATTTCGACTTACGTGGAGTGGAGAAGTATGACTTAGACAATGGTGTGAACTGTTTCATACTTAAAATGAATGGAAAAAAAAACATGCCACCGTACGGCGAAATTAAAAAAAAAAAAAAAACGAATGAAAATTGTCTAGTCGTTGGTTGGCAATGATACATATGTTTGAGTAAATATGTTTTGCATAAAACTATATGTAATTAAGTAATGAATTTATATTTAGTAGTATGTGCACGAAGTTCGTAATCGGAAGGAACTAATATAGGACTCGTCAGACAAATGATCCAGCTATATATTATACTTCTATGTAAATAAACGCATCTACCTGTTGGAAAAATATTAGAAATGGAATACATTTGATCAACAAACAAGACACAATAGTTAACTGGAAAAGAAGAGATAAGAGTTTTGCAAAGGAAAAACTGTTTCTAGACATATTATGAAAAGTGCTTACTTCATAGTGGAATTTTGTCTCTACCGATGTTCTACTCTTAAAATATAACAACCCACTCAAGAACTTTTTAATGTGCACTTAAATAAAACTTTCGAAAATTGTTAAATCTTTCAACTATTTGTATAGAAAATTCGGAATAAAAAGAAAAGAGACTTTTGAGGAGATAGAAGATCAAAGATCAAATGTAAGACGCTTCAAGTTTAGATTCTTTTGTAAAGGGTTAAATACATTATTTTACAAGAATTGGATACATCTTTTCAACTGTATTCATGTCCTATAAAATTTGAATGCATCTTTCCACAAAAAAAAAAAAATGACGTTTTATTTATAAAAAATTCATTAAATTTTGAATGACTCAAAATAAACTTAATGCCAGACAACCGAAAACATCACACTTTATCCGTTATGTGGTCTCAAACTCTCAATAGTTTTTTTTTTTTTTTTTTTGCATACAAGTGTTCGGTGTACTATTGTCTGCAAAGTAAATTTGCCACGAACTATCAAAATCCCCTTTTCTGTATGATGGAAACTGCATGCTCTTTATCTCTTCGACACACAATCAAAAGGTGAAATTATTGTATATACTTCTTGTGGTTCATGATTGAATATACTCCATTATTGTAAGTTCGTAACATTTATAACGTGCTAAAATTTCCTTTAAGTTCAATTCACTCATGGTATAAAAGGAATTTAACAATCAAGGCACTTTAATTTTGGTCCTCAAGTTATTGATGAATTTTACTTTTAGCCTTTGTAATATTTGACTGAGTACATTTAGAAGGTATTTGACTAAGCTTATAAAGTATAGACTGGTCAAACTGGCTTCGAAGCACCTTTTAGCTTATCTACGCGTTTGACATATACCCAAAGTGCTTAGAAGCCAAAAGCCAAAATTTGATCACCCTGAACTCATCTTATAGACACTTTTAGTTTAATCAAATTTTTAACTATTTATTTTCTAATTCACAAAATACCTTTTACAAAACAAAACCTCTAACTTCTTCTTTATTACATATTTGCTGTTCATCATTTTCCTTACAAGTGTTTGTTATCAATTTCAACATATGCTTTAATTTCATCCAAATATATAGCTGCTTATTATTAATCTAAACACTTAAAGGTGCTTATCAGCATGTAATGACTATTAAATATTTACAACCACCATTAACGGGATCTTAACCTTTGACTCATGCAAATGTATATTTTAGTCTATTATATAGGAAATATCATAAATTTAGATTATTTGTAGAATTAATTATCCTCAAAATATGGAGTGACAATACTAATTAACATAACACATGTATAATTAAATAATTCATTAAGTTTGAGAAAATTCAGAATCATAGAGACCAAAGGTGCACACTATTTTTAATTGAAGGTTATGCATGTTTTACCATATCGCGAGGATAAAAACAAGATTTACCAATAATTGAAGGACTAAAAGTGTTATCCCAAATCTTTATTATAAAAATTAGTTGGTAATATGGTACATATGATAACGAACCAACTATTACAAATTAAAATTCACTAATAATGTATAATTATATTTACACTTATATATTTATATAATATAAATAATTAACCACCAAAGGATGTGGTGCAATGAATGTGGTCGCTTCTCCCTTAATCAAAGATATCGGGTTCGAATTTTAGGTATAAATATATCCTTGGTAGGGAGCACTTCCCCCGAATGAGCCCTACGCGGCGCGAATCCCGAATGCGGACACGGGACACCAGGTGAGAAACCCAAAAACATAAGTATATTATAATTTAAGTAATTATAAGTTTAGGAAAAAGACAGTAATGCTCAATGATGAGTATATAAAGCTCATCTCTGAACCATTGAAATAAACCAAGAAAATCCATGGAGACTCCTTCCCAAGATATCAAGAACAAAGGTATCATCTCTTCCTATGTCGAAGTAATTTTCTACTTATTTTATCTTCTTTTAGTATGGAAGATATTTTTTAATTATTTTTTTAATCATATTAAAGAAGTTAAAATGAATTTTTGGTAACTTTAGTCATGATATTATCCTTCAGGGGATGATGCCCAAGAAAAACCGAAGGTGGAAAATGAGGAGGTAACTTAATTAATTTCTTATTCGACTTATTTTTTATTATTTTTGTACATTTTTCTGTCAGTTTATTTCATTTTTACAATAAACCTAATAACTTTTGTTTTTTATTCACTATAAGAAAAAATATATTAAGCAACAAATGTTCTTTTGCTGTCATAGATTGATTATTGTTCCAAAAAGTACTTATGGCAACAAGAATTTTTTTTTTTTGTTGCATAGACTTTTCCCAACGGCTGATATTGCAACAACGTGCAACAATTTTTTTGTTTTGTTGCCAAAAGTACTTTTTGCAACAATAATCAATACAATGGCAACAAAATTAAATGCTTTGACAATAAAAAAATTCATTTGCCAACAATAAAACTAAGTTGTTGCCAAATATTAAATTTTTTGTTGCCATTTCTATACTTTCTTGTAGTGAGTTTTTCTTCTATTATTCAATTGTTCATTACACTATCCCAACCTTCAAAATAGAAAATGCAGATGGAAGGAAAAGAGGAAGGACATTACATGAGGAAATAATTTTCCCCAACTCCCTCTATCTCACACTTTTTCCTTTTTAGAATGACAATTTTCTTTTGAAAAACTATTTAATCTTGACATTTTCATTGCTGAGACCCAATACCCAAGTATGGACGACAAAATTGATCCAAACCCTTGTAGCCTGCCTCCCACGATCAAGTTTTAATAAATTTGAGCTAGAGTAGTTTTAAGGGATAGAGCACTTTGTCGCCTTAAGTTATGGGTAAATTCTAGTTTTAGTTCTTGTGATATATGACTTAACATACTTGATCTTCAATTAATCAAGATGTGTGTTTTTGGTCCTTTCATGTATTAAATATGTAGTATTTGAGTATTTATAAAACTATACCAGCGTCAAATATGAAGTAACAAGACAAATTTAACTTAATACACAAGTAATTAAGTAGTGAAATGGTTAATAATTATGATAAATTTGTGAATGTTCACAAGTAAAGGAATTAAAAGTGCGCAATTCAATTAATTGAAAGTTTAATATGCCTAGTCAAATAACATAGCGACCAAAAAAAAAAATTAACCAATAATTCCAGGACCAAAAGTGCTAGTATTGACCCGTGATTTTAAAGATGGAATGATTTGAGCTAAGCCCAAATTAACCCATCAAAAATCAACACTCCAATTAATAGACACATGTTAATGCTCAATCTTGATCCATGAAAATACTCAATTTTAACCTATGAAAATGTACTTTTGATTCCATTTGGTATTGATGTCTAACAAATAGAGCATCTGAATCACCATTTTGTTTGTATTATAAGTCTGTCTTATATTAATGGAGTCATAAAATGTATAATTTGGAATTATAAAAATGATGAGTCAAGTTGGGTGGGTCGAGTTATAACTCATTGTTTAGCTCATCACCCCGTCATCTTCGGGCAACGTTGAATAATGACTCGTTTATTTTCAACACATTTTGACTTGCTCAATTTTGGCATAATTCGCCTATTTATCACACTATTTGTCACTCCTTTAAAATGATAGCTTTGGGACATTGTAATACAATGTGCTTAAATATCACATGTCTTCTTTAATTTTTTTTAAATTTCGTATTCAGTCAAGCATCATATACAAAATTGGACAAAGGAGATATTATTTGATTATTGAAGGATATTGATTTTTATTTCTTCAAAATTACAGGGAGGAGATGAAAAAGTGAAAGTAGTCGAAAACGCGACCCCATCCCAGGATATCAAGATCATAGGTATTATCTCTTCATATATCTAAGTAATTTTCTTCTTAATTTTTCATCTTCTTTTCATGGAAGTTTTTTTTTTTTTTTTCCGAATCATCTTAAAGAAATTAATATTATGTTTTGGTAACTTTAATCATGATATTATCCTCCAGGAGACGATGCACAAGAAAAACCAAAAGTGGAACATGAAAAGGTAACTTAATTTCTCCTTCGAATTTTTTATTTATTATTTTTGTATATTTTTCTATCTGTTTATTAAATGTTCATAAGTAATATATCTGTAATCATCCATGCTAGATGTCACAAAATAATTCGTGATCCTCATCTGAAATCTAATAATGTCTCAAAATTTTGAAATTTGTTCAATACTTACTATGGAACTAGTCCGATTAGAGGCCTAATTAACTCTCTTGGCACCCTTCATAGAAGGTGATTAAGGGGGGATTAGGTGCTCTCTTAGGTGTATTTTTGCTTTTATTGTTATCAATGGTAATATTTACAATTGTTGCTTAACAAAAATTGAAATCGCTCTTGCGAATTTTTATTTATTTTGATTTTTAATTTCCTTTCATTTCTGTTCTTTCCTTTACATTATATTACTAATAATCATTATATTGATATCCTCAAAACTGAGAATAAACCATAAGGCTTATTCTCTATTGTTAGATATGAAGAAAAGAGACGGAGCACTTTTTTGTCAAAATCGATCAAACCAAATGTAATCTTCCAACACGTCAAGTTTTAATGAGTTTGAACTAAAGTAATTTTGATAATGAGTTGATTTGGTTTATACCCAAGTTTAATTCATCAAAAATCAGCAACCCAAATAAATTCATAATGATTTTCAATGTTGACTCATGAAAATGTTCAAGCCAGGAAATTACGTTCAATGACATTAAAGATGGATGATCTTATACATTTGATCCCTCCCCCTCCTTTCGTCCCTCACCCCTTCCACTGCCTCATGGACAAATATTCAAGTTAAAGCGCAAAACTTATTAAAACTTTTAGTTTTGCTCACGGGACAAAGCGAGGTAAAAGTTTCAAAATCATCCACTTCCAAAATCTTTCTTGTAAATTATAATGTTCAATCTTAATTCATGGAAACATATCTCTTATATTGTACTGCCCGTTTGCTCTTGATATCTAACAAATTGCATTTGCATCACCATTTATAAATGTTATAAGTCTCTTTTATATTTTAGTCCATCTCGATCCAATTTATCTTTGAGTAAAGTTGTATATTGACTTCAGCCATTTTACTCGCTCAAATTCAACTCAACCTGCCCATTTGTCATCCTTATATACAACACAACTCATTTAAAACAATGAATTTCATACTTTGTATACAATTTGCTTCATGGCCAGTCAAACATGCTCAATAAAATTAGACAGATATATCATTTATTATTGACGGATATTGATTCTTTTTTCGTCAAAATTACAGGGAGGAGCTGAAAAAGAGACTCCATCCGAAGATATCAAGATCATAGGTATCATCTCTTCATATGTCTAAAAGTATTTATTTTTCTTCTTATTTTTTCATCTGCTTCAATACAATATTTTTTTGAATCACCTTAAAGAAGTTAATAAGAGTATAATTTTTGGGAAACTTTAAATCTTTAATCATTAATATTATCCGCCAGGAGATGATGCACAAGAAAAATCAAAAGTGGAACATGAGGAGGTAACTTAATTTCTCCTTCGACATTTTATTATATTAATTTTGTATATCTTTCTATTAGTTAATTTCATGTTCACAATTTGTATATACGTAATTGATTATGCTAGATTTCACAAAATAATTGGGATCCACATGATCTGAAATATAATAATGTCACAAATACAAAATTTTGAAATCCTCTCGGCAAATTTTTCTTTGTTTTGACTTTTAATTCAAAGAGACACATATTTATCAAGTCGAAGTGTCTATATGGTTGTGTTTAACCTACAAATCTTGCCAAGTTTAAGATTCTACCTAATTATTTGGCCGAAATACTTTTTTCTACTCTCTATCGCGCACACACTTTTTCCTTTTTAATATGTCCTACAAAGAATGATATCTTTCTCTTTTTGAAAATTATTTGATCTTAACATTCTCATTGTACCCAGTTTGGTTAGCGTATTATTGTCCCGGATTATAATTCTTGGACTAATTTATCCCACCTAATTTGATGGGATAAGATGGAATATCCAGAATGAAGTCTGGAATTAAATTTATATTGTATTTAGTTGATGGTATAAATTTATCTTGGGATATCCTATCTTATCCCCGTACCAAACGACCTCTTAGAGCCTGTTTGGATGGACATAAAAAAAGTAGCTTATAAGCTTCTTTAGATAAGCTAAGCCAAACAGACCCAATTATTCTTTTGGACTTATTTTAAGCACAAAATGACTTTAAGCTGATCAGCCAAACACTCAAAAAAACTGAAAACAGCCCAACTTATAAGCCGATCCAAAAGGTCTCTTAGTGACATGACTTTTTCAGACACCCACTTAGTTGGTACTTTATATACAATTTGCTAACGTGTTAGAAATCTTTAATTTTTAATATTTTACATTTAGTTTAACATCGTCATACAAAATTGATAGTAGGAAACATATGATTTATAATTAAAGGATGTTATATTTTTTTCCTTCAAAATTACAGGAAAAACATGGAAAAGAGAGAATAACTATAAGGCCACCAGGAATTATGAAGCCAGCAAGGACATCAGCACCTCCAGGAAAACGTGGTCCTCCCGGTATGCAGACAGGATAAAATACCATAGCCTAATAGATAAATACAAAGGTCAAATATGTTGACCTGAAAATATATTTATGGTATATTTGACTAAATAATGTAATTTGGTTATAGTACTTTGAAAAGTTTGTTAGATTGTTAAGTTAAGTGGTGCTTGTACTCCACTTCCTTTCTTTTTGAATAATTTTCAACTACTATTTTAAAAGGGTGGAGTTGTCACCTAAGAAAATAAGATGAATCAATCCGATTGTGTTAGGTCACTTAAATTCAATTATATTTCAAACCTTTATGTATCGTCTGATGACAATGTATCATCGTTTCGTATTGTATTGCATCGTATCGTATTGTATCGTATTGTATTTTATTGTATTGTATTGTATTGATAAATACAATATTTAGATAATTATGTCACTTTTCGTCGTTTTGTAGTGCCATGCACTAGTAATCTGAAAAATAACTTTATTAGTTTCACCTAGCTTGCCTAAGGTAAATCCCCCCTGTTTAGCTGAAAATTCTGCCTCCACCGCTAGCAGCCATATGGGTGACAATGTTATTGTTGTGAGACAAGCTAAAATAAGCAGTGATGGTAGCAAGAAGAAAATTTCTGGTGAGATTCTTTAAATGTTGGTAGAGGGATTAAAGATTCATCCGACAAATACTTTCAATAAGCTTTTGTGTATGCAGAAAATGAAACCCTCAATCGGGATGCCCTCCGACTCAGTGGGAGACAATGTTCTTGTGCCCACGAGTCTCTCAAACAACAATCATACCAAACCCAAACCCCCTCCCCCCCCCCCCCCCCCCCCCCACCATTGTTAAATCCCGCGCAATTATTCAATGAGGATTCAAAATCATTCAAAATCATAACTACATGGCATTGTATACGAATTTTCCTAATGGAAGATCATACCAATCTTATCGATAGATGAAAGACGAGAGAGAGTCAACACATTTTCATACCTGATCGTTGGCGATGCTTGGATGAAACTCGAGATTAAAGCAAAACAGTGATGGATTTTGAAGAGAAAAATAACAACTATGGTGAAAGAAATATGGAGAGATGGCAAGGGGGAGATGAAGAGAGGATGAGGGAAGTTATGAGGGAGAGAGGGGTTAAAAAAAATTAAGCGCCGGTTGAATTTGAAAGTGTAACCGTCGGGTGATGTATTTAAACATGCCCGACCGTTACGCTTAGAGTGACGGACCGTAACATGAGATACGAGACGTAACTTGTGTTACGGTCAACCAAATGACCCCGTTTTCAGTTTTCATTAATGACATGGCACTACAGCCGATGGACCCTAACTCGTGTTACGGTCCGTATTATCTGGCGTAACGGGTGCAATTTTTCCAGTGGTTGCCCAGATTGTTGTCAAGGTTACGCTCCTGAGTTACAATCCGTAACGCGATTCGACGGTCTGTAACTCAGACCGTAACACTTTTCCCTCATCCTTCAGTGATTTCTGCATTTTTTTTCTCTTGTTACGCTCCATTATACGAACCGTAACATGAGTTACGGGCCGTAACGTGGAGCGTCCTTCCTTGCAAACTTTAGCACTTATTTTCTTTTGGCCTCTTCAGTCCTCACAATCCTACCACATCAGCAAACTTCAAAAACATAAAAGAAAACAAAGGAAATACGAAATTTAAAGTACTTATAAAGCAGTAAATGTGGGTTTTCTCCCACACAGCGCTTCATTTAACGTCACGGCTCGATGTGATACCTCAATTTCCAGTTCAGGAACCGTATTTCAAACGATACCTATCAACCACCTTACCATCATCAATGCACCAATGGTAGTGCTTTACTCTTTGTGCATTCACTTTAAAAGTCCGAGTGCCATCCTCGGTTTTCACCTCAATGACACTTCCATTTGGGGAAACACTTGCGATTTCAAACGGACCTGACCATCGAGACTTTAGCTTGCCTGGAAAGAACTTTAGGCGCGAATTGTACAACAAGACCAAGTCCTTCGGCTAAAAATCCTTTTTGAGGATCTTCGAGTCATGATAGTATTTCATCTTTTCCTTGTACAGTTTTGCACTTTCATAGGCATTGTACCTAAATTCATCCATCTCGTTGATTTGAATTAACCTCAGCTTTCCATATTTTTCAAGAAGATCAGCAAATGGTTTGTTGCAGAAATGAGAACCACCATCTCTAATAATAGCTCTAGGAGTGCCAAATCTAGTAAAGATGTTCTTTTTTAGAAAGGCATTGACTTTCCTACCATCATTGTTAGGCAAAGCCACCGCCTCCACCCACTTGGAGACATAATCCACCGCAACAAGAATATATTTCAGGTCATATGAGCTCACGAAGGGCCCCATAAAATCAATGCCCCACACATCAAAGAGCTCCACCTCAAGCACAAAATTCATCGGTGTTTCATGCTTCCGACCTATTGTGCCCTAGCGTTGGCATTTATCACAAGAACGTGCCAACATATTTGCATCACGATAGATGGCCAATATTACCCACACTCTAGCACCTTGGCTGCAATTCTCTTTCCACTGTGATGCCCACCAACCGGAGAATCACGACAAAATATCCATCACCTCAGATTCAGCCACACATCTTCTGATCATATTGTCTGCACAAGTCCTGAATAAGTAAGGCTCATCCCAATAATACTGTCGGCAATCTCTCAAGAATTTCTTCTTTTGATATGCCTTCAAATCTTCAGGAACAATACCAGTTACCAAATAATTGGCAATATCGGCATACCATGGTGCCACATCATTGGACATTGCCAAGACTCTTTCATCTGGAAAAGTGTCATCAATATCCAGCACATCAATCGGTCTCTCTGGTGCTTCAAGTCTGGAGAGATGGTCAGCTACTTGATTTTCTGACCCTTTTCGGTCTCTGACTTCAAAGTCAAATTCTTGTAGCAACAACACCCATCTTATCAACCGAGGCTTAGCATCTTTTTTAGCCATCAAGTATCGCAGGGCAGCATGGTCAGTGTGAACCACTACCTTGGCACCCAATAAATAAGCCCGGAACTTTTTAAAGGCATAAACAATAGCAAGTAGTTCCTGCTCTGTTACTGTATAGTTCAGTTGAGCTCCATTTAGTGTTTTGCTGGCATAATAAATTGGGTGCAAGATTTTGTTGAGCCGCTGACCAAGCACAGCGCCAATTTTAAGACCACTGACATCACACATTAATTCAAAGGGCAACGACCACACCGGGGACACAACAATAGGGGCGGAGGTTAATTTCAGCTTTAACTCGTCGAAAGGCTCGATGCACTTCTCATCAAAATTGAATTTGGACTCCTTTTCCAAGAGTTTGCACATTGGGTTTGCAATTTTGGAGAAGTCTTTGATAAATCTTCTATAGAATCTGGCGTGCCCCAAGAAACTTCGAACCCCTTTTACTGAGATGGGTGGAGGGAGTTTTGGAATCATATTGATTTTGGCTTGATCAACCTCAATCCCTCTTTCGAAAATCTTATGGCCAAGGACAATTCCCTCATTTACCATAAAATGATACTTTTCCCAGTTGAGAACGAGGTTTGTCTCCTCACACCTTTGTAGCACCCGATCAAGATGGTCTAAACATTCATCGAATGAATCTCCCACCACATAGAAGTCATCCATGAAGACTTCAAGAAATTTTTCAACCATGTCAGAGAATATGGACATCATGCATCGTTGGAAAGTAGCTGGGGCATTGCAAAGACCAAATGGCATCCGGCTGAAAGCGAATGTCCCATAGGGACAAGTGAAAGTAATCTTTTCTTAGTCTTCCAATGCAATGTTGATTTGGTTGTACCCTGAGTAACCATCCAAGAAACAATAATAAGACATTCCAGCTAGCCGATCAAGCATTTGATCAATAAAAGGCATCGGGAAATGATCCTTGCAAGATGCAGTGTTCAACTTCCTGTAGTCCATACACACTCTCCAACCGGTGACATTTCTTGTAGGAATCAACTCATTTTTAGAATTAGGGACAACAGTGATGCCCCCTTTCTTTGGCACACACTGGACTGGACTTACCCATGGACTGTTGGCAATCGGGTAAACCACCCCAGCATCTAACCACTTAATAATCTCTTTCTTTACCACCTCTTGCATCAATGGATTCAATCTTCTCTGATGCTCAACACTTGGTGAACTTTCCTCCTCTAACTGAATTCGGTGCTCACAAATTTCGGAGGGAATCCCCCGGATGTCTGCAATAGTCCAACCCAAAGCTCTTAAATGTTTCCTCAAAACTGCGATGAGTCTATGAGTTTGGCCCTCATTCAGAAGTGATGACACAATAACTGGGAGGGTGACATTTGCTCCAAGATACTCATATCTAAGATGGGATGGAAGTTGCTTGAGCTCCAACTTCAGTGGCTCAATAATTGGCGGTTTTGCTGGAGGAGTTGTTCGCTTCTCTAAATCAAGAGACAATTTCTTAGGCTCATAAGAGTAAGACCCCAGATCGGTGAGTGAATTCACCGTCTCAATATATCCCTCCATTTCTTCTGCATCAAAATTTACCAAAATGGCCGATAGTGCTTCACCCAAACATTCTTCCTCCATCTTGAATTCTACCGCTTCATCCACCACATTAAGAGAATTAATGACTGAAATACTTTGATAAAGACTAGGCAATTTCATATCCTTGTTGGCGTGAAAAGTCACCTCCTCATCATTCACCCGGAACTTGATTTCATTCTTCTCTGAATCCATAAGAGCCCTCCCTGTAGCAAGGAAAGGTCTCCCCAGAATAATAGGAATTTCTTGATCAATAGCACAGTCAAGAATCACGAAATCTGTCGGCAGTAGGAATTCCCCAATTTGAACAAGCACATCATCAACTACCCCAACTGGCCTTTTTATCAACCTGTCAGCCATCTGCAACCTCATGGTAGTTGGCCTTGGTATCCCTAATCCTGATCTCTTGAAAATCTCAAGGGGCATAAGATTTATGCTAGCTCCGTTATCACACAACGCCTTGGCAATATTCTGCTGCCCTATGGTGCATGGAATGGTGAATGCTCCAGGATCTTTCCTTTTTTGCACTGTGGTCTTGGAAATAATAGCACTAATGCGATGAGTGATACCCACAATGTCGTGTTTCAATGGCTTCTTCTTCTTTGTTAAGAGATCCTTCAAATACTTAGCAAAACCAGGCATTTCTTAGACGGCGTCCATGAAAGGAATGTTCATCGTCAACTGCTTGAGTTGATCATAAAATCGCAAGCACTTGTCATCTTCTGTTTTCCTCACTAGCCTTTGAGGAAAAGGCGGTGAAGATTTGAACATTTGACTCAAAGGGCGTAGAGCGCCAAAAAGTTTTGCCTTCCCCTTTTCATGTTTTTCTCCTTGTGCCTTGAGATTATCAAGATTTTGCTCCTCTTCAGCTATAATAGGGACTTCCTCCTCTGTTTCTTCCTCCACAATAACATTAGATACATCAGGTTGTGCTTCTTCTTCAACAATTGACTCGAGATCAATCACCTTTTTATCAGCACCTTGAAGTATTTTTTCACTTCGGGTGCTAATAGCAGCTACATGCTCCACAGAGTTTACCCCACTACCTTTCGGATTTGGAACTGTATCACTTGGTAGTTGTCCACGTTGAGGAGTATGCACTTCGCTGGAAAGGTCTCTGAATTGCGATTCAAGCTTCTGAATGGAAGATGAATGAGATAGTTGAACCTGAGACATTCCCTTTATCGTGCTCTCAGTTCTGTCCTGATTCATTAGCATTTTCTGCATCATACTTTTCAGCTCAGCAGAATCATTAGCAGCATTGCTAGCAGAGTTTCTAGCTGAATTATCTCTCCACTGTTGGGAACTTGGTGCTTGCCCCATTGGTGGAATGTAGGGGTTCGAGCTCTTGTTGCCATAATTGTTGTTTTTGTAATTCTCTTGATTTGGATTTCCCTGATCATTTCTGCTATAATTGTTCCTTTGAAATTGGTGTTGAGGCTTTTGCCATAGGTGATGGCCCGGACCTTGATAATTTTGCCTTTGATAACCCCTTTGCGAGTTGTTGACATAATTAGCATCTTCATACTGTTGCTGCCCATCTTGGTACATCCCATCAGGGACTTGATACATCCCTTGTGGATGAGGTGGTAATTCCTTATGGTTTTCTTTTGCAACGACAACTAGTGATGGACCACCATAAGAGAGACTCTCACTATCAGTTTCATGCCAAGCTTGATTGTGGGTGGTGAGTTTATCAAGCAAACGGGTGATGGAGAAAAATGACTTGTCCATGAAGCATCCTCCCGCGGCAGTATTGACAGCAATCTGATTCATTGTATCTAAGCCCTTGTAGAATTTCTCCGTGAGAATAGCATCCGGAAACCCGTGAGTTGGAGATTGAGCTAGATATTACTTGAACCGCTCCCATGACGAATATAATTGTTCCCCCGGGAGTTGTTTGAACTCAAAGATCTTATCTCGAAGTTCAGCCTTTTTGCTCGGTGGGAACCACTTCTTCAGAAATGTATTGGCTAGCTCGCTCTAGGTATGAATAGAATTGCTAGGAAGCTTTTCATACCATTCCCTTGCTTGGTCAGCCAAGGAATATTTGAAGACCCGTAACCGAAGTGCATTAGCAGAAACAACACCTTGGGATTGTTGAGCACACACGTGCAGAAAGGTCTTCAAATGTCGAAGTGGACAATCCTCTAAAGAATTTCGGAAATAACCTTCAAGTTTCAGCAGCTGATAGATAGAACTATCAATTTTGAACGTAGCATTTCCAGTCCTAGGAGGGACCACAACAGAAGCATGATCAGCTTCATTGATGAATTCCGCAAATATATTCTCATCTTCGTCCTCTTCTGGTGCAAGTGGGTTCACTTGGAGTCCACCTCGGTTTCCTTGATTTCGATTCTGTCTTCCAGCCATGTTCACCTGGTTCACCATAACAGCAAATAAGGTGTGATGAAATAGAAAAAGTTTTAAAGAAGAGTACGCAACAATCAGTAATTTCAAAACCGTATTCCCCGGCAACGGCGCCAAAATTTGATACGCTCAAATTACACCTATTAATGGCGTAAAGCGGACGTTGTCAAATATAGTAACCCAAATAAGGTTGGGGTCGAATCCCACAGGGAATATGGAGAGAAAAGGGTACTAGTCTTTAAAGGCTTTAATCCTATTCCGAATAGTTTGAAATATTTGTTGAGTAATGTAATTGAATACTTTGAATTGAATTGTACTTAATGCGAGAGAGAGACTAAGGTTGTGTTCCCCATTTTGATTAGATATTATGCTTCAGGTTTCAATGTGATATATTTCTAATGGTTGTTCTAAGAGTATTCACTTGATCTCTTAAGGACTTCCTAATGTTTCCCAACAGTTATGTCGTATTTCCTCTTTATGATTTTTCCAAATGTAAAAGAGTTGAAATTGAAGAGCGACCAATAATGCCAATTAGACTTGTTCTTATCCCTAAGTTAGTCTATTAAACGAGGGTTAACGCCCCGAATCATTGTTATTCAATCTTACAAATACTGACTCTCTTTCCCAAGAAAAGTTAGTATAATGGCTTAGGCTAATGCTTGCAATCATTACCCAACGCTAACGCACAAATATAGAATAAATACTAACAACCATTATGCATATATCAATAGTAGAAACTCATTCACATAATACCCATCATGGGATCCACAACCTTAGAATTAAAATTAGCTACTCATCATTTTGGTTAACAAAGAAAGCTTAAAAGTTAACATAATATACTTACAATGCTAATACAATATGGAATGAAAGTGAAGTTGGTGCTTTAAATGCTCCAACCACTTCAAATATTTAAGGCTTAAAGTTAATGCTCCAAAGAAAATAAGAATTTTTGATTAAAACCCTAACTTTAAGTATTTATAGGGCCAAAAATCGTGCCAAGTTTCTGGACAAAAACACCCTTACGCGGCATTGTTACAGACCGTAACACAGGTTACGGTCCGTCCTTCGGTTTCGTCCTTTGTCAGCTTGATTAGGTCAACCGTCACGGCTTCTTGCGACGGACCGTAACACAGGTTACGGTTCGTATCTTCCAGCGGATCATGGCCTCAGTCTTCAGTGGCCAATGCGTTACGCCATGAGTTACGGACCGTCCTTCTGGGCGTAACCTGTGACACTACTTAGGCTTCTTACTGGAAATTTTCCTCAGCTTACGGTACACGTTACGGCTCGTAACATGAGTTACGGACCGTCATTTGATAGCGGAACGTATCTGGATCTTCCTTTCTGGTAGGGATCACGTTACGGTCCGTCACTCGAGTTACGGACCGTCCTTTTTGCTCCAAGCTGTCCGTTTTTCAGCATTTCTTATCATTTTCGTTCCTTAGTCAACCAACCCTACAAAACACCAAAATAACATAAGAAACGATGTAAAAACATTTAAAAATAGGCAACACTTCTAGTAACAAAGGCATAAAGTGTGCTGAAATTCACGGTACATCAGAGGCTCCTTCGTAAAAGGGTACTACTGCCTGACTTGATCTAGAGCACCTTTGATATTTCTAACACCAAATACTTATAGAGTTGAGATGGAAGGTATATTTTCATATCAACAACTGGTGGACTTTCATGTTGAGATAACCTTAAAGGAGCAGTGCAAAGCTTTTGGATGGGATACATTCTATCAATTCTCCTTGCTACAAGATATAACCAGAGATCATCGACCTTTGCGTGCTAAGCTTGGAGAACATTTTCTGACATTTCCTTTTGATCTGGGTGGCTCCAGTTATTCATTTACCATCCTTGAGGACAAGGATGTTTTCAAGGGGAAGGGTATGTCATGATTCACATATATTCTAAGTATAAAGTAGTAGAAGTTGTAGAAATATAAATAATAACTATGAAGTTGGCCGGGGTCGATATCGGGTACACAAGGAAGGAATATTGACCAGCTTTTGAAGGAACGGTAGAGATTAAATCTGCATTAATGAATAGCAAGGGACAGGATTCAGCCACGTCAGCCAAAGTTGTTATAACTTCCACGAGAGGAGAGAGAAAGGGCATTGAGCAAAAATTAGGTTTCTTCCTCATTTCTCTTCTTCTCTCTCGATTTCTTCCTTCTTCCTGTTCTAATCTCTTCTTCTTCTTCTTCTTCTTCTTCTTCTTCTTCTTCTTCTTCAATTCTTCAGATTCTCGTGGCTATGGCGTATCACATCTATCCAATAGCTTAGTTTTATTCATCAATTCTAGATCTATTGTTTGAGTTCCATTTTACAAGTTTTTCATATATAAAGAAAATTATCCCAAAAAAAAAATACTTCTTGTTTCAATTCTGTTGATTATTGTTCAAAATTAGATCTACATCATTACAGCTTCACCAGTTAATTCATCAATATCATCGTAGAAATTATGTATTCTGCGGATGCTGATTGGATCTTTTGTTTATGTTTTTGTATATTCAATTGTTTGGATTCGAAGGACAAGTGGAATCCTAGCAAGGATTTGAAGAGGTGATATACCAGTTTTCATTCTATGGATGTTATATTTGTATTAAAGGACTCTATAGCTATACAATCACAACTCCGTTTTAAAATTATGTAGCATCAAGTTTTGTATTCGTGGGAAAAAATTGCTCATATTAGTAGGAATTTAATTTGCTTTTCCACATCAACCTTAGCATAATTCATTAGAATGTTTGGTTTAAATTATTTTTCCCCATAACTAATACTTGCGTAAGTTATGCAGAGATCTTTATTTCATTTTATAAGGATACAGGAATTAGTAATACATGAATTAAAATAACTACATGACAAAACTAATCGTTCACGTAGTACCCAATGTGGTGCGAAGGTAAGTATCTTCTATCTTAGTGATGCAGTAAATCCCTTATAGGTGATGACTTCTTGTTAGACGTCGTAGATCTAAAATCCAGCAGGAAATCCGCCCTTCCTCGGGTCACTTACAGCAACAAGCGCTCCTAACTTTGATGACTCGAATTCTTGAACAACAAACTGGCAAATTGTCCCTCCTGCAATACTCTGTAGGACATGTCCCTTCTTTTGCAGGGCAGCCCTTGTTTCTTCTGGAGCCTCTATGTGGTCACCTGTCACGATCGTCCAATTCTCGTATTGTAGCACATTCGGAATCAACTGCAACACCATAACGTGAGAGATCAACAGTGCATTTTTAAGCAAAGGGTTATGGAGTTTTTGAACAATGGGTTGTATTTCAATACAGAACATATATATGAAAAACTACTAAATTTTCAATTAGTACTAGAATTTCAACGATCCAATGAGTTAAGTGCTAAGAACCTTTCTGAAACTAATAACAACATATTTTATTGGATTTTTTCAAGGCCTTGCTATGTGGTGGGTAATAATACGACAGCCTTACGGTTGAGAAACTAAATTTACCAGCTAGGTAACTAGGGGTGGCAGTTAGCCCATGAAAACATGACCTGGCCAACCAGTTCAAGTTTGCCCATTCGTTAGCTCAACCCATTTTGACCCACCCAAATTCAGCCCAACTCGTCCATTTGACACCCCTACATGTAACCTTTAAGTTTAAGCTGAAATTCAATAACCATAACAATCAGCTTGTAAATCAGAAACTGGAAGAAAAGATATGTGTACAACTTTTTTACCATTGCCACTGCATTGATATGTGTAAGATCTACTTTTTATAACACCCCTAGAAGGTGACTCTATTTTCTTTAAAGGCAAACTTATGAGAAGCATCTTTGTAAATTTATTCACCGAGATTGAAAATATCCATTTATATAATCTTTCTGTCAGAAAGAGAAAGACTTGATTGAAACTCTCTTTTCGATTATTTAAATAATAGAACTATTGGCTTTTAGAATATAGATACCTGATGGTAATATCTCGGAGCCATTACAGAAGAGAAGGAATCCATTCCCCTCACGAAGTGATTCAGAAAAACCTCGGTCGTACCAGCAATAATCATTGCTCCTCCACTTGCACCAACAACAGCTCTCAGTTGTTCACCCTGTTATTACAAATGCAGTTCAACAAAATCCCGTATTGAATTAGTATCTTTTAAAAAAGTCTGCTCTTTACATGAGTTAAAACTTGGATAAATCAGAAATCTGACCTGGAGAACAATAGTAGGTGTCATTGATGACAATGGCCTTTTGCCTGGATGGATAAAATTTGCAGGTGCTGGTGGTCGGACATTTTCAGAACTATTTGTAGGAATTGAGAAGTCATCCATTTCATTGTTAAGAACTATCCCGGTACTTGGTGACAGATACTTAGCACCAAAGTAAGAATTTATGGTGTTCGTCATTGAAACAGCATTTCGATCACTATCCACAATTGACATATGGCTGGTACCATGATCGTTGATCGGATTCCACCTATTTGTGATCGAAGGTTCTTTTCAAAATTGTTATATTTGTAAGATACAAGCACACTGCTAACAACATCTAATTCTTGTAAGATTAAAATGATGAATATCTTGGTACGTGAGTAAGTGACATACGAATCCTGTTAACTACTTAGAGCGCTCGAAGTAATTAGTTAACATAGAAGGAACAAAATCATAATCACTCGAGGAACTAGTTCAAGTTGCTTACTTTCCACCATAGTGATTGGGATCGAAAGTCATGTTGTCAAATATGGTTTTCTTCAACTGCTTTGCAAATTCAGTTGACAGCATATCATTTGTGACACTTCTAATGTTGACGAAATCTGGATCACCAAGGTTCATCCTCACTGCAAATGCATGCTTCAAGGATTCAATTTGTCGGTGAATCATAAGGGGGCTTGGACCTTCCATCGGAGTTCCATATTGTGCAAGAATGTTAAGTATCTAAGGAAGACAAATAGAGGCATTTCTTCAAAAGTGTACCATATTGAACAATTATCACAACATGCTCTGAACGATAAGAAGTATCAACACAATGTAAAAACACACATTACGACTCCGATGTCTAAACTAGATACTCCAAACTACCAAATCTAGCTCATGTTTGCCCACTCACACGAACTAGATGGTTTAATGTACATAAGAAACACATACTTTTAGGGAAAAACAAGCAAACTAAGAGTTAAAGTCTCACTTATCTGAAATCCGTTGATTAAAGGAAATGATCAAAGAGATATACTTACTAGCACCATTGCAACACCTCCAGATGAAGGAGGTGGCATACCGAGTATCTTAAATCCCATTACATCTGCAGCGATAGGTTCTCTTATTCTAACTTGATACTGCTGCAAGTCTTCCATTGTCAGTATGCCTCCGGATTTTCTTATATCCTTGATCAATTTGACCCCAATCAATCCGTTGTAAAATGGTCTAATTCCATACGCGGAAAGTGCTCTAAGTGTTTTTCCCAACTGTTTGTTATAACATACATCTCCTATCTGCAAGAGGCTACCATTTGATGTGAACAAGTCACGAAGTCCCTTATCTGCCATTATAGATGATTCACTTGCACGCATTTGCATGTGAAGATATGGTGAGATCTTGAACCCACTATGAGCTAGATGTGCAGCAGGCCTCACAAGCTTTCGCCATGGAAGCTTTCCATATTGTTTCCATGCTTTGTAAAGGCCAGCAATCTCTCCTGGAACTGCTATTGAAAGAGCTCCTCTAGCTTTTAGAGTAGCGTTTCCCGCGTACATATCCTGGACAAGAAAGATTTGACATGATTTTCAAGAAGTCTAACTGGTACTTTAAGTGCATATATTTGTTGAAAATGCAAGAACTTGAAGCAATATCGATTGAGAAAGACTTACTCAAATAATAGTTGATATGCCATAAATGACAAGCAATGCAATTCATATCATAGCTAAAGATACTAATCTTAAACAACTGAAGTTACCAACTTGTAAGCATTGCTCTTGTCCTCCCTCTGTCCCAATTTATGTGACACTCTTTCCTTTTTAGTCCGTCCCAAAAAGAATGACATATTTCTATATTCAGTAACAATTTAACTTTGACTTTTCATTTTACCCTTAATGAGATGATTTATAGAGAAATTTCTATGGCTTATTTTAGTCACAAGTTTCAAAAGTCTCCTTTTTTCTCTCAAACTACGTGCACAGTCAAACACCTTCACGTAAATTAGGACGAGGGAGTAAAGTGTAGTAGTATAACCAATGACCATTCTGTTTTCCACCAAAGAGTTCAAATACCTTAGAGGCTTGTTTGGGAGCAGTTTCTCTCATATCAAAGGCTTGTGCTTTTCCATCTGCTGATCTTACTAGCATGAATGCTCCTCCGCCGATGCCACTAGACGCCGGACTGACAACTCCCAAGCAAAGCGCTGCAGCAACCGCTGCATCCACAGCGTGGCCGCCTTCTTTCAGAACATCTCTTCCGATCCTCGAGCATCGGCCATCATCAGTGGCAACAACACCATGATTTGCCTTTATCACCTCGCGTCTATCATAGGCTAAACACGTACTTGTTCCCCATATCACCAACAGTGATGCCAAAAGAAACAGCAATCTAGAGTTTGACATCAACAGAGCTGTAAAATATTTAATAATCTCCTCAGCTTTCATGACCAACAATCTAGGAAGAGGGAAATTCGACAAATTGAGTCCATTGCTTTATCTGATTTTCAAGAAAAACCAAATGACAGAACTTGAACTACACATAGGCTAATTAGTACTCAGGCTTAAGCTTAAGATCACCAACAACAATAATCCCAAAAGAAATAGAAATAGGCTAAATGCTTAATAAAGTCATCAGCTTTCATAACGAACAATCTGAAAGAGGAAAATTCAATAAATTGAGTTCATTCATTCTTCATCTGAGTTCTGCATGTCTGTTTCTTTCTCAATATAGAAACCTGCATTTCAGAAAACAAGAAATGCAAGACTTGAACTACACAGTACTGATCTCTATTTAGATTTTTCCTGCTCAGTTAAAAAAGCTTACACTATGAAAAAAACACTACACTCAACAACAAGAATAAAGCAACCGAACAAGATTGCATGGCCTAATCATTAGCAAGGAAAACAGCAGCTAGCAATTATTTATTTCTTGGTAATTCTTTGATCAAAATCAAAATCCGAAGGCAAATTCCTCACCTTTGAATCTATATTCTTGAACTTGAGATGGATAAGAACTAGTAAAAACTACGGATTCAAAAGGAATTGAAACAAATAACTCTACAATTCATTTATCACTTACAAGTGGTTTTCATTCTTTAGAGCTGAAAAACTCTTGCAGGCTAGAATTGGTGCTGCTCTACTGGAGAGTTTGAATTTATAGAACCTCTCCAGTCTAAAAGAACTTTTACATAGCTCATGCAGAAGTGGATTATTTGAAGTTTATGGGTTCGTATAGCGATTTCAAATTAATATACAATAATAACTGGTTTATAGTCAAATGTTTGTAAATATTTAATGTATATTTAGTATTTACAGGGTCTTGGATAATCCTTCCCAGTGGCAGAGCCACAGTATTAGCTACGGGTCCGGCAGAATTCAATAGCTTTGGCTCAGATTATTTATTTGTACCATATACGAAGAGAAACCGAGATGATTGAGACGCTTTTAAAAAGTCTAAATTTAATTACACGCAGTAGACTAATCTAAAAATTAGTATGATATAAATTTTTTTTAAATAACCGATCAGATTGTGCCATTGACAGATTAATCTAAAAATTTGTATGATATAATTTTTTAAAAAATAACCAATTGAATTGTACCATTGACATCCCTACTAGTAGTTAGATCTCAAATAACGGGACTCAATTATTTTATTAGCATTTCTGCTATTTATCATGTGAAATTTAGAACATTAACGTAATTACTAAGCTTGTAATTAAGTTGAAATAACACGGATCTCGAAAGGAGATCAAGTAATTTATTAGTGTTCCTTCCATTAAAATGTAGAATAAGTAAAGAAAGACGAAGCTAGTGGTCAACTTTTCTTTTATACATCATAGTGTGTTGCTTAGTAATCTATGTGGTCGTTTGGTTTAAGGTATAACATGGGTTATGCCGGTACTAATTTTTATACCACGTTTGGTATAAGGTATAGATTTATCCCGGGATTATTTTATACCTTGTACCAAACGTGGTATAAAAATTAGTGCTGGAATAACTCAACTTATATCTTCTTAACCCACTTATACTGGTATTATTTTATACCATCTTTCAGATGGTATAAAATAATACCAACAGATGGTATAAATTAGTCCCGGGATTGTAATCCCGGGACTATTTTGACCTCAAACCAAACGACCACATAGGTATTATGTTTGCAGGTACTAATAAATGAACTACCTTATATACGTAACATTATATCATCATATCATATCATATATCACAGAGTATATTATATTAAAAGTGGAAAACTCCTATCTTAAAAGTTAGATTACAATTTTACCCTTACAATAAATCAAAATCTAAATAAATTTCTAATCAAATAATAATATTTTAATTCAGTAAATCAAAATCTAATTAAGTATTCAATTAATTACTACTAATATTTTAATTACATAAGGGGGAAATTAGAAATACAACCGTAGTACTTTAATGATACTCATTCAGTTCACCAAAAACACATAGTAAATGTTAGCAAGAGAGAACGACAGAATGTGGTTAGGTGGGACCATCTTAATTTAATATAAGCTGTCTGTTTTTTCATTTTCTGCTTGTTTAGCTTCCATCAGTTTGTCCTTTTCTTTTTAATTACTACTATTTTCTACTTCTTTGAAGCTTCCATCAGTTAAAACACTTTTCAAATCTTTTTGCCTTCTATAAATTCCACGGGCCACAGTAGCTTTAGCCTTTGGTCCATTATCAGATTATTATATGTTTTTGTCTTTAGTATACTCAATGTTTGTTGTATTCTCAACCCTTTCTGCAACAAAGGTATACTATTTTAATGTTAGTTTGTTAGCCTTCCTTTAATTTTGCACATATAACCAGCTTTTTTAAAGCTGCTTAGCCCTTCGTTTTGCTCTTAATTTTCGTTCTCTTTTGCTCTTTGGTGTTGATTGTTTGTGTTTTCAATCTTCATATTTTGTTATATATTACCTTACTTATTTTGCATGGTTATCTTTTGAAATTCTCGCATCCGCTCGATTTCTTCATTCATTTTCCTTTCTTTTGGTGTTTATGTAGTTTACGTCAATCAGTTTGGTTGGCTCAGTACATAACAATTTTATATATAAATATAGTTGATGTATGATAAAAATACTATATACACTATATAACTTGTTGTACTGAATTAGAAGTAGTATATCTTTCACTATGTTTATGAATTAAGACGAATACGATAACAAGACGAAATTTCTTTTAGATGGAATCAACAAATTAAAGGGAGCGGAGGATTAAAAAAAAGACTAAACTATTGGTGGACGGACTTAGTAGAGAAGATGAAGTTGACAATAGCACCCAAAATTTTAGGGCATTTGGTGATTCTAATTGATAGGAATGAGATGCTTAATTTTTAGGGATTCTATTTGAATCTAGATTGACAATTTATCAAGATAATTATCAAAAGTATCCTTTTTGATAACTCAAAGTACTAACTGGTACGGTTAACCATATTTAATAATCCATTGCTTTATAGTTTATCAAAGACGTTTTACTTTGATGGCACAATATATATATATATATATATATATATATATATATATATATATTGTCAATTTTAGAGTTTCCTCATTTATTTTCATTGTATGACTAATTCAATTTAAAATTTTGTTATTTATACCTAAAACTAATACAATCAAGCCTGAAAAGAAAAAGAACGATCTCGTTGGTAAAACTTTTAAAATCTATCCCGTCAAATTTTAAGATTTCGTTATGAGGAAACGTAATGATCACAAAATGTTTGGCTTGATCTAAGATTTGGATTTATTTTCTCTGATTTGGTGTTGTATGCTCTCACAAAACACGTTTTCCCTTTCAAAATTTGTGCAATCACGCACTTATTATAATGTTATTTCAACTATATTAAAAAAATTGTACTAATTAGCATGAAATACACGTGCAACGCATGTGTCCGAAAACTAGTAAAGCTAAATATAAACAAGAAAAAGATTTAGCTTAAAATTTCTGATTTACAAACCTAACCCAGAATACTACATAAGTAAGGTTATAGTCTGTGAAAATTTTTGTTTTTGGATTTATGTTGTTTTAATTATTAAGAACTTTTGAAACACTAGATATTTAATTAACAAAGTTCCCTTCGTTAGGGATACCAAATTTTATAGGACAAGTGAAATAATAGAAAGAGAAAATGAATATGTTTGCAAGTAGGTTTAAAGTTACTGAGTAATTTTATTTTGTGCATAAATTGTTAGAGGAAAATTTTCGGAGAAATAGGATCTCTTGGCCTTTTACAATTTGAATAGACGAAAATGTCTTTTCCAGATCTCTTATGTGTTTTTTTCATATCTCTTATGTGTAAAAAAATGAAGATATCATGTAAAAAGGTCACAACACTAAAAAAAGTTTGTAAAGGGCCAAAAATTTCATCAGCTACCTTATTTGATCGCCCTACATAATTTTTGAAAAAGTTTAACAGGCACAAAAAAAGTTTGTAAAGGGCCAAAAATTTCACCAGCTACCTTATTTGATCACCCTACATAATTTTTTAAAAAGTTTAACAGGCACAATTATGGATAACTCCAGACAAAATTGCTTGCTTTGCTTTTCCTCCTCCTCCTCCTCCTTAATTGTTGTATAATAATATATTTCAAACTTATAGCAATTAAAGTATAATATTTTAAAGAAGTGGTCTTGGTCTGAATACGTAAATTAAGTATAAATCAAATGTGTGTTGTTGAAAAAGCTTGAAAACAACGACAAATCACCATTGTTGCAAAATGCGTTTGTTAAATTTGTTGTTATTTTCGACAAATTGATGATTGACATTTTTTTTAATATGGATATGGAACTTATGTTTCAAATTTAAGCTTCTTTGTGGTAGATTTGTGTTGAATTTTGTGCTGAATTGCTGAAATTTGAAGAACAAGTTGTTGGTTTTGAGAAACTGAACTTCATGCCAAAATATCTAAAGCGTATGTCTAAAGTTAAGCCTTGCAAGGCCACTACTTCAGTTAACATTGTCTGGAGTTAGGTTACACCAAGCCTGCAACTTTAGTAAAATGTTTAATGCCTTGGCAAGTCAATATATGTCAGAAGTTTAGCCTTGCAAAGATCACAACTTTAATAAAATCTGATGTTTGGCCTTAACGAGGCAACACTTCAAACAAAAAAAGTTTGAAAGTCTGTCAAACTTCGGTCCCATATGCCGGATGTCTAAAGTGGTTTAAAAGCATATATATTGAATTTCAACTTTGGATACAATTTAACGGCCCCAAAAGTGCGTATTTGTACGGACGATTTGCACAATTGACCTTTGTTGGGGGTGGTCTTTAATTTTTGTCCTTCAACTAAAATATCCCAAGGTTCTGGATTCCAACCCCGGCTTAGTCGTAAAAATAAAATAAAAACTCGCAAGGCAGCGCTTTGCAAAAAAAATCTGCCTTATGCGACAGACTTTGACTTATAAGGCAAACTTTTAATTATGCCTTAAGGCAAAGTCTGCCGCATAAGGCAGACTTTTCGCAAAGCCTTGTCTTGCGATTTTTTTTTTGCTTTTACTGAGCGGGGATTTGAACACAGAATCTCGGGATATTTTCAGCCATCTTTTTAAGCGAAGGATAAAAATTAAAGACCACCCCAAAAGAAGGACAATTCGCGCAAAAAAAATGTATTTGTACACTTCCTCCATTGTTAGAGCACCAAGTATAAGAAATAAAAAGCCCAACTTAAAGAAATGGAGAGATCTTTTGTTTGCCCTTCAAACGCACTGGTCTTTAATTTTTGTTCTTCGCTTAAAAAGGGTGATCGAAAATATCCTGAGATTTTGAATTCGAACTCTCGCTCAATAAAAAAAAAGAATTTTGCAAAACAAGGCTTTCGCGAAACCTCTGCCCAAAATTAGGTCTATTCGGGCAAAAGTTAGGCCTTAAGGCAGAGGTTTGCCTTAAAGCCTAACTTTTGGCCGAATAGGCCTAATTTTGCTACGAAACTCTACGTTGCGATTTTTTTTTATTGAGCTGAGAATCTCGGGGTATTAGGCGAAGGTCAAAAATTAAAGACCAGCAATTGAGGGACAAAAATTAAAGACCACCCCTGAGTAAGAGCAATCGTGCAAATTGCCCAAAATTAAAGACCACCACCGAATCTTTTTTTTACGCGGATTGGCCTTCATTTGGGGTGGTCTTTAATTTTTGTCCTTGAAATTGGTGGTCTTTAAGTTTTTCCCTTCACCTAATACCCTGAGGTTATGAGTTCGAACCCCAGCTCAGCAAAAAATAAATAAATTTATAAGACAAAATTATGTCCATGCAAAGGCAGAATTTAGGCCTTAAGGACAAAAGTTAAAAACCACCAATTTGAGGGCTAACAATTAAAGGCCACCCCCAGCGAACAGCAATGCTGCAGATTGCCCGCTCCGAATAAGGGAATCGTGCCAAAAGCCCAAAACCTAAATCTATTCAATTTTAAAACATTTATCGGATTTCTTCCTCCAGAATTTCGTCATAAAGAGAAAGCCGACCAGACCCTTATAAAGGCGCCAACATTTATCGGATTTCTTCCTTGAGAATTTCGTCAATACTCGTATGTGTATCTCCTAATTTGAGTGCTTCATAGATGTTACATTTGTTAATATGCTGTTTACTATATTCAATTTGTTCAATATTATTGTTTCTTTTTTCTTTATGCTGATACATGATAGAAAAGTTGAGTTGATATTTAGGGGTGGTAGTAGGTTAGTGGGGGTGGGTTATGGGGTGGGCGGTGGAGGTGCGTGGGTGGATGGTGGGAGGTTAGTGGGGGTGGGGTGGGTGGGTGATGGGCTGGGCGGTGGAGGGGGTGGGAGTGAGGTGGGGTGGTGGAGGTGGGTGGGTGGATGATGGGAGGTTAGTGGGGGTGGGGTGGTGGAAGATGGGAGTGGGGTGTGGGGGTGGCTATTTTCCAAAAAACATTCTCCACTAAACAGGCGAACATGAGAAAATAAGTAGGAAAACATGTTCCTCCATACCGAACACGCCCTTAGTTTTAATCCGATTGTGAAATTTTGTGGAAAGTTTTTATATGGGGTTTATAATGATATCTGTAAGTAGTTGTGTTTGTCACTTGATATGATTTTAAATCGAGTAATTTGCTTTTTTTATTTTTTTAGGGTACTGTAAGTGAAAAAAAAAAAAAAAGAAGTTTCTGTCTTTATGCTTCTAACATTTAGATTTTGATTCTTGGACAGCATATTATTTTTCCTCTTTTGATTGGCAATTTCTTCTTAGGTTTTGTACGTTTTTATTTTGTTTCCATGGCTCCATGGATTGTACTTATATGTTGTTGTATAACCTATATTACTTACTAATTTTTGTGTCAAAATTAGTGATTTTTCTAGGGTGGACTATACATATCTATTGTTTGCCTTAGTTGCAAATCTGTTCTTTAACTAAAATTAGTTGAAATACATGATTACTGCTCTTCATTCCTGAGAATTAGTTGATTGAACTTTTTGCTTGTATAATAGGAGAATTATTGAGATTGATTTAATTGTAATTGTAATTGTATAGTTACCAATGGAATCCATAGTTTTAGGCTTAAATATTGTTTGGCTTTTAGTGACTAAAAGAAATGCCGATGAAGTTGAATGGACCGTGAGAGATCCGGGTTCAAATTCCAGCAGAGTCAAAAGAAAAAAAAGAACTTGATGATCTCTTTTCATTTGTATAAGCTTGGGTGGATAGAGTCGTTTTGTATCTGCATTAGTGGAAGGCAATAGATACCAGGTGAATTAGTTGGGGTGTGTGCAAGCTTGCCCTGACACCACCATTATTAAAGAAAAGAACAAGACTTATAAGGTTCCCAATAACTAGAAGGAGAAATTAGAAGAGGAAACACAAAATTGTATGGTTATGATCCACTTAAAAAAGGATATGGTTGTTATCCCTTGTTGTCTCTTGCGACTAAGTACGTTGATGTGATTCAATTGATAATGAAAACTATGGCGAGGTTGATTATGATAATGATGGATTATTAGGAAGATGATGACAACTATGGTAGATAAAAAAAAAAGTGAAATCATCTGGATTATTTAAGTTAGTTTTTGCATTCTCAATATTTTGTGTGCTTCTATGTACTTTATCATGAACTCATGTTCTCAGGTTATGCATTGAGTACCATTACTCACTGTACTACGCTCTTTTCCCACCTCCATATTTGTACTATGTATCCGAAATTAGTTTGTTGATTGAAGTTTAGAATGCAATCTCTTGGACCTTTCCCTCAAACACGACCCTTTCAATTGCTAGTTTTACATCCTTAACTTTGGACATTAGTTCCATATTTAGAATATATTCTAAATGATCTTTACCTGTTATTCATGTGCAAATCTATAGAATGATATGATTGTTAGAAAAAGAAAAGGTAGGAAATTTTTATCCCTTTCCTATGGGGTTGTAGGAGATTTGTATCCGTTTCCTATGGGATATTACTTTTTTATTATTTGATCTAGTGACCATAAAAACAAGATTACTTTCAATTTTCTAGACAAAAAATCAACATCTCTAGGTATCCAATATAGATTGAGAGTTTCAAGAAAGAAATTTGTGGTATCACATCTATATAATATAACAACTTATACACCATTGCCGTTGAACTTGTCTTTCTTTGCAACAAAAAGCTATTGAAAAGAAAAACTGTTTTCGCTAGAGAAGTTTTCTGTCCATGGATTATGTAATAAAGAAGTTGGGGAAAGTTTCTCGTTACAAAGATGACATGTTGAAATCTTGTGTGATGCGTTCGGTGTTCAGAGTATTAGCTGTAACTAGGAGTTCTACCAAATTCTTTACCATTAACGTCTTATTTTTTTATTTTTTTTATTTTTGAATGTAATAGCACAAAGATGACGCTATCAGAGGAGGAGCTCTCAAGACTTTTCAGAGTTCGTAAGACACTGATGGAGATGTTGTCTGACAGGGGCTACCTTGTTGGAGATTTTGAGATAAACATGTCAAAACATCAGTTCCTTCAGAAGTATGGTGAGAACATGAAGAGAGAAGACCTCGTAATTCAGAAAGCCAAACGTAACAACAGTTCTGATCAGGTGTGCTAGCTCTTTAAATTTCCTTTCTTGCATAATTTCAATTATGGTCATAATTGTTTGCTACACATGTCTCAGCCATTTCCCTTTGATTGCAGATATATGTGTTCTTTCCAGAGGAGCCAAAGGTTGGTGTCAAGACAATGAAAACTTATACAGAGCGCATGAAAAAAGAAGATGTTTTCCAAGGAATCCTGATTGTACAACAAAATTTGACTCCCTTTGCTCGTACCTGCATAAGTGAAATATCTACAAAGTTCCATTTGGAAGTTTTCCAGGTGACTACTAGTCTACTCTACACTAGTTCTATTATTAGCTTGTTCTTACTATTTGAATGAAAGATTGAAATTTTGTGATCTTTATATTTTTCGTACCTTTATTTGGTTTCTTCAATTTTGGTCGGACTACTATTCATTAGAGTACGTGACACTAAAGTAATAGGACCACCAAAATCAGAGAGACGGTATATTGTTACGATACCATTTACTTTTTGATAAGTGGACTATCTTTGTATCAAAATGGCATAGTGATGATGCCACTTCATGTTACCCTAGATAGGTGTTCTGAACGAGAAGCTTGTCCTCTGGGTTTTCTCGTAATTAGTGTCATTCTTATTCTTTGGGGTGGGAGGGGGAGGGGAACACTTCAGTCATTTGTTTCATTGGAAAAGTGTTTGAAATTCATTAGACTTCCAATTTGCTGTTGTGTTGATGGCTAATGTTATTGGATAGAAATCTGTGGCGTATGCCAAAAGTGGTGGCACTGTGGCAGCTCATTATGAAAAAGATATCATTGAGACCGTGAATGTTAATATGAATAAAATATAGGAATCAGATTATGTTATATATTTCCGTTATCGCATATGGTTGATACACCCTAAAAAGAAAGTCTTCAATATGCATATGGTTGGAAAAGTAGGGAGCTCGCTTGATTTCTAATATGCACATTTAGATGTTTAGTTGCTTTATATGATATGATAGTTATCTATTGTCTTTGAATGCTTAATATTCTTAATCTTCAAGACGTATGATTAATGTTTTCAGGAGGCAGAGATGTTGGTGAACATAAAAAATCATGTTCTAATTCCTGAGCACCAGCCACTCACTCCTGAAGAAAAGAAGTCCTTGTTGGAAAGATATACTGTGAAAGAAACACAGGTTCGTCTTTCTATTGTCATTGCACTGGCTAACCTTTTCACCTCATATAATAATACACTCAAGACCAGTAGACACGTGTTGCGTGCATAATGTTGAAGGCATTTTTGTTGAGCTAGTATTCCCTTTCAACCCATTGGGAATGAGTTTGCTGTGAGGGGTATAATTGGAGATAGAAAGTAGAAGATAAATCAGCATGCTTCATTATACTGTTTAACCACTTTTTTCCCTTGTACCTTATTTTTTATGATAGATCGTTGAAACCTTGTTATCTTCTGCTTTTTTCCTTTAGGCTGATTGTTTTGTTCCCATCTATTATCTCGATTCCCCTCCCATTGTTTTGAATTATGCTATTTAGATATGTGAGATTGATTACTATTGTCGATTTTCTATCTAATTGAGTGACTAATACTTTCTTCTGCTGAAACAGCTTCCTCGGATTCAGATCACCGACCCAATTGCTAGATATTATGGGCTAAAACGTGGCCAAGTTGTGAAAATTATTAGACCAAGTGAGACTGCAGGCCGTTATGTTACTTATCGATATGTGGTTTGAACTAGTTTTTGATGTTTTCATCAAGTTGAAATGTAAGAAGTTGACAGAACAGTAATGTAGTTGTTTCTAGAAAGAGCGATTGAGAATCTTGACAACCTTATGTTTTTCTCTACCCCTTATACCACGTAAAAAACAATGATCCTTTGGTTGGTTGGTTGAGCATGGGACTTTCATAATGAAGGTCTCAGGTTCGAAACTCTCTGCCTACGACAGCAGGGGATTTGCCTTCTGGGTCGAGCTCGTCGCACGGGGCTTGCCTAGTGCGTGTTACCTCTCCTGTGTGGTTTGCGAGCTTATTGCACAGGAGCTGGGTTTACTCTGTGCGCACCAAAGGATAGTGGCTGTGGGTTCCCATATCATCAAAAAAAAAGAAAAGAAAAAAACAGTGACTTTACGTTCTTGAAAAGTTAACCATTGGGTTAACTTGGTTTTCTTTGTTCTTTTCATTTTCCGTGTCTACTGCTGCTTTTCCTGATTTCTAATGCTGTGATGAAATTATGTCTCTCTTTGATGCCATAAAAGCTCCAAACCCGTTGTCAAATCATCCCCAATTAATAATACACCGTCGTACCAACTTATTTCTATCATGTTTAATCATTAACTCATTATATCAATAATTTGACATGTACTAAACATGTAATTGGAATTGGGTGTAATTACATAGTTTGACATATCTGTTTGGAGCCCGTTTGGATTGGCTTATAAGTTGCTTATAAGCTGTTTTCAGTTTTTTTGAGTGTTTGACTGGCTAGTTTAAAGTCATTTTGTGTTTAAAATAAGCTCAAAAAAATAATTGAACCCATTTGACTTAGCTTATGTAAAACAGCTTATAAGCTGAAAATAACTTATAAGCCAAAAAAAATAAGTTAGACTATCCAACTTTTTTTTTTTAGCTTATGCTGCAAACAACTTATAGGCATAAGCTCATCCAAACAGGCTCTTGATCAGGTAATTATTTGGCTAGGCGGGAATTAGGTGTAATTGACTAATTGAGGGGATGTAATTACACTCTCCAATTCTCGATCGGGGTCGTTAATTTACTTTTATTTCTATTATTTAACTTCTTTTTCATTTTTACTTTTTAATTATTTTTTTTTAAAAAATATATTTTTCTTCTTATATTATTTATTTTTCATTTTTTTTTCTCCTTCCCAATTTTTACTTCTTGTGATTTCATGTAATTGCTCGTATTTTTTTATTTTATTCATTTAGTATAAATGTGTTATTATTTTAATTTTGTAACTACACCTCTTAGTATTAGAGAGAATGAGTCATTAACAAACTTGATCATCACTATCCTATATTTTTCTTCTTATATTATTTATTTTTCATTTTTTTTTCTCCTTCCCAATTTTTACTTCTTGTGATTTCATGTAATTGCTCGTATTTTTTTTTTTATTCATTTAGTATAAATGTGTTATTATTTTAATTTTGTAACTACACCTCTTAGTATTAGAGAGAATGAGTCATTAACAAACTTGATCATCACTATCCTATATAAGTGATATTGATCATCACTATCCTATATTTTGCTGAAATTTCTTGTTCGTGTTTGGGAAGACGTGAAATTTGAGTATAATTCAACTCAGCTCATGGGGTGAGGATTATTCAATATCGTAAAGGCACTCATTTTTAAATCCCCAATTAATGTTGGAGCTACCACCTCACACGTGTCTTGGGGTGGGCGTTTGGGCCGTCGGATTGCATATGAAAATTTTGATTTGGATTTTCAGCTTTCTGATTGAAGAAATTACAATTTAAATCCATCCGAAATAAGCTCGGATCAGATTGGATTTCTTAAGTTCGATTTTGGGTTAATCGGTTTGAGTATTTCAGATTTTCGATTTGGGCTTTTGAGCCTTTAAGGTAGGTTATTAGGAACGAAATTCATGTGTCCCAGTTATCAAGTTATCGGTCTTAGCATAATATGAAACCAAATATATGGATTCAGCAAAGAGTTGTTACCGCTAAACCTATAGGTATCAAGTCGCATAGTTCAGTTCTACATTATTCCTTCTGTTTCATTGGAAGTTGCCTTATTCTTAAAGCAATGAAGTAAACTCCAGTTTTGCAAGTTATATTATATTTAATTTGGTAGAAAATTCTATATTGGACTTAATATTATAACGAAAAAGGCCGTAGGATACTAATCTATTGGACATTTGGATTGATTAGTATTAGGCACATACAATGATATAATATGGGTAAGACTAAATATAAGGTATAAAAATTTGGGATTTTCATAAATCCGATATCCAATTTGAAATTCAAAAATTTTAAAAATAAATTCCAAAGTCCAAAAAGTCAAATCAAATATCCAAAAAATTCAGATATCGATCGGGTTGGTCCAAACTATGCCCACCCCTACGTGTGTCTAGGACTAGAGATCTGAAGGGTGGACAATCTAAATTGGCGTGGGGTGGGGTGGGGGGAAATAAGAAATTAGGATGAACTTGAGCTTTGATAACAAGTTAATTCACGAATCGAGGATTGCGTAAGACCATATAATGAGTTCAAAAATTAGGATGAACTGGAGTTTTAATACCGACGTTAATTCATGAAATCAAGGATTGCGTAAGACCATATAATGAGTTGAAATCCCCGATGTGAGATCTGATACGTCTACTATCGATTCCATCGGTTAACATGTTGTATTTGGTCCAACATTTGTTTTCGTCCTCTGGATAGCATAAGCAACACTGCCTTGGTCTATATAAAGAAATGATTTATTTAAATAAGTAAATTATTAACATTTTTCTTAAGAACATAATGTGTTAATTATGTTTATTACTACCTTATTTTGCCTTCCGTTTATAATGAATAATGTCTTCCATCGTATAGAACGGTGTTAATATCGCATGAATTAAAACACATGAAGTAGGACTCGACCAAAGGATGCACTAAAAATTTGTGGACTATCAAATTATATACCAGCATAATCTGCTCCTTCTTTAAAACAAAAATTGAAATTAGACTCGAACTTGATGACTGCATAATAGCAAATTTCCATATGAAATTTGACTACAAAACCTGTTTAAACGTTAGTTGATAAAATTAGCAAATACCAATTCTACACAATTTAGGATTCTTATTCCAACTTCGAGTAAATTAGTTGATAAAATTGGCAAATATCAATTCTAAACAATTTAGGATTTTTACTCCAACTTCGAGTAAGTCTTCTATTCATTATATAAACACAAAGTTTTTCTTCATATGGTTGTAACCAAAAAAAAAAAAAAAAAAAGAGAACACCCTATCTAATATAAATCCTCCAGTATGGCTCAAACAGGTATACCAACTTCTTACTTCATGGATTTATTATGTTAAATTGCTAACAAATGGAGCATCGAGGTCTAAGTTGAGCACATTAGAGAATTCTTTATGATTTAGAAAGAGCTGTTTACCAAAAAAAAAAAAAAAAAAAACAAAGAGCCAAGAAATAGATCTATTTTTCATTAATGAGGAATATAATTGGCATTCCAAGTTTTATTGATTAAAATAATGTTACTTGTTGCTTTTTAGAACTATGATTTCGCCTCTACATGCTACAGTATATGTTATGAAGTTCAAAACAAGAGTTAAATAGATGAGACTTGAGAGATGACATAAGTTTCTTTTTTCGCTGATGATGGGGATTTTCGAGTCTGATTAGGCTTACCTTGACTAATTTTATCGGCAATCTATTGCGTTCCACCACCAAGTGACTCTACTAAATCTTGAATAAATAAGAAAAAAATTACCTACTACTTTTTATCTTTGCTTATATGTAAACATTGAGGGCCGGAGCCCCGTGCAATGAGATTCATTTAACTCTCTCATCGAAAAATTACATTGTGTATACAAAGATCAATTTGTTTTTTTACTGTATATCTAATAAATATTTTCTTAATTTTGCATTTTATATTAAAAATCACCTTTAATTCTCTGCTACTTTATTGATCAGTAAGCCACAACCTTGGATACTATAGCAGAAGAATTATGAACCTAGGAATACATCAAAGGGCATAAACTGGTAATATGCTACGGTAATTAGATAAAAGATTTAAATAACCTTGGCTTCCTTCCAGGAATGCTATCGCAAATATGAGGCCTCAGATAAGAACACTAGTTACAAATTCTGTCAATGAAAAATTGTATTTCCTAGCTCTCTTTAATGTTCTAACCATATCTATCTTTTCCCTAATTTCTAATTGTATTTGGTATATAATGGTATCCCTATTCACATTGTAATCTCTATACATCTTCCAGTTTCTATCTATCTAGGGGTGGTAGATTAAGGCCTCATTTATTTGCACTTATTGGAGCTCTCGATCTGAATGGTTCAGACCTTAAGCCATTAAATACATTTATTTGCATTAAGATTTAAGCACTTATTATATCTGAATATGTCTCAATCATTAAGATTTGGAACCAAGTTTTAATATCATTAAGAGGTTTTTTTTTGTATTGAACATTTTTATCACCAGCTCCAATCCCAACCCTCCACCTCAACCCCACCCCCACTCGCTCTCCACTCCAACCCCACCCCACCACCCACCCACCCTCCACTCCAACCCCTCACTCCCCACTACCCCCACCCCACCACCAACCCCAATCCCACCCCTATCGTTTGAGTAGAGCTAGTGCAATATCATGTTGTTGTAGAGCTAATCCAAACCAGCTGGTGAAGTCATCCCGTAATGCGGAAGTCAAGTCACATTCAGTAAATATGAGACCTTATTATTGACTTATGGGTTGTTCTTATGTTATTTCCGCTTTTATGATTGTTGAAAGACTTCGACTTTTATTTAGGTTTGGCTATGGGTTAGGGTAGATGCCGTCATGGCCACTTCAAAAGTTTGGGTCGTGATATTAATTCAAAACTAAATTTATTTGCTTAGAAACTATGCCTTGTGAATTGAATAATCATGACTATATGAAAGATCCCTATCTTGGATGACTTAAAGTTACGATAAGTAATATAGTCTACCAAGGTATAATTGAATTTAATTTCTATCTTATCATTCTTAGAGTTAGTAAAAAGAAATTCATTATTATTAATGCAGAAAAATAAAATTTTAAATAGTTAAGCAAGAAAAAGTACATGATATCAGGTTCAAATATCATAACTCATACATAATGCATAAGGAAGAATAAAAAATATAAAAAAAAGTCGTCAGTGTTTAGTCGTCAAACGGTTCAGTTGAATTTATAGACGTGGTCAGGGACATGTAGATCAAAGTGACCAATAAGATTATGATGCTCGTATCGAGATAATGTAAATATAAGTAAATAAAGTAAGTAGTAAGGAAAAGCCTGGGTAGCAGGTGACAATTTTGGACTTAGATTTCTCCGTTCCGGTCAGACCGTGGCACTGGAGCTTAGTAAGTGTGATAATAAGATTAAAGTTTATGCAAAGGATAAGTGTGAGAACTGAGTATATTAGCTTGTATCTCGTATCAATGGAAATGACAATCCCTATTTATACTAAAATTTTGGGGCGCATATTCCATGTATTACGCCCATGCCCATAATGAGCTTTAAATACATGGCAATAATGAGTAATGAAGAGGGCCATTAAGTATAATCACACCTTATCTGTAACGTTTGAATTGACTCATAACGGAAGACTGTTATGTTCTCAACTGGGGCTACTTTAATGCCCCACCAGGCATAGCGCTTTCTCCAGTACCACGGTTCGCGGTGGTAACAGTGCTAACGCACCTTATGAGTTGTCCTCTATGCCATGTGACCTAACCGCATTGGTACAGCTGTACTATTCGCATTTTTCCCAATACAGATAGTCCCTCTACTTCTCCGGATTCGAACAGATTTTCTCGGGAAGTGAAAGAGATACAAATTCATCTGGAACGCATTGGATCCCGAAACGTTCTAAGACTTCAATCATCGCGTCAATCAGCCGAAGCGTCATAAGGCAATGAAGATGACCATTGACGTTTTGCCGTCCTTACTGACGCCTCGATTTTAGGGGTTTCAAAGATTTTCTTCCTTATAGAAACCCTAAATCTTTTCCCAGTCTTTCCACTCAAACAGATTATTTCTTTCCGTGCATGAAGTTTAGATTCCCTATACTTAGGACTCAGACCTACCTTTCCAATATTAACGTCGATTTCAACCATGGCCTTATCTCTTCAAAGCCCGACGAATTTAGTCCCTTCTGATAATTCCCCGACTTCGGGAAAGGAGAAGATCCTTGAAGCATCCATCACCAAATAAATCGACCTGGGATCCCTTGCCACAGAAATTCTACCCCTTGACTGTGTGTATAAATGAGACGCATAGATACTCGCCATGAATCTGTGGGTGAGATTAATTCCGTGATAACTGACGAAAACCTACCCCAAGTTTATCGCGACTGCAACTAGGGTCTGGAGGTCATGGCCCTCGCTATTGGTTTCGAGGATATCATGACTCACCATGTCGAAAAGTATTCCATGGTTCATACTTACCCCTTCACCATCGGGTTCACCTTACCAGTTCCTTGTTTGATCAAGAATCTGTCATAGGTATCGGGTTTGCTTAGGCCAACTCGCTCCTCAGTTATGGAGGATCATAAACCGTATTGAATAACTCGCTAACCGTGCCAGACTCGCCTTCTTTATTGATTACCTAATGCAGCTCTATTCCCGCGCTTGTTCTGGGGTGGAATGATCCATTTGTTCCCTCGCGGCTCTCATGGGCTGATTTCCAGTGCCAAAGATGACTTTGACCGAGGCTGGTGCGATAGTTTGTGATGATATGAATAAATCTTCTCCACTATTCCTCTCTGGAGCCCTTCCAGAGACGTGGAACAACACTCGTAAGTTCGTAAACCTCTCCTTCCGATTATCCGAATTTCCTTTGTCGCTGCGTAACCTTCTCTAACTTTGCAGCAGCCCCTGTGGCCCCAGACTTCTTACCAGGGATGTTTGACTGGGTACTAGACCTGCTGAGAGCCACTACAGAAGTAACCAGAACTTGGAAAAGCTTGACTGCGAAGTGGTGGAGAGAGAAGAACCACGGTGAGATTTCGCACCCAGATTTAAAAATAATTCCTCATGCTTCTTCATCTTCCCTAACAGAGCCTCTTGGATGCATGCAGGAATCCCCACTCGAAGATTGTCAGCCTGGAGGATACCCTCAAGTGCTACCTTCCTTTCCAATATCATGTCCATCACCACTCGGCACTCTAGCAGCCGAAAACGCAGAGTTTAGTGTCCCTTACAGGTTGCCGGAGCCTCGACTGATGGGATAGGCTCTTGAGTACGGTCCCGACGTCGCCTTGTTGAGGCTTGGAAAGAGGTGCAAAAAAAAAAAAAAAAAAAAACAGGGCGTGATCAACCGTGACTATGGTGAGGAGAATCCCCCAACCCCTGGAATGGCGAGGCCGGATGTCCTCTATGAGCAAGAAGTACCGGCGGACCCTTCGGAGCATGTAGGTCCCGAACCCTTACCATTACACTTCAGCACTAACGAAGCCGGCGAGATTTCCACTTAATTAGGGACACCTGGCCTAAACCTGAAGGTCATGATGTATTAGCTTTCCAACCAGATCCTCACATGCCAAACCTCCACCACCTATGCAATAGCCGAGGCAGGGAAAATGCAAGTGCCGGACTCCGTAACCACTGAAAATTGCTAATTGCACCGGGAGGTTGAACGCACTGAATAAGATGCCATGAATTAGAATCATTGAAGCACTCCCTATGGCTGAGTTAGGATGAAGCCAAGCAATAGCTGAGTTACGACGAAGAAAAAAGGTCCTTGTAGGCCAAGATTTCGATCTCCAAAACCTACATGTGCAAGTCCGCCATCTGACAAGCTAACTGGAGGCCGCCGGGGTCAGCTGAGATATTCAAAATCTTCCTGAGCCCGTCTCTGAGCAAGGTGGGAAAGTTTGCAGCGGCACTAGGCTGCCCAGGAACATAAGGCTAGTCTGATACGCAACCTTGTCATTCTGAAGTCCCGCCGGGATGCCTTCCAAGAGGCCTTGGATAAGAAGATGGACCTGTCAGAAGCCTTGTTATATGCTGACGTAGATTTTGTGGCCGCTGAGTCTGCTATGGTGAACTTACGATCGTCCGAGGACAGTAGCTTCGAGAGTGAAGGTTCGGGGGCCCCTTCTCCTACTGAGGGTGGTCTGTCCTCCCCCTAACTAGTAACTTTGACGGGCCTGAACGCTCATGCTTCATTTATCTTAGGGCTTGAATGCGCTTGTTTTAATTCGCTTTTAACAATTGTGTTTGCTGGTTTTGTTTTATATCGAGGTTTCGACGAAGTCTAGTTCTACGGCTTCTTTTGCGGGCCTTCAAATTGTCTCTTGCATCCGGGCCCCGGAGAGATTTTATATAGATTTAAATTTTGCCTTAGCTCCCGTATTCTTTTATCTTTTCAAAGAACACGGGGCGTAAATTCACAACTCCATAACCTCAAAGGCTAGGGACATATGTTTTTTTCTGCTCTCTGCACCTTCGGGTACAGGTCGCCTGATCATTTAAGGCTTGTTGTTTTAAAGATACCCCTTACTAAATCGGAATAATTTTCGTCCGGCTCGAACTTTACGCTGACTTCTGGACTAGTTCTTATGGTTTCCGAACTTAACCTTCTTTGTAAAAAGTTTTTATCGTTATAAGAGAGAGCCCTTATTTCTCGATGCTTAGAAAAGAACGTCTCCTATTCTCTTTGGCACAAAGTTTTTTGGTATGACGTTAGTCGCATTCGTTTAATGTATTTTTCTTAACATGGCAAAGATATTCACCTTAACATGGCAAAAATATTCGCTTAACATGAGAAAAATATTTCATAACAGGAAAATTTCATTCATTTCCTTAACTTTAGCTTGAGTTATAGAACTTCGGTTGCCATTTAGTATGGTTAGTACGATTACATACATGCGATTATTTTATCCGGGCAGTCCCCAGTGATGCTGTTTAAATTTCTGAGGTGATTTCGTCTGGGCTGTTTAAATTTCTGAGTCGTGGCCACAGTTGCTTTCTCTTCAATCTTCAATATATCTATATATGTAGCCCCCTTATGTTTGGAAGTGAAAATTGAGGTTCCAAACATTGTATAGTGGCTCCGGAAAAACCTGAAAACGGCCAAGCAGTGCTGCCTCATAAAAACTTGGCAGGAAAAACCCAATTGGGACAAAAGCCAGTTGAAGGAAAAAAGAGTGTAATGCCACTGGCTATAATTTTCTAGCTAAGCATAATATCTTTTGAGGAAATTAATATTCCAATTACTAGGGACCTGATTACCGTCTCTATCCTCTAGTTTATATGACCCTTTTCTGGCAATGCCGATCACCTTGTACGGGCCTTCCCAATTTGGGTTTAGCTTTCCCGCATTTGCGTCTTGTGTACTTTGTGTTACCTTCCATAGTACCAAGTCCTCGATTTTGAAATGTCGGAGGTTGATGCGACGATTGTAGTAGCGCTCCATCCGTTGTTTCTGTGCAACCATCCGAATGTATGAGAGGTCTCTGTGTTCCGCCAATAAATCTAACTGCACCAACATCGCTTTAGCATTGGATTGTTCTAGCGCCCAGTCGTACCTTGGACTGGGAGCTCTGACTTCTACCAGGATTAATGCCTATGCCCCGTATACAAGGGAGAAAGGAGTTTCAGCGGTACTGGATTTTGCAGTGGTTCTGTAAGCCCATAGTACCTCTTGTAATTTCGATGGCCATGCCCCTTTGGCATCTTCTGGCTTCTTCTTCAAATTTTAGATAACCGTCTTATTCATTGATTCTGCCTGGCCATTACAGCTAGGATGATAGGGAGAAGAAGTGATTCTCTTGATGTTCAGTTCTTCGATAAAATTCATGATCTTGCCTCCGACAAACAGTGGGCCGTTGTCACAAGTGATCTCTTTCGGTATCCCAAATCGGTAGATTATATAGTTCCAAATGAAGTCAATTACTTCCTTCTCTCGAACCTTTTTATATGCTGCTACCTCGACCCATTTAGAGAATTAATCGGTTACCATTAATACGAACCGTACCTGACCAGGTCTTGCCGGCAATGACCCCACTATATCAGTCCCCCATTTCATGAATGGCCATGGTGATGTAACTGGATGCAACTCTTTACTTGGTTGATGTAACATTTGTGCATACCGTTGACATCTATCACACTTCCAGACGAACACCGTAGCATCTTTCTCCATTCGAGGCCAGTAATACCCATCCCGGAGCAACTTCTTGGTGAGTGAATCCGCGCTAAAATGATTACGATAAACACCTTCATGAATCTCCCCCATGATGTAATCCGACTCTTCAGGGTCTATGCATCTTGCCATCGGACCGAAAAGCACCTGCGGTGAAGTCGGCCGTCAACAACACAATACCGAACCTCCTTGGTTTGCAAGGCCCAAGAGGCCTTCAAATCCTCTAGTAACTTCCCGTGATTGAGGTAGTCCAGGAATTCATTCCGCCAGTCCTAAACCAGGTTTGTGGAATTGACCTCATTATATCCTGATTGATCCAACGCTGAGTGCAGTAGTTGGACCATGGATTCTGAGTTCAGGCCCGTCGATTCTGTGGACGAGCCTAAGTTGGACAATGCATCGGCTTCTACATTTTCTTCTCTGGGAACGTGCACCACTGTCCATTCTTGAAACCAGGCAAGAAACCATAGAACCTTCTCCATGTACTTCAGCATGCACTCCTCTTTGGCTTCGAACACTCCATGAACTTGATTTACCACCAGTCAGGAGTCACATTCTGCCTCAATGAATTTCGTACCCAGTCCCCGTGCTTGCTCGAGACTTGCAATCAAAGCTTCATACTCTGCTTCATTGTTAGTTAGAGGCACACCATTAATTGCTTGCCTCAAAACATCTCCTGTGGGGTACGGAGTACCACACCTAGTCCCGTGCCTTTTACATTGGACGCCCCATCCGTCTAGAGTGTCCAAACTCTGGATGTAGGCCCTTGAACTGAAGAAGGTTTCTTCTGAGCTTGGAGGCCACACCCGGACTGAAATCCTCCACAAAGTCTGCCAGGACTTAGGACTTGATCGCAATACGGGGCCTGTACTCAATATCAAACTCGCTTAATTCAACTGCCCAATTTGTTAATTGCCCTGATAGTTCGGGCTAGTGGAGCACGTTCCTTAAAGGGAAGGTGGTTACCATTGAAATTGGGTGACATTGAAACTAAGGCCAGAGCTTCCGCGATGCCGCTACCAAGGTGAAAGCCAACCTTTCCAAGAGGGGGTACCGAGTTTCGGCCCCAAACATGACTCGCTCATATAATAAATAGTAAATTTCATACCTTGATCCTCTCGTATGAGAACAACACTTACCACTACCTTTGAGACGGCCAAATAGACCAATAAAAGCTCTCCGTCTTTTGGCTTGGACATGAGCGGAGGGAGGACAAATATGCTTTGAGATCTAGGGGTGGGCGTTCGGTTCTTCGGTTCGGTTTTTCAAACTTCGGTTCGGTTTTTTCGGTTTCGGTTTTTTGAAAGTGGACACCAAACACCGCACCGAATTAATTCGGTTCGGTTCGGTTTTTTAAAGTTCGGTTCGGTTCGGTTTCGGTTTTTCTAATTCGGTTTTCTACTTGTTGGAGATTGGGATACTTGATTCATTCCATTAGGTTCCATCTCATATTTATCTAGCATGCCACTATGATCTTGTAGTACAGTCCACGGGCAGACAATTCAAATAGCTCTACGATTATGACCAAAATCAGCATTACTAGCTTCTCTGCAATTCCATATATAGTTGTTGTAGTGTTGGCACCATCACTGATGCAAACCTGAACAAGCATGGACTGACTAATTTTCTAATATAGAGCAAGCAGTTCAAAAGAACCCATTTGGCATAACCGTGTAAAACTTATGTCAATTGCTTGAAGTAGAGCCAAATACTACCTGCCTGACAAAGCTTGTAATGTACTACTAACCACAAAAACATGCTATCACTGCCCCAAATACAGAAGTAAGACACATAGCAAACTCTTTTATCAATTGGAAGTAAAAACTTACCTATCAGATTCAAGTTGCGCACATTCAACTAATGTGGGCATGACTTTACTCATATAAGGAAGAAAATCATTCCCTTGCACAAGCAAATTTTGCAACATGCCTGAGATGAAATCAAGAAATATTTAGTGGCTAAATATGTAAACAAGTTTTGACCCCGTAAAATTAAAAGATTAACAGATTCCGCAAGAATGTAAACAATGATTTCAAACTCAATAGGAGTATTTCTTATGATATTATTCTTCAAAAACTTGATACAAATCAGTCGACAACTATTGAATAGCAATCTATTTGGCTTACCTTACAAACATTAGAAGTAAAACTATTGTAAGTTAGCAGGCTAGCAGCAGCCAAGTAAGACACAGCCCACCCGAAAATCAGTAGCAGCAGCCAAGTTGGCACAAAAATCAGTACTGAAAAGGAAAAGAATTTAAAACAAATCCAACCCAATACTTACAAATTCAGTGATTCTTTATCCAAAACTAGCTAGGGTTGGTGAAAAAAGAAATTAAGGTTCAAACTTATGAAAAGGAAAGAACCATCAAACAAAGAAATTATAAGGAGAAAATGAAATTACCTTGGTGTGAGGTGCCTGAGAACTCCTGCTGCCGTTGGACAGAGCAGTGACGAGTCAGACTATTAGGTTAGGCGTGAGGAGGAGAGGAGATGAGAGGAGGAGGCGTTAGGGTTGAATTTGATCTGTTGATTGTTGAAGTCTTGGAGACGAATTGGACTTGGATAGATAGCTGGTACTGGTAGCCTGGTAATTGGTAAATGGTAATACTAATTTGGGTCAGGTAGGATGGGCTTGGATAGTTCACAAACTGGGCCTAAGAAAGACACAAAGTGGAGTGGGCTAACCAGCTAAGTGATCTGAAGCTGAGGGTTATTTATTAAATTTTCGGTTTAACCGAATACCGAAGAACCGGTGAACCGGAACCGAATACCGAACCAAACACCGAATTTTTTATTTTAAAAAACCGAAACCGAACCGAAAAACTGAAAAAACCGAAACCGAAAAACCGAACTAATTCGGTTCGGTCCGGTTTTTTGGTTTTCGGTGTTTATGCCCACCCCTATTGAGATCCCGAAGTCCCTGTTGACACTCTGGTGTCCACTTGAAATCATTCTTCATTTTGAGAAAAGAGAAAAATTTGTGGCACTTCTCCGAAGATCTTAATATGGACCTATTAAGGACGGCTATTCGGCCAGTTAGCTGCTGCACCGCCTTTACATCCTCCAGTGTGTCCGAAATATCTTCAATAGCCTTTATCTTTTTTGAGTTTATCTCAATTCCCTTTTGAGAGACTAGGAAACCTAAGATTATCTCAATTCCCTTTTGAGAGACTAGGAAACCTAAGAATTTTCCAGACCCGACTCGAACTCACACTTCTCAAGGTTCAACTTCATGTTGTATTGTATTAAGATAGTAAATGTTTCCTACAAATGACTAATATGGTCCCCGAAGACTTGTAACTAACATATCATCTATATATACTTCTATGGTTTTACCTATTTGTTGTTCAAACAATTTATTTACGAGCATCTGATAAGTTGCACCAGCATTCTTTAATCTGAAAGTCATTACATTATAACAATATGTACCGAAATTAGTTATTAAGGAAGTTTTCTCTTGATCCTCTAGGTACATCCTTATCTGGTTATAGCCGGAGTAGGCATCTAGAAATCTCATTATCTCATGTCCGGCCGTAGTATCGATCATCTAATCGGTACTTGGCAGCGGAAATGAATCCTTCGGACACCCTTTATTCAAATATTTTAAGTCTATGCATATCCTAAATTTATTACCCTTTTTCGACACCACAACTACGTTTGCGAGCCAGTCCAGATATTTAACTTCTTGTATAGATCCGACATTTAATAAACGAGCTACCTCTTCTTTGCAAACCTATTTAGGACTTCAGCTATGGGACGTTTCATCTGGCGCACCGGTGGGAAGCTGAGGCCCAGCCCGAGCTTATGGGTTTCCACATCCAAGGGAATACCTATCATATCCTTATGGGACCAAGCAAAGCAGTCATTGTTATTCCTTAAATAAGTAAGTATTGTTTCCCTGAGCTCCGAGGTTAACCCGATGCCTAGGTACACTTTTCGTTATGGAAGATCCGGATGTAATACAATCTGCTCAAGTTCCTCAACCATGAATTTGGTAGCATCTGAATCGTCCAGTGGCTGGAAATACCTTGGGACCTCGTAGAAGTGATCTTCAACCTCCTCAGGCCTCACATCGTTCTTGCTCTCTGCCGGTGCCTGTTTATTTGCATCCGATGCGGGACCTGGGTCCTTTAATTGCTCTAGGACGGGTTTGTTTGTACTTTCCACTACCACGGGCTATTCTATGGCGAATATTTCCCTTGAAGTTGGCTGTCCCCCCGAATCTCCCTGGTCCCATACGGGTTAGAAATTTGAGCAACAGATGAAGCATTCAGGGGACAACTTTCATATCGTGGAGCCAGGGCCTCCTAAAAATAGCGTTGTACTTTATGTCGCCACCAATCACATAGAAGTTCGTCAATTTTGTGACCCGACTTCTATAGGCAGATCAATCTTGCCCTTGGTGGTCTAGCTGGATATATTGAACCCGAAGAGCATCCTCACAGTCGATATCATTTTCTCAAGAAGTCCTATTTCTTCCACCACATTCCAGCGACAGATATTAGCAGAAATCTCCTAATATATCATGCCCCGTTTGACTTGACAGTTACTAACGAGTACAGTGATAACCAGAGCATCATTGTGCGGTAAGGTGACGCCTGCAGCGTTTTTGTCAGAGAAAGTAATCACATCCTCATTTGGAAGTTCTCGATTTATTTTTTCTCATGTTATCGAAATATTCATTTTTCTTGATGCAGTGAAGCTGCTTCAGGTGATCATAAATTCACCAAAAATTATATTAATAACGTATGAGAGAGCATTGGACGCATCCTTCTCTTCGGTGGGATTGGCTCTGCCATAATTGTTCCTCCCTCTTTCACTTAGGTACTCCCAGAAATGCCCTCCGGCGATCATGTTAGCTACCTCCTCCCGGGGGTGTCTACAATCGGTGGTTTTGTGCTCGGGGGTTCCATGAAACTCGCACCAAACTATCTGATCTCTTGTTCTAGGGTAAAATCACAACGGCCTAAGAGGGCGTGAAAATGGATGGGTTTTCATCACATCCACCATTTGGGATTGGCTAATGGTGAAGCTATAATCCGCGAGTTTGGGGTACTCCGTCCCTTTCGGAGGAAGCCCAGCCTAGTTGTTCTTAGGCTGCAGCCCCCGTCCATTCTTTCCAGAGTTGTATTTCTTGTTTTCATCGATTTTTCCAATGGTCAATAGCTGGACCCACCACTGGTAGTTTCTTGTTGCGGATAGAGTTGAAGCGATTCTTCGAAGAGTTTCGGTCTTGTATGAAACCTCTGTCCACCTTTGTGGAGGGATCTGCAGAGGGATCCCCAGCAAGTCATATTCCACCTGGATCTTGGACTCGTACACGTTGTAGCTTGAAACTCCAGGAGGCTTTTCTTGAGCCTTCGGGAAGCATCTGAACTCAAAGCGTTCAAACCCCTAGTAAAAGCCTCTGCTGCCCACTCGTCCGGTACGGTTGGTAGCAGCATGCATTCCTTCTGGAATCAGATGACGAAATCCCTGAGACGCTCCAATTCTCCTTGAGGAATGCGGAAGATATTTGTTATTCTGTTTTTTACCTTCCTTGCACCGGCAAGAGCTTTGATGAAAATATCGGCCATCATGGCAAACGATGTGATCGAATGTTCTGAAAGCTGGGAGTACCAGGTCAAGGACCATCAGGCGAGAGTCTCGCCGAATTTTTTGATCAGTATCGACTCGATCTCTTTCTCTTGCAAATTATTGCCCGTGACCACCATAGTGTAGGCCTTGATGTGCACCTGCGGGTCTATGGTCCCATCATATTTGGGAATGTCGGGTGTTTTGAACCGCTTCGGGATCAGTTCTGGAGCTGATTCTAGTGTGTACGCCTGTTGACTGTACTTCTTGGAGTTGGGCCCTTCTATGACCGGGGGTGCCCCAGGATTTTGACTAAGGCGCCTTTGAAACTCCTTCGCATTCTTCTCAGCCTTCTTGGTGGTTTGGTCTATCTTTCCGGTGATCTCCCTCATGAACCGCTTGACTTCAGCTTGGAAGGGATCATCGGGCGCAGATTCTCTTCCGGATGCATCTCCATTCCTTCCTATAGTTTACATGCTTCTATCAGTGGTGTTCATATTGGCAGAAGTTGCAGGCGTGCTGGTGGGACCTGCAACCCTATCTACCGATACACCCATGAAGGCCTCAATAATTTACTTCAACCATTCCACTTCTACCATCGTCGAGTGATTTTGCCCCCTCAGAATATAGATGATTTCTATCATAGGTTCTTCAGTAGGAACGCCATCTGTTCCAATGTTGAGATTATGCTCTCCTTCTGATGTTTCATTATCCACGTTTGGTGGATGTAAGCCAATCGTGAGGGGCTATCCATCTGGCCCTAGTGGGATATGGCCCTATTGGTTTGCACCGTTCGTGTTGTCGTTAGCTCCTGTCATACTTGAAATGTATACTTAGGAAAACAAGAAGCTTAAAAAAGATTAGTAAAACAAACAATGGTCATAATGACAACCATAACTGTCCCGACCCCTCGGTGGGCGCCAAACTGTTTACCCGTAAAACGGTTCAGTTAAATTTATAGACAGGCAGCAGGTGACAATTCCGGACTTAGATTTCTCCGTTTCGGTAAGGCCGTGACACCGGAGCTTAGTAAGTATGACAATAAGATTAAATTTTATGCAAAGAATAAGTGTGAGAACTTAGTATATTAGCTTTTTATCTCATGTCCTTACAATGGGAATGACAATCCCTATTTATACTAAAAGCTAGGGGCACATATTCCATGTTTTACGCTGCTACCTATAATGAGCTTTAAATACATGGAAATAATGAGTAATGAAGTGGGACATTAAGCATAATCAACCGTATCCGTAACGCTTGAATTGACTCATACGGAAGACCGTTATGTTCTCGACTGGGGCTACTCTAATGCCCTACCAGGATAGCGCTTTCTCCGATACCATGGTACTTATATCGGTGGTAACAATGTTGACCCACTGTATGAGTTGTCCTCTATGCCACATGTCCTAACAGCATTGGCACAACTGTATTATCAGCTGTATTAAACTACTTATTTTGTTATGTTATTATTATATTTCTCACATATTCAACTCCCTCCACTCCCCCATCCAAACCCTAAAATAAAAGATAAATTAAAAGAACAAGAGCAAAACTACTCCATCTTGAATAATTCAAGGGCAAAATTGGGCCATTTTGTCTTGTTTTTGAGCAACCGCAAGAAGGAAGGGTAGTTTCAAGCTATTCGGCTAGTTGTGGAGGGTATTTTTAGCCAAAAAATAATGGTGAGGATATTCTTTAGCCAAAAATGTAAAGAAGAGTAAAATTGAACTATTTCCAATAATTCAGTGATACTTTTTTACCCTTTTCCATTCTCAAATGACGTATGAATTGGAATTTAGAATTAAGGTTACTGTCTTGAATTTGTGTCATACTTCCTATGCTTTGTCTTCTTTTCCTTTTTCCTTTTCGATGGGTGTGAGTGAAAAAAGCTACGGGGTGTGGTTAAAGATGGATATCTCATAGTTAGCTGGAAAAATTTATGATTTTTCTAGGATCTCAGAAGCGTTGGCCTTGTTGTTCCAATATAGATTGCAAGAATTTTTGATAATTAAGCTAGTAGAACTTGTAAGCATAACGAGCTTTAGCATTATACATTGCTTTTATTTGATATAATTCTTATAGCATCATAATTGATAATAATATCATATTATATCATATTTGGGCGGTGATGTTAGAATGTTGATCTTTTTTAATTTGTATTTTCATGTTTGGTTGGAAGAACTTATCCCTTGCACAGATTAGTGAGTCTGATCCTCTTGTACTTTATTATAGTGCTTTGTAAATTTTGTGTGTTTAATTTGAGGTTATCATAAGTTTAAAGTGTGATTAAGTTATGATACATATTAGAAATGTGAAATTAATTAAACTTTTTTGACTTTCTTTTTTCTATTTTACAAGCTGATGTGGCTCAGGACGAACAATGTGATTGGGACAACTCCCCTTTCACTGGACTCCATTTTACCATCATGGAGAATAAATAGGGTTATAATTTTGAGTGTGTGTAGGTTATCTCAGTCAACTATTTCATTCCTTATCGTAGAGGTTTGATAGACATTTTTTTTAGGTTGTATATATGATATGAATGCATGAACAATATATTTTTTGTGTAATTTATTTATTTATTTATTTATTTATGTAATGTGTCGATTTAAAGGTTATAATTTCATGCGTTAGTTTTAATTTTTTAACTGGCTTCAGCATTTGCTCATATGGCCGAGGTATATCATATAAGTTAAATTCGCTCAGTGCGAGTAAAATGTCAAGTATCAATCGAATGACTATTTTAAAACTTGATATTTACTTTTTGAAGTTGTTTTATGATTAATAAAAGTCTACATAGGCACTCTGTTTATTTCTTCTTTTGATGTTTTATGGTAACTAATCATTTTATATTAATCACCAAGTGACGCAAAACTAGAAACATAACATAGCAACATCCCCACTTTTTGTTTCAGATTTGCATCAATACATACCAATCAATAAGGGCTACTCCTAATCTCAACTAACCAAAGAGAGCTCACCTCACAGAGAGGGTATCTACTACCAATGATCAACATCTATATATTCTCTGAATTCAGCTAAACTAATCAAAACATAAGTTGCAGCTACTTAGCTTGAGCTTTAACAGATGCTCTTACATTAATCACACATGTTATATCCTTTGCAAAGTTTTCTGCTTCTCTTTATAATTTTTCAAAGATTCAATTGTTTCTTCCACACCATACAGTATGAAAGTATTCAGGAAGAATCATCTTTAGCAAGTGAGCACGAATTGGCTTTCCTCTGAATTCTTCAGCAGCCAAGTATGTCTTTGGGTATGATCAGTTGGTGGAGCGTTTGGCCATTGGCTCCACTTTGTAAGTCTTCCCATGGTCTTTGTGCATACTCACACTCAGTAAATAGATGTTCTTTAATTTCATCAAGCTTACCACACAAGACACATGATTCACTTGCATCCCCCATTTGAGAAGTTTGTCCAGTACTATATTATAGTTGCCATGTAGATAGATTCACAAAGTGAATATGAATTATGATATGGCATCATTATTAAACATCATGTGCTTTCAGGAGATTTTAGGGCGTACTTCTAGCAACTATAGGTGAATATACTTTATTATAATTGTAGCACCTCTAGGACTAGAATTGACTAGCTTCATAATATTCCTTGGTTCTATGATTTTTCTCACCAGCCAACTGGACTGTTGGCGAATGAAGGTCGCTTCCACGTTTTTCCCTTTTATATAGTGTTGACACCCAATTTTGTCCCTCTTTTATTCCAATTTATTCCCTTAGGCTTCTAAATTTATTAACGCGCTAAATACTTTATTTTCACTACTATTTTTATTTCTACTACTATTAATATTGCTACTTTCATTTTCACTATTACTAGCATTATTTTATCACAATTTTTAGTGGTTCGTCACCATTTCATTTTTGGATTTGGACTCGTTAATTAATTATAAGCCAATACTTTATTAAATCCTTGTTTTCTACATATTAATCACCAATTGTCATCATGATATATATAAGTTAATCACCTAGGAGTTGTAGAAATTGATTACTAAGAAGCCAAAAAAGAATTGAATTAAAGGAAGAATACAACAAAGGCCAATAAGCAATACCCATTTCAACCCTTTTAAAAATGGCCCATTTGCCTCTATTCAAATTCGGCCAGCCCAACTCAAATAACCAGCCCACAACAACCGACCCGTTTCGCCCAAAACCTACCCGACCCGGCCCGTCTTTTTCATTTTTTGTTCAACCTAAAACCTAAATGACACGAACAACGCCCTCTTTCTCTTCTTTCCTCTCCTCTCTCTATTTTGGCAAAACCTTAATCCTCTTTAGCCGTTGAACAGTTTTGCCTATTCCATTTCCACTCCAAAATTGTCTCTATGCCTGCTTTACCTGAGCCTTCTGTCATTGACAGGGAAAGGCATTCCTTTTCTCGCTTCAAACGCACGTCGATCCTTAAAAAAACAGAAATGGTCGAACCATTTGCAGATAAGATCCAAGTCAAACCATTTGAAATCTGTTCGAAAACGTTTTCAACACTCAGATTTAAACGGATTCATTTTGACTCGTTTTTGAAAAACCAGAGACGATGAAACCCGGCCCAATTTTGAACCCAACAAACCCTAAAAATCATCATATAAATACCCGCTTTTTGATCCATTTGAGGGATTTTCGGATAGCCACCTTAACCCCCTACAATATTTACATTTTTAATCATTATACCTCCGAATATTCATTTGAAGCATTAACTCGTTTAGTCTTTTCAATTTTGCTGTTGCCTTGAATTCGAGTGTGGATTGGAGACTCAAAACCTAGTTCGCTGCACTCGAAAAAGGTAAACAACTCTTCTTTAGTTAGTTTAATTCCAGTCCTTAGTAGTTTAATAAGTATTTGTGTGTTCAACATGTTAGTGGTTTTAGTTGGCTTAATTTCAGTTTAACAGCTGAATAGCAATATGTATGTCCCTGTTTTAATTAGTTTAATTTCGGTTTAGTGGTTAATAATATTTATAGGTTCATGTCTTAGTTTGGTTTAGTTTTAGTTTAGTAGTTTAAACAGTATCTATATGTTTATGTCTCAATTTGGTTTAGTTTAATTTCGATTTTTCAGTTCCCCTGTGGCTGATTGTCTTGTTGTCTGATTATGCTAGATCTTCACTCATGTTTAGCTAATATATTTGATTAGTCTACAGTTCAGTAATTCACTAATCATGTTTAGCTTTAATTAACCATGTTTGTTCAGTGCGATTGTTTGGTCTGCCAATCAAGTAGTTGCCTAGCTGTGTACATTGCTATCTTCAATCTGAACTAGGGTGATTTGTCGTAAGTTTCTTTCTGTAAATGATTAGTTACATGTTTGGGCAACTTGCTTACAAATTTTAGCTTTATCTATGGTTGGTTAAAGCCTAAACTAACTTAGGAGGGTTCTGTATAAACACATGTCTATGGTTGTTTAAGGTTGCTTTGCATGCTTGAATGATTAGTAATGCATGAGGTTTACATCTTGCTTAACTATATTGTGCATCTTTCACTTGAATGAAATCATGTATCCATGTATGCACCACTAGTTTGTTCATTCTCAGCTTAGCATGACATCACTAAAATTCTGTTTGGCTTATTAAGGGGTGTCATGTGACTGTTGACTTCAGCATAAACTCATATGGTCTTATTTAGTTAAAAATAGTTGACGAATGTTTTAACAAGTTTAAAGGGGACTGTAAGTTCAAGTCCAGTATTCTGCATACATATAACATCTCTCAAGTGAATTCTATGTGTGTCTTAAGGTGCATTACTGACTGATTAATACTGAAATATTAGTTGCACGTCAAGAAGTTCATTCTCTGCTGAATTTGCCCTTGTTTTTACCCACTTCTGCATATACTGTTTGTCTCTTGAAAGTGTTACATGAATTTGCTGAATTACTTAGCCTAAAAAGTGTTGGTATTTGCTACCCTTAGGAAGTCATGCCGGCTCAGTTCCTCTTGTGACTATACGAGAGTAAATCATTTATTGTGAATGCTTCTGTGTTGAAAAAAAAATATTAAAGAACCTGTCAGATACTTGATTACTTATATTCAATTGGTTCTGCCTAATACTCATGATTGTAGCTGTTTTACTTTCATCATGTTGCACCTCCTCTTTTTTTTTCTCTTGTTGTGTTCTTCTGTTACCAGGCATTTGTATATGCCATGCTAAACGTGAATCCAGTAGGCATATTTGGTTGACTGCTTGCTGAATGTTGTGTTCCTTTTGTGGAGTGCCTTTTGTATATTTTAGAATAATCTCATTAAGTATGTTGAACAAGTTGAAATTTGCATGCGGCTTGAGTATTCTATGTCATCACAGATTTGGTGTTACTAAATAATTTTATAGGTTTGGTTGGGATCATTATATTTAGTTATAATGGTAGTCTCTTTGCTTCGTTTTGCTCAGCTTACTATATCGCCTGACCCTGCTGTCCCTGTTTGGTTTCTTCACATCTGGTTGTTACATTCAAGTTCTTTTTTTTCTCTTTTAATTTAATTCAGCGTGTCTGGTAGGAATGCTTAGTGTCACTGTTTTCCCAGTTAAAATTCCTCATGATTAGGTAGTATTTAATCTCTTCATTTCGGGTATGCCATCAGAGGTATAGCAATTAGTTGGCTTGCTTAATTTTTGTTAACTGATTCGGACAACTCTATAAAGCATGTTATGTTTCTGCATCTATTCAGTTTTATATGATAAGTATACCTGTATTGGTTATGTATATGTATGTATATGACTGGTATACTTTAGCCAATACATTTATAGGGAGGTTAGTTGGTCATTATGGATTAAGCTTGAACCCTCCCCGATGTTGGACATGCTTGAGATTCATGAAATTCCTTGGAACTTGTGCAACATCGGGAAGACGGGGGCAAAAGCTTTTCGCTATTAACCTTCTAAAAATCCCTATGAATGTATATACACGAGATATACTTAAATATACACAATATATACATAATCCACTGGTCTGTTTTGAATTTGCATTATATATGTTTAGCCTTATTTATTGGTTACATACTAATCCTTTTCTTTCATTCTTATGCATGACCATCGCATACGAGTCCAACGGACTCATCATCTTCCGCATTCGGTGTTGGGCCAAAGCCCAACAAAACTTTCTTCTCAAGTCATCCTCATCAGCCATGAAAAAAGATTCTGGGTCGAGGCCCATACAACAGAAAATAGATTGCAGCATTGGCCTAAATGGCCCAGATCCATTTGCTCGCATTTATCCATTCTATTTTATTTTCCGCTATGTAGTTGATTTGGCAGTGCATGACTAACATTTTATTTCTTAGTTTAGACGAATCCTAGTGAATTAGTGGGGATAATTTTAGTGATAATGGGTAGTAGCGTTTGAGTTTGCTTTCGAAATAACTTCTTTAAAAGTTTAATAATTTAGCCCAATAAAGGATTCAATTGTTTCTCGCTTCGGAAATGGATGTTATTCCGACTTAGTAGCGGAAATGTTTTAATTCATTTTTACGAAGTATTTATGCATATTTTTGAAAGAAACGGGCATTATTTCTATATGATAATGAAAGTATTTTGGTATTTCTTTGAAAAGAAAAAGTAAGTTTTCAGTGTTTCGAAGTCTTTATTTTCGCCAAATTCCTAATTTAACCATAGAAAAGAATCTGATTATGAAATTATTTTCTTTTTCACACTATTTATTTATTTTGTCTACACACCTAAGCCGCAAAAAAAAAAAAAGAATTAATACCTCGGCATTTGAGTTATTTCAAATATTTATAAAAACGCTGCACAAACCTGCACTTTCTTTTACTATATGCAAATTGTTATATTTTCTACAAGTCTTATTTTAAATAGTATTATTATATTTTCACTTAAAGCCTTAGCAACATTCATAAGTCTTACTTTTAAATAGCATTTAAAACCTTCTTTCATGCAAATTATTATATTTTCTACAAGTCTTATTTTAAATAGCATTATCATATTTTCCTTTAAAACCTTAGCGACATTTACAAGCCATTTTTTCTAAATTTTAAATGCTATATTTGCATCTTTAGCCTTAATTAATTAACATAATCCGGTCGGTTAACCATTGTTGATGGATCTTAAAGGATGCCTAATACCTTTCCTTTAGATTAGTTGAACCCTTACCTAGATCTTTTGGTTTCGTAGACATTAAAACAGAGTTAACTTTAGATAATTACTTTAATTAACCTTAGGTGCCCTAATTCACCATAAATAATTAGGTGGCGACTCCCTAACTTTAATTAACCCCAGAATTACCGGAATGTTGTAAACCATTTTGACTCCGGTTAAAATGGGGTATAACATATAGAATGCGTTGATTCATCTTATCCATAACTTATCTTTGTTATGATCAAAGTCCCAATACACCATGGCGCCAAATCACGCCCCTATTGCTACAGCTGTAGATATAGGGATTTTGAGAATACGCCTTAGCGACCAATGGTTAACGATGGCTCTGATGGGTGGTTTTGCTAGAATAGGCAATAATGAGATCACTGTTTTAGTAAATGATGCGGAGAAGAAGTTGATTTTCTGTTTCGGTAAATTGATGAAACAATAGCCAGTCCAATGGCTGCTTCAGCGGCTGCAATAGCTATAACAAAAATTGAGAAAATGTCTCCTTTTAATTGACGATTATCAAAAAAATCAGAAAATGTCGAAAAAGGATGGAATGGCGACCTGTGGTAAGAGAGCCTTTAGCACAAGAGCGAAGGATGACGACTGATTCAATTGCCCTCTCTACTACCGTAGCAGCACCATCCGCTAAAATTTGTCCCTTTTTAATGCATTTACCCCGAGGAACCTGGGGCAAAATAGGTGTTGCTAGGAAATGAATCAATACCCACGGGCAGAGACTAGGCTGCACATGAATATAGATGCCCCATTCCCCATTTCCTTTCTTGGGGGAATATCCGCCTCTTAGTCCTAGACAGAACAGGAATTAGAGCATAGTATTTTCTATATCTATATACTATAGATATAGGTGGATAAAGATTTTCTGAAGAAGACTTATATAATATCTTTGTTCCATAGCTTTAGGTAGCTGAGTTGTAGGCCTCCTATTTTTTTGATAAACAAATCTTTTCCGAGCAATCAATGTCTTTTTGGTAATTACATTAGTGCCTGACCAAAAAAAAAAAAAAAAATCCTATAATGGGATTCAATCTCTTTGATAAACTTAACAGGCAGTAAAAAAATTTGGGACCAATAGAATTAGATACCAAACAAAGTTATTTTCACCAATTACATTCGACATGCATATGTAAGCTTCTTGGCTGTCCAAGAAGTAGTCCTAGCCACAACATTTTGAATCAATTGTTTCTATTGAAGGAGTTTGAGTTCTTTTGTTGACAGTGGGACCCCCAAGAAACATAAATAGAAGCTTACCTATGGTATAACCAAAATGTTGCAGAATATCATCTCTTTCTACTGTCTACATTTCCAAAATAAACACAACTCTTTGTTTAGATTTGCTTGTAAGCTAGAGGCATGTGAGAACATATCAATCGCTATTTACGTTTTAAAAAATATATATGTTATGTAATAGTGTAATGGATTGCAAATCACCCTTGAAAAACAAAAGTAAGTCATCTGCAAAACTGAGATGACTGATCATCTTTGGTTTAGCACATTTTGGGTGGTTTTTGAATCCTTTCTCTCTGTCTAGATCCGTGAAGCATCTGCTTAAGTATTCTATCTCTCAAATCCTCTTGCCATTACCTTCATGTTAATTGTTGGTAAAGATGTTGTAGATAATCTCAACAGAGAATTATGAAAATTTAGAATTTTCTGTTTCACCTCTGTCAGTCAACTTTTCTCCTGTCAATAGTGTTAACTCAACAAACTTTTATGTTGTGTGCCATCCTTTGTCACTGCTGTAAAGTCTTTTATGTTGGAGTCCCCTAGCTTGATCAATTCACCCTTGCCTTTGTTGTATAATACTCTCCTTTAAAATGGACCATTTCTCCAGTTGATCAAGTGTTGTTTTCTCTCTAACTGGCAATGCATATGTGTATTATATCTATATGGCGGCTTGAATCAGTTGGAGTTCAGCCTTTGCTAGTTCAATCTTTGTTGTGATCCCTCTATGGTGCTCATTATTCAACTTTCTCAATTTAGGCTTTAAGGCTTTCATCTTCTCCCGGACATTCTTCATTTTCCATGGTAACATTTGTTTTCTTCATCCTTCATGTACTATGCTAAAAAATAGTGAGTGATCAGCCCAAGCATTAAAGAATTTGAAAGTCAATTTAGCTTTTTCCTGGCTTTGTTGAAAAGTTAAGCTCATTGGAGAGTGACTTGAAATGAATGGATCTCCATAGTTAATGCACACATGCCCATATTGCATTATCCATTCATCATTTACAAATGTCCTGTCATGCCCCAGACCTGGAGAGGCGTGGCCGGCAACCGGTGCCTTACTTGACCCCGAGCGTACTATTCTGTAACTATAAACTCTAGAGGTAACCCTTAACTTAGGCCGACAAGGCCGTATTTTCCGAATCATCTGAACGGTAAACACATCCAAAAACCTATACACATAAAAGTGCAGGCCGACGAGGCCGCCATGAAAGTCTACAAACAGTAACACTAAAATGATCATATACAAAGGTGCCGATAAGGCTGCCAACCCGACATACCAAATATACAGGACTCATCTACAATCCTTTAAAGATAAAAACACTCTACTGTGGTCGGGATAGGGCCCCGAACTACCCATCATCTCTATATACACAAAAACTATACCAACTTTGGACCTGGTAACTCCGGATGAGATGAAGCTTACCAATCAAGATGATACTCTGCACTGTTGATACGCTCAAATTACACCTGTTAATGGCGTAAAACGGACGTTGTCAAATATAGTAACCCAAACACGGTTGGGGTCGAATCCCACAGGGAATATGGAGAGAAAAAGGTACTAGTTGTATGCGATACTCATCTTTAAAGGCTTTAATCCTATTCCGAGCATTTTACAAAGGAGATTTGGTTTGTATTCGCTACTTTGAAGTAATTGAAATTGGTTTAGATTGGAAGAACCAAAGTTGTGTCACCGCGATGATTAGATGTTATGCTATGGGTGTCAATATGATATATTTCTAATGGGTCACGATTATGTATGCACTTAATCTCTAATACACTTTCCAATATTTCCCAATAGTTAGAAAGTATTTCTTTTCATGATTTTCCCAAATGCAGAAAAGTTATAAGTAAGGTTGATTAAATATGCCAAGTAAAACTCATCTTATTCCTAAGCGAGTTCATTAAACGAGGGTTAGCGCCCCGAGTCCTTGTTATATTATTTCAAATCACACCCTAGTTCATTCTTCCGAATAAACTAGGGTTTGTGCATGAACAAATGTTTGCAACCATTTGTAGAACAATGAATACGAGAAATAATAAAATACATCACATCCCATTATACATATATACAATGTTAGATACCCATTACATAGCACCCATCATCTTGGGTCCACAACTCTGATTAAAGAGACTACTCATACATTTTGGTCTCAAAAGTGGTAAGCAATAAATGAGACATAAAGCTTACAAATGTAATAAAAATGGTGGAATATGGAATCTTGTGTCTTCACTAAACTGCAAAGGGAGATTATTCAATGCTCACCAACCAATGGGATTTTGTTTTAGCTTAGTATCATAAAAACTGAATACAATAAATGACCTAAAATGTTTTTTAAAACGCACATCAAAAGCTGACAAAATTGCCCCCCGATAGCAAGATCGACAGACCGTCGATCGATCGACAATCCGTCGATGTCTTCGTCTTTTGTAACTCCAGCCCTGTGTGCCATTCGACGGTGGCGTCGATCAAGTCGACGCGTCGTCGAGTAATACGTCCTTTGTCGTCTTCAACTTTGTCCTCTCTGGAAATTTATGCTTTTTGACGATTTAAAGGACGGTCCGTCGATTGATCGACGGACAGTCGATTCTCATTTTTGGCCAATTCTTCTGTTGTTCTTTGCTTTTTGCTTTTGGACCACTGTTTTCCTAAAACACAACAAAAACATATTAAAGAGAACCAGACTTACTTGAAAATAACCAAAATTCATAGTAAAAAGGCGTCGAATGTGCCACAAATCCGCGGCACATCAATACCCCCAACTTAAGATCTTTGCTTGTCCTCAAGCAAGTCAGACAAAACAACTACAAACTAACATTGCAACTATGCTAAAAGTAAAGTAAAAGTGACTACAATGGTGTTTGCTCATTGCTACCGGCATGTGCATTTTTAAATCAACTCCCTCTTTCATCATTTCCCAAACAAGGTTCTTTCAAAACAAACTCATTAGAATTGACCCTGACGCTTCAATTGATGACATCACATTATTAGAAGCATTTATGCGTGTGAGTATTCACCATTATGCCCTCACTTAGCTTAGAAAATGTCCCACACACAGTTTGACAAAGAGAATTGGGACGAGGATAGATAAGAATAGAAAGCACTCGCGCTCACAAAGAAGTTCATGATTTTACAGCGCCGATACCATATGCTTGCCTTTAATTTCAATGCCTAACACTTTCAGATGGTTCAGTTGTGATCACTATAGGACTTGTTCTTGGGTTGTAATGTAGGATCGGGGACGGGTAGGATACTCATTTGGGAATTAGTGACTCATCCTCCTTGACACTACAAAATATGACCTTTCTTCTCATGCCCTAATCTATTCGTTCTTCAACTCATGACCACGATGTGATTTTACCATTACTAGAATTCACGATCTTTTTATGAGACAATATTATTATTGCTATAAAACTATATCTATACAATTGTATATACGTACGCATATGTACATGAAATGTATATATACATGAGACACACATATTGTCTTTTTTTATAATTTTTTTTATATCACATCTGATTCTTGACTATGCAACTCACACACACCCACTTTAGGCTCTTGGCCTTTACTTCACACATACACCACCCCCAGCTTAGGCGATTCGCCTCTTTTCTCTAGTAGTGTCAAGGAGGAAATGGGTGCAAAGATGGAATGAAGTCATGAAATGGGGAAAAGGTTTGTTACAGCAAATCAAGAGAAAAAGTCAAAGGCTCAACATGGGAACTAGTGGTATTCATATAGAACAGGTTTTGGGCTTTTTAAGGCTGTCGTGACAATTCAGAAGGAAAGCCTATGATCAATTCACAACCAACTATCCTAAGCAATATAGCACGACCTACCAGGCAAGTTCTGGATCCACATATGCTAATAATGAACAGAAGAAGTTCTCACACTCACAATGGCATAAGGATTTGAACACTCAATTCATATACACTTTAATATCTATGATGTCACAAAAAGAATCATACATGTCAATTCATATACACTTAAATATCACATCTGAGATACGCAATCACATTTTTGGAGGGGTCAAGATCAGCCCACAAAACACATCATTTATCTAAAATCCATGCCATAAGTTCAAAATGCAATAACCATGAGAGTCACAATTACTTTAATCCATAAAACAACTAAAAATATCCAAAACATAAATATAAATACTGAAAAGTATATCAGGTTGCCCCACCTCCAACAAAAAGAAGATGCATTGTCCCCAATGCATCAAAAATCATACCATCACCCCATGGTGGTGGTGCCGACCTGAAATACTATAATCCTGCTTTTGCTGCTGAGGTGCCTCCCCCGCAGCAGTCTCTGCTGATGGCTGGGTGGTCTGAAGTGGTGGAGCTGACTAGCTGTATGGCAGCAAATCCTGAGGGGCTATCGTGATCGGCCTGACTGGCGCTGGGATAGCACTAGTACTGGAAGATGCGCCGGTGAACCTCATGTCCAGGCGTGATCGCCGAATACCCTCCTGAAGCTCTAGGTCTTCATCGTCATTGTCATCCTCATCATCAGCCAATTTGACAGGCCGCTTTCTCTTGCGACTCTCCCCAGGCTCATCTTCAGTCACCAAATCAACCACTCTGATCAAAATTGGAATGTTGGTGGCTGGTGCAGGTGGTGTCGGGTCGTCCACAACAATCGACTCTCTGGTCCGAAGGGCCGCAACCTCAGCGCGGATCTGGTTAAGCTCGGTCTTCAAATTTCCTGAAGCGCCAGACTCACTCTTCTTTTCAATAGTGAGTATGCGCATCTCCAGACTGTCAAGTCGTGCATTGACACGAGCATGATGCATCTCCATAGCCTCCAAAAGGGGCTCTAACTCTGGTGCGATCGCTCTCTTGACGAACCGTCCCAACTGTTCTAATATCCGGGTGACCTACTGATCAGCACGCTCTGCTTTGATTGCAAACTGTCGGAAGTTGGCTCGGTTGAGGACAAAGAGATCCTCGGAAGGTGATGATGCTGTTGCTGAAGGCGGAATATGAGATGCAGATGGAGCAGCGGGTCGGGGTGGTGCCTCAGAAGAAGGGGTAGCGTCAGCTACGGATGGTGTGAAGGCCTTTGTGGGGGACAATCCTCTTGTGCCCTGAGGTACTGAATCTGTGACCTGCTCAACCTGCTCATCCTGCTCACTCATGAGCTCTAACAGTGAAGTGCTAGTGGTCTGAGATGCACGGAGGGTCTCATCCCTACTCCGCGTAATGTCGCAAACCTTTGTTTCCTGATGAGTCTAGGCAAATGCCTCAAGATGGCGCACCTGGGCCAATCGACACAACTGCGTGATGAGGCATGGGAATATCAAGGCCGTCGCCGCCTGAGGTACGCGCTGCCGAATGGTCTTGCTGATCAAATCACCGAAGTTGATCGGGTATCGCGATAGCATCGCAGCCACGATCACTGCTCTATCTAGCGTAACTATGTTATCTGCGCCCGTGGGCAGAAGGCGATAAATGACGAAGTTCCACCAGAATTTAGCTTCCAGGCTGAGATCTGCCTTACGGATGGGGGCATCCAATTTCTTTACCCATGGGGCCTCATCTGCCGGCCCTCAAGCCATTACTGTTGCGAACCATTCCCGCACTGATTGCTCAGCTCTTCTCTCAAACTTATCATCAAACTCCACTGTGGTTGGTGTGACGAAGTCATCACCAAAATAAAACCTGTTGATTGTGCGGGCTGAGATATCAACGTGGACACCCCGAACATATAATTCATCCAATGGAGGGGTGGCTTTCAAAGTTCGCTTATTTTTGCACCGCTGATCGAGCGTTGCCCTGTAGGTAGCATAAAACTCCCGAACATGGACGGGCACAGGAGGCTGTGTGAATGCCTCAAGATGATAATGCTGGATCAGATCCGTAATGCGAGGATAGCTCTCTCAGCCGCTCCTTGATAAGTTGGTATTTTACCAACTTATCTCTTCTTTAATCTTATATTTTTGCTATATTTGCTTGAGAAAATAGTGTATTTAATATCATTTACATCTATTTTACAGGTCTTATGTGATTTAGAAGTGATCAGAAGAAACCAAGTGAAAATTTAGTCAAAAAGAGGCCAAATGGGACAGTTTTGCAAAAACGGGACAGAACTGCAAAAACGGGACAGAACTGCAAAAAACGGGCAGAACAGCAAAAACTGAAAGTTGGGGCATATTTTGTCATTGTTTAGACTTGGAAAAATCTGGGCATAAAGAGAGGCTTAGGGTAACAAAACATGATCATTATTTGGTGCACTATTGAGTCAATTCCTTAGAAAGAGATTTTATGTTTTGAATTGCTTGAGGACAAGCAATAGTTTAAGTTTGGGGGTTTGATAAGTTGGTATTTTACCAACTTATCTCTTCTTTAATCTTATATTTGCTTGAGAAAATAGTGTATTTAATATCATTTACATCTATTTTACAGATCTTATGTGATTTAGAAGTGATCAGAAGAAACCAAGTGAAAATTTAGTCAAAAAGAGGCCAAATGGGACAGTTTTGCAAAAACGGGACAGAACTGCAAAAAACGGGCAGAACTGCAAAAACTGAAAGTTGGGGCATATTTTGTCATTGTTTTGACTTGGAAAAATCTGGGCATAAAGAGAGGCTTAGGGCAACAAAACATGATCATCTTTTGGCAGTTTTCACAAGTTTGGAGGCTAGGGTTTCATCACCAACACCTTGGAAGAGAAGATTTGGAGACACCAATGAGAAATTCTTTATCCATTTCTTCTACTCTTGCTATGTATTGAATATTTATGTGTGTAGTATTTCATTTCAATACTTGAATCTCGTTTATGGAAATATTCTTGATTAAAGTTTGGATTGAATCTCTTGTTTTGCTTATGTGTTGAATGATTTTATTCCTAATGAAGTGAGTTATTGTTTCTTTAATTAATCTCATTTTGAATGATTCTTAAGGGAGTAGCTAACCCTAAGACTTGCCCATTTATTTCGGTTTAAACTTGGAAGAGGCAAACTCGGGATTGGGAAAGATTAATTAACAAGAATTTAGGGTGTTAACCCTCATCTAATGGAAATCGACCTAGGGATAGGCGACACCACTTGTAGCCATATTCGGGTGTTCTTAATGCTCCTAATTGCTTTAGGGATATTCAATTAGATAGTCTAGTTAGTCTTCGGAAGAAGCTAATTTAGAGTCATTATCCGAGGCTAAGTAATATAAACTCACCATTATTTGTAAATCATGAAGTACATTGGATCGTTACTTGAGCGTAGTTTCCCTTGTATCCATGCTTGTGGCCATTGATCATTTTACTTGCTTTCTAGGTTAGTTTACATTTTTGCATTAGTTATAATTCTCTCAAAAACCCAAAATATTATCCATCGTTTGGCTTTAGCTATTATTGGTGAAAATTCCTACTTTTCCTAATCGCCTACATATTGTTCTCTGTGGGATTCGACCCCGACTCATAGTTGGGTAAATTATATTTGCATACGACCGTGCCCATTCTAATTAATAGGGTGGATTTGGACGTTATCAAAAATGGCGCCGTTGCCGGGGAACAATTTGGCGTATTTGGGTTAGTTTGAGATTTAAGCTAACTTGCTTTGGTCCAAACTTTCTTTGCTTTATTTTATCTTTATAAAAATAAAATAAAATAAAACTGTCCAGTTTTTTTTTTTTTTGCAGAAACTGTCCAGTTTTGGCTTCTGCAGAAACTGTCCAGTTCTGAAAAACTGTCTAGTTTTTGCTTCTGCAAAACTGTCCAGTTTCTGAAAAACTGTCCAGTTTTTGCTTCTGCAGAAACTGTCCAGTTTTTGCTTCTGCAGAAACTGTCCATTTCTGAAAAACTGTCCAGTTTTTGCTTCTGCAAAACTGTCCAGTTTGTGCTTTTGCTAAAAAAATGGCATCATATAATGAAAATTGGTTGGATGGTAGTTGTTCATACTTTGATGACCCATGTCCATATTGTGGAGGACCTCACTTTTGGCAAGATTGTGAAAATGCTCCCGGGAGAGAGATGTGTGCACCGTCTCAATCCTATGATGGGAATATTTGTAATATATGTGGTGGTCAAAATGGACATTGAAGTGATTGTCCTAATTATTTTCCTTCCCCCCCCCCCCCCCCCCCCCCAAGTTGTTCTAATGAAAATACTAGTTGTGCTTTTGAGTTTGATAGGAACAATGATATGGCAAACGAAGGGCAAAGTACCGGATATGAAGGTATCATGGAATTGCTCCAAGCATACTTTGACCGAGAAAGGGAGGAGGAGCGATAACTCGTCGGGCAATCCATTTTAGAAATGAACAAATCACTTGAGGATGAAATTTTTTCAATTTCCATAGATGTGCCTATTCCTCAAAATGAAGTAGTTGAAGAAGAGATTTCAAATTTACAAGATGAGCCCGAAAATTCTTGTGACCACAACAAGAGTTGTGAAATTGAAGAAGTGGTTCAACTTGAAGAAAATGAGTCAAGTCATAAAGAAAAAATCTCCAATACTCGAAAAGAGGAAATTGAGGAAATGTTGAGTGGCATTATGGGGAGAAATGAAAAATATGGGAAAATTGTGGCCAAATGGTGGGAAGTAGTTCAATATGGAGATGATGAAACTATCCAAAACATGGATTTCACCACGTTAGGATTTTTACAAGCTTTTGACGATTCTCACCATGAAGACAAACTTGACAAAGTGGATATTGTGAGCCAAGATTGGCTAATGAATCAAGCTCAAAAACTTGAAATCTATGGGGATCACCGTGAAGGCCTTTCACGGATGATGGAAGAATATCTAAAAATGCATGTTGAGCAAAGTCAAGAAGTGGAGCTACTTGAAATTGATATCCGGAAATTGGAGGCCGAATTGAATGCAAAGATTGAAACATGTAATGCTCAATATCAAAGGGCCATGGATCATAATTTTGAGTTGGTTTCCAATGAAGAAGAGGTCAAGATTGATTTTCATGAGCTAATGGTGAATTGCCAACCGACCAATCCGAAAATAATGCAAGATGTCGAGATTGAAGAAATGATACTAGAGTTGCATAAAAAAGTTCATAAAATAATTTTTGAAGACTCTAGTTCATTTTTGGGTGAGGATGCAAAAAATCATGCAAAATTAGAATTTGAGCGCGTTGGACCTCATTCTAGCCATTTTTCAACGTTGTGCTTGGTGGATGATATAGAAGTTGAACCAACCAAGCCTATGGAGAATTTTGGAGATGAAAAGCAAAGCGTTTTCATTTTGAAGTTTGCTATGCCAAGAAGACAAAATGGCATGCCTCACTTAAGGGCCAAGAAGTGCAAAATGCGACACCCGAGAGTTGGCCTCTTTGCTTTCCTACCACCGCCTCATGAGCATCACCGGAATCTTGATTCAAAGTTGGGGCGCAAATTCATATCTTCCAAATGGAGGGAAAAGTGGTAAAAGGTAACCGTCGTGCCGCGACGTTAACTTAAGCGCTTGGTGGGAGGCAACCCATCGTTTTAAAAATTTTAAATTATTTTTGAAATTTGAGTTTTTAGAATAGTTTTGTTTATGGTTTTTGACTAATCTGCAAAGTTTCAGAATTTTTGGAGTTGTTTTGAGCAAGTCGAATTTTCGGACAGCCCCAAACCAGTAGCTGCTGAAAATTGCAGAAACTGTCCAGTTTTTGCAAAACTGTCCAGTTTCTGCAAAACTGTCCAGTTTCTGTAAAACTGTCCAGTTTCTGCAAAACTGTCCAGTTCTGAAATCTGCAAAACTGTCCAGTTTTTGCTTGTGCAGTGAGGACACTGCAATGTTTTTAGTTGGGGGTGGCATGTGGTAGCACGCTATATTTTGGTTATGCTTGATTGTGTGCCCTTGTCAGGTTTATTTTGTGACTGTTGGTGTGGCTGTGGATAAACGTTACAAATGGAACTTGGTCAAATTCTTGAAAATTTCGTTCTTTTTGCATGTTGTGGATTAGTCACTTTTGTTATTTTATTTCCGTTCTTAGTTATGTAGTTTAGGAGTAAAAATGGTGTTGGGATGTGATTTTTTACCCCTTGGCTAATTTTTGGCTTGCTTGGTACCAACTTATTTAAACCTTAACATATGAACTCTTGATTTTTGAAAAAAAAAATGATTGAAGTAAGGTTTCTTGTTGTGACTTTTAGATTTAATTTTTTGCTCTTACTTTTACTAATTAGTCTCTTTAGGCTATGAGTGACTTTTTGAGTTCATTTGTTTCAATTGGTTCTTGGATACATATTCTACTTGAGTTTTCATGTGCCATGTGTGATGAAGTTTATTTGTGAGTTCTTTTGCATTATTTGTGGTCTAGAACTTGCCCGGAATGAGTTTCAAGGCGAAATCCTAGACTACACTTGGTTTGAAAAATGATGTTAGGCCTTCCTTGAACCGCTTTTGTTGCCTTAAATTTCCTACCCTTGCATATTTTCCCTAGTCAACCCCTTTTGAGCCTTTAACCTTTTCTTTGGCAACTATATTACAAGCTTTAACATTCTGTTCTTCATTGATCCATCTTTTGGTACCCTGCCTCCTTAAGTGCGTTGAAAGTGCAAACGTAGGCTAAAAGCCTAAGTTTGGGGGCGATAGTTGGAAAAAGTTGTGATGTGGGAGTTACTTTAAGGTGAAAGAAAAAAAAATGAAGTAGTAAAAAAAAAAAATGGAAACTTCCTTGTTATTTTGAAAAAGAAAAAAAAAGGAAGGAATAATGAAGAGTTGTGAATAAAGGGAAGACTAGTTGGTGAAATGGAAAATGAAGAAAAGGGTGGAAAAATTTCAAAGGAAGTGTGCTTTGATTGTTGAAAATTGTAGTGCTTAGGGAGGTTTTTGAGTCACTATTTTCAAATTATGTTCCTACCTTAACCAAAAGCCTACATTACAACCCTTTAAGTCCTAATTGATTTTAAACCAAGTGTGTCTATATTAGTGGAGAAATACATGAAGGGCAAGCTTATGGTACTACTTGTGCAATTGAACATCTTTGTGAGAGAAGAGAGTTAATTCTTTCTATTTAATATCCCATTGTGTTTTGACTTACATTTTCTAAGTGTGGGATTCTCTCTTGAGTGTGAGGGCACATGAGAATTTAAGTTGTGAAATTCTTCCATTTTCCAATTGAGAGGAATGAACAAAAGAAAGTTGTTTTGTGATAAGGAGTCAAATTTTGAAGCTTTAGTGTCATGACTTGATTGCTACTTTGATCAACTTGGTGTTTGAGCACTTGAAAAGAAAATGAAGTTTTTAAGAAGAAGTTGGTGATTCATATGTTTTGAATAAATTGTTGGTACCAATCAAAGTCATGTTTTTGTGCTTAAAGTAGACTTTTTAATTTGGTATGATGTTGGTGCACTATTGAGTCAATTCCTTAGAAAGAGATTTTATGTTTTGAATTGCTTGAGGACAAGCAATAGTTTAAGTTTGGGGGTTTGATAAGTTGGTATTTTACCAACTTATCTCTTCTTTAATCTTATATTTGCTTGAGAAAATAGTGTATTTAATATCATTTACATCTATTTTACAGATCTTATGTGATTTAGAAGTGATCAGAAGAAACCAAGTGAAAATTTAGTCAAAAAGAGGCCAAATGGGACAGTTTTGCAAAAACGGGACAGAACTGCAAAAAACGGGCAGAACTGCAAAAACTGAAAGTTGGGGCATATTTTGTCATTGTTTTGACTTGGAAAAATCTGGGCATAAAGAGAGGCTTAGGGCAACAAAACATGATCATCTTTTGGCAGTTTTCACAAGTTTGGAGGCTAGGGTTTCATCACCAACACCTTGGAAGAGAAGATTTGGAGACACCAATGAGAAATTCTTTATCCATTTCTTCTACTCTTGCTATGTATTGAATATTTATGTGTGTAGTATTTCATTTCAATACTTGAATCTCGTTTATGGAAATATTCTTGATTAAAGTTTGGATTGAATCTCTTGTTTTGCTTATGTGTTGAATGATTTTATTCCTAATGAAGTGAGTTATTGTTTCTTTAATTAATCTCATTTTGAATGATTCTTAAGGGAGTAGCTAACCCTAAGACTTGCCCATTTATTTCGGTTTAAACTTGGAAGAGGCAAACTCGGGATTGGGAAAGATTAATTAACAAGAATTTAGGGTGTTAACCCTCATCTAATGGAAATCGACCTAGGGATAGGCGACACCACTTGTAGCCATATTCGGGTGTTCTTAATGCTCCTAATTGCTTTAGGGATATTCAATTAGATAGTCTAGTTAGTCTTCGGAAGAAGCTAATTTAGAGTCATTATCCGAGGCTAAGTAATATAAACTCACCATTATTTGTAAATCATGAAGTACATTGGATCGTTACTTGAGCGTAGTTTCCCTTGTATCCATGCTTGTGGCCATTGATCATTTTACTTGCTTTCTAGGTTAGTTTACATTTTTGCATTAGTTATAATTCTCTCAAAAACCCAAAATATTATCCATCGTTTGGCTTTAGCTATTATTGGTGAAAATTCCTACTTTTCCTAATCGCCTACATATTGTTCTCTGTGGGATTCGACCCCGACTCATAGTTGGGTAAATTATATTTGCATACGACCGTGCCCATTCTAATTAATAGGGTGGATTTGGACGTTATCACTCCTGCTGATTTGTTCTTCCTCTTGAATATTTCTCCTTGGATGACCCCTGCTTACTATTGTGACCCCTTGAACATAGTATTTTCGGCATCCTGCATAGGGGAAACGGACGGCAGCTACCTCCATCTTTTGAAGTCTCAGCCACTCATGATCCTCATCTGAATTTCGCTCAGAAACGGCTGGTTGTTCAGTTGCTGCATCGCTGGAATCAGCGGATGTGGAGGACGAAGACCCCGCTACAGACTGAGAGGAGACTTCGGTGGGTGATTTTGCTTGGGGAGTAGTGGTTCGGGCCCTCGATCTAGTCGTCGGTATTGCTGCTTGATGTTCCGAGTTTGAGGAATCATCCCTAAGGGTAAGGGTCGATTGACCCCGACCTCGGCCTTGTCTGGGACCGGTACCCCGCTTGACTTGCTTCTTTTGAGGCATTCCTGAGAAAAGAATACACTTCATTGTTAATATAACCATAAAAGCATAAAATAATCAGTTAAAAGTACAAAACATGTGATCGGTGTTAAAGCTGCCATTGGGCCGTCGATCTGCCACAGAATCGTCGAATAGATCGACGAAACGTCGAAGTACCCGTCGAACTGTTCGACACTCCGTCGATCGCGTTTTAGCCACTGGAAATATCGGGCATTCGACGGTAAGAAAGACGCCCCGTCGATCAATTCGACGGGCCGTCGATGTCATCATCGATCTCATTTCATCAACAAAGTGCCACTGGAAATATCGATAATTCGACGGTGGGAAAGACGCCCCGTCGATTGATTTGACGGGTTGTTGAATCCACCGTCGATGCTGGGCTTGGCAAGTTCATTAGACTAGGTTCATTCGACGTTGAATAGGACGGTCCGTCGATTGAATCGACCGGTCGTCGAATTGAACGTCGAATGTTTTTGGCATGTTTATCGCACAGATCCTATACGCTCTTCGTATGTTGGGGTTACTCAGGCTTCACCCGATGTCGGCTTGGTTTAGACTAGGGAAAACGTTGGCTGGGCAAAACAACGCGAAGGTCGTAATGTCCGCCAAGCCATTGCAATACCCAATAGCCCTATTTGGCATTTCATCGAACAGTTGGTGGGCAAAACAACAACAACCTCATGACTGAAGCATATTTGTCGTAATGCCCTCCAAGTTGGCTACAAATCAAACACTCAACAACCACAATCAATTTAACACCCCACCCCCAGCAAAAAAAAAACTGAGCATACCAGGCGACGATAACACAAGGCAAACGACACAAGGAAAGCAAACAAAAACAAGCAATAGAAACCCTAGATTGCAAAAACAAAAACAATCACAATAGGAAAGGAATCCATTACGCTACATACCTTGAATATGAGTAATGCTAGAATGACAATTACTTGAGAAAAAATTTCACACAACTCTCGGTGCCTCTCCTCTTTTTGTTTTTTGGACATAGAGTATTAAAACGCCCGTCGATCTGACCGTCGATCTGATCGACGGAGCGTCGAACCTGGCATTGATTTCCCGTAATTTCCAGTGACCAATGGTGCCTTTAATACACTCGACGGTGCATTCGACGTTTCGTCGATTTGATCGACGAACCGTCGAATGTGTCGTGCAACTGCTGCCCTGGCAATTTTTTGGGTTTCAACACTTAGGTTCTGCAACACATCAACAAACATATAAAACAACACAACAACAAAAATTAACGGAATGAAAGAAAAAAAAATATATTGCAACAAATGCACATGGGTTGCCTCCCAAGAAGCGCATAATTTAACGTCGCGGCATGACGTGATACCACTTTGGATGCTATGGTCCGGTGCCATGTTTTAACCGGTGAGCATCGACAATCCTGTCACCATCAACCATCCAATGGTAGTGCTTGACTCGATGGCCATTGACTCTGAAAGTACGCGTGCCGTCATCAGACTTTAACTCCATTGACCCATTGGGTGACACACTCACCAAAGTAAAAGGGCTGGACCACTTAGATTTCAACTTGCCCGGAAAGAGTTTCAACCTTGAATTGAACAGCAGCACCGAATCACCCGGTTGAAAATCTTGCTTCAGAAGTTTGACATCATGATAGTGTTTCATCCTTTCTTTGTACAAACTAGCACTCTCATAGGCATGATGCTGAAATTCATCCATTTCATTCATTTGAAACAACCGCAGCTTGGTTGCTTCGTCCCAATTCATGTTCAATTTTTTTAATGCCCACAAAGACTTGTGTTCGAGTTCAACAGGTAAGTGAAAAGATTTGCCAAATAACAACCGGTAAGGAGAAGTACCGATGAGTGTCTTGAACGCTGTTCTGTAAGCCCAAAGTGCGTCATCAAGCTTGGATGACCAATCAGTTCGGTTTGCATTAACCGTCTTTGCCAGAATGCTCTTTATCTCACGATTTGAGACTTCTACTTTCCCACTCGTTTGAGGGTGGTAAGGGGTTTCCACCCTGTGCTGCACTCCATACTTCTCCAAGAGATTAGCGAATTGCCTGTTGCAAAAGTTAGTGCCACCATCACTAATGATTGCCCGTGGAGTGCCAAACCTTGTGAACATGTTTCTTTTGAGAAATTGGGTGACACTCTTGCCATCATTGTTAGGCAATGCTACAGCTTCAACCCACTTGGACACATAATCAACCGCGACAAGGATGTATCGCATACCACGAGAACTTATAAAGGGGCCCATAAAGTCGATGCCCCATACATCAAACAGTTCAACCTCCATGACAAAATTCATTGGTATCTCGTGCTTCCTCCCAATTGATCCTTGGCGTTGACATTGGTCACAAGATTTCACCATCAAATTTGCATCATGATAAATGGTGGGCCAATAGTATCCACACTCAAGCACCTTGGCTGCTGTGCGGTTTCCACTGTGATGACCCCCCACCGGAGAGTCATGGCAAGCTTTCAAGATTTCTATGGCTTCAGATTCGGCCATATGATGTTGTCGGCACAAGTGCGGAATAAATAGGGCTCATCCCAATAGTATTGACGGCCATCTCTCAGAAATTTCTTCTTTTGATAAGCTTTGATATCGTCGGGGATAAGGCCTGTCACCAAGAAGTTGGCGATATCTGCATACCAAGGAGCAACATCACAAGTTACAGCCAAGAGCCTTTCATCCGGGAAAACATCATTCAACTCAAGATTTCCACTTGGTCTCTTAGCTTCCTCAAGTCTAGATAGATGATCCGCAACTTGGTTTTCACAACCTCTTCGATCTTTGACCTCAAAGTCAAACTCTTGCAACAACAAGACCCAACGAATCAACCTTGGTTTTGCATCTTTATTCATCATCAAGTATCTCAAAGCCGTGTGATCTGTATGAACAACCACCTTGGATCCAAGTAGATAGGCCCGGAACTTCTCAAACGCATAGACAATGGCCAGAAGTTCTTGCTCGGTGACAGTGTAATTCATTTGAGCTCCATTGAGGGTCTTGCTAGCGTAATAAATTGGGTGCATGATTTTGTTGTGCCTTTTCCCAAGCACCGCACCAATGGCAAATCTGTTTGCATCACACATGAGCTCAAATGTCATCGACCAATCCGGAGATACAATAATTGGAGTAGAGGTGAGCATTTCCTTCAACTCATTAAACGCCTTAAGGCATTTCTCATCAAATGCAAACTTAGCTTTTTTTTCTAGAAGCTTACACATGGGGTTGGCGATCTTGGAGAAATCTTTGATGAATCGCCGATAGAAACCGGCATGTCCCAAGAAACTGCGAACCCCCTTTACAGAGATTGGTGGAGGGAGCTTGGCTATTACATCAACTTTTGCTCGATCTACCTCAATACCCTTCTCAGAGATCTTATGGCCTAGGACAATCCCTTCCGTCACCATGAAATGACATTTCTCCCAATTAAGTACAAGGTTGGTTTCTTCACACCGCTTCAGTACTCTACCGAGATTGGAAAGACATTCATCAAAGGAGTCACCAACAATAGAAAAATCGTCCATGAAGACTTCTAAGAAGTCTTCCACCATATCTGAGAAAATAGACATCATACACCGTTGGAAGGTAGTCGGGGCATTGCATAAGCCGAAAGGCATGCGGCTGAAAGCAAAAGTGCCATAAGGATAGGTGAATGTGGTATTCTCTTGGTCCTCTAATGCAATGTTGATTTGGTTGTACCCCGAGTACCCATCCAAAAAGCAATAATAAGCTCTTCCAGCTAGCCGATCAAGCATTTGATCAATAAACGGCATAGGGAAGTGGTCTTTACAAGTTGCTGTGTTCAGCTTCCGGTAGTCCATACACACTCTCCATCCGGTGACCGTCCTTGTAGGAATCAGCTCATTCTTGGAGTTAGGGACAACAGTAATGCCCCCCTTCTTCGGCACACATTGCACCGGGCTAACCCATGGACTGTTTGCAATTGGGTACACAACACCCGCATCTAACCACTTGATTATCTCTTTCTTCACCACTTCTTGCATAGGAGGGTTTAGCCTCCTTTGATTCTCGACACTTGATGAACTATCCTCCTCGAGCTCGATTCGATGTTCACAAATACCGGAGGGAATTTCCCTAATATCTGCAATAGTCCACCCAATGATCTTCGATACTCCTGCAACACTTCGAGCACCTTTTGAGTTTTGTCCTCACTTAACAAAGATGAGAGAATAACCGGTAAAGTATTATCTGGGCCAAGAAAAGCATACTTCAAATAAGAGGGTAGTAGCTTGAGCTCAAGTTTTGGAGGCTCAATAATCGAAGGGTTTGCCGGAGGAGTGGTTCTTTTATCAAGATCAAGAGATAATTTCTTCGGCTCATAAGAATACGAACCCCGGCCAATGAGAGAATTAATTGTTTCAATATACCCCATCATGTCATCCGCCTCAAAGTTCACTAAGATAGCTGAAAGTGTCTCGTCAAAATATTCTTCTTCCAACTTCTGCTCCACCGCCTCATCTACCACATCCAACAAATCAATGACCGAAATGCTCTCATAAGCACTAGGCAACTTTAACCCCTTGCTAGCTTGAAAGGTTACTTCTTCATTATTGACTCGGAATTTTATTTCATTTTTTTCCGAGTCCATTAGAGCTCTCCCAGTGGCAAGAAATGGCCTTCCCAAAATAATTGGGACTTCTTTGTCAACCGCACAATCAAGGATGACAAAATCTGCCTGTAATAAGAATTCCCCCACTCTAACAAGGATATCATCAACAACCCCCACCGATCTTTTGATTGTTCTGTCGGCCATTTGGAGACGCATGCTCGTTGGTCTAGGCGTTCCCAAACCGGCTTGCTTAAATATGGCTAGTGGCATCAAATTAATACTAGCTCCGATGTCACATAAAGCCCGAGCGAACTCATGATGACCGATGGTGCAAGGGATAGTGAAAGCCCCTGGATCTCCCTTCTTCTCTACATTTGATGACGAGATAATAGAACTCACACGGTGGGTGACTCCAACCGTATCATGCTTGATTGGCCTTTTCTTTGTCAACAAATCCTTCAAATATTTGGCAAATCCCAACATTTCTTGGAATGCGTCTAAGAAAGGGATATTCATTGACAACCCCCTCAGTTGGTCATAGAATCGTTGGCACTTGGCATCCTCCGTTCTTTTCATCAATCTTTGTGGGAACGGGGGAGGAGACTTATACGTTTGAGTCAAGGGTTTAATTTCCCTTGTGACTTTGCTCTTTAGAAAGCTCTCTCCGGTGGCCTTCTGAACACTTAGCTCCTCGTCACCCTTTTGAACAATAGGGTGCATTTCCTTCTCTCTTTCAAAAACAATAGGCACATCATTCGGTGCCTCATTTTCCTCTTCAACCTCTTCTTCAATACTCTCATCAATAATCGGCTCGACAATGATTGGTTCAACCACTTTCTGATTTACCGCATCAAGGACCTTTCCGCTTCTAGTGGAAATAGCGTTGCATGAGGCATTGTGATTGCCTCCACTACCCCTTGGGTTCGGTACTGTGTCGTTAGGAAGGCCCCCTCTTTGCGGTGGATGTTTCTCACGAGAAATATCTCTCATTTGTGACTCAAGTTTATGAATCGAAGCGGTGTGAGAGCCTACCACTTCGGTCAAATTCTCCATCTTCTTGTCACTCTTGTGCTAGTTGTCCAATATCTTTTCAAGCATAGTTTCCATCCAAGAGGTCCCTTGATCATTGGAGGACTTTCTCGCCAATTCTGAGAGTTAGACGCACGGCCCTTTGGTGGAGCATAGGCATTAGAATTCCGATTACCATAATTATTGTTGTTGTAATCCCTCCTATCCGAACCACCATATTCATTTCGACCATATTGATTGCTTTGTTGTTGGGGTCTCTATTTTTTGATAACCCCTTTGAGAGTGATCGATATAATTTGCAGCCTCCCGTTGTGGATGCCCCTTTAGATAAGCCTCCTCCGAGACTTGGTACATTCCAGGAGTATGAGGTGGCATCTCTTCGACAACATTCACACTTTTGGCTTCCTTGTCCGTAAGCCTCTTTGACAACAAATCCACAGTGGTTTGCAATTGAGCGAAAGCATGATCTCGTTCATGATTTTCTTTGGCCATTGCGGCAGTAGAGGGACTACCATATGACAAGACTTCACTATCACTCGAGTGCCAAGCTTGATTATGAGTGGTGAGCTTATCCAGCAAACGGGTGATCACTATAAATGATTTGTCCATAAAGCACCCTCCTGCGGCTGTGTTGACGGCAATCTGGTTCATTGTATCCAAACTCTTGTAGAATATTTCCGTGAGGATAGCATCCGGAAATCCATGAGTTGGCGATTGAGCTAGATAATACTTGAAATGCTCTCACGCTGAATATAATTGTTCCCCTGGAAGTTGCTTGAACTCGAATATATTGTCTCTAAGCTCAGCCTTTTTGCTTGGCGGGAACCATTTCTTTAAAAATGTATTTGCCAACTCATTCCAAGTATGAATGGAATTGCTTGGAAGCTTTTCATACCATTCCCTGGCTTGACCAGCCAAGAAATATTTAAAGACCCTTAACCGAAGTGCATCGGCAGAAACAGCTCCTTGAGATCGTTGAGCACATACATGCAAGAAGTTCCTTAAATGACGAAGTGGACAATCCTCCGAAGAATTTCGGAAATAACCTTCGAGTTTCAGCAGTTGATAGATAGAACTATCAATCTTGAAGGTAGCATTTCCAGTTCTGGGAGGAACCACAGCAGAAGCATAATCCGCTTCATTTATGAATTCCGCAAATATATTTTCATCATCATCCTCCTCTGGAAAAGGTTGATTCACTTGGAGTCCACCTTGGCGATTCGGTCTTCTAGCCATGTTCACCTGGTTCACCACAACAGCAAACGAGGTGTAATGGAATAGAAAAGTTTTAAAGAAGAGTTCGCAACAATCTGTAATTTCTAAACTGTACTCCCCGGCAACGGCGCCAAAATTTGATACGCTCAAATTACACCTGTTAATGGTGTAAAACGGACGTTGTCAAAAATAGTAACCCAAACACGGTTGGGGTCGAATCCCACAGGGAATATGGAGAGAAAAAGGTACTAGTTGTATGCGATACTCGTCTTTAAAGGTTTTAATTCTATTCCGAGCATTTTACAATGGAGATTTGGTTTGTATTCGCTACTTTGAAGTAATTGAAATTGGTTTAGATTGGAAGAACCAAAGTTGTGTCACCGCGATGATTAGATGTTATGCTATAGGTGTCAATATGATATATTTCTAATGGGTCGCGATTATGTATGCACTTAATCTCTAATACACTTTCCAATATTTCCCAATAGTTAGAAAGTATTTCTTTTCATGATTTTCCCAAATGCATAAAAGTTATAAGTAAGGTTGACTAAATATGCCAAGTAAAACTCATCTTATTCCTAAGCGAGTTCATTAAACGATGGTTAACGCCTCGAGTCCTTGTTATATTATTTCAAATCACACCCTAGCTCATCTTTCCGAATAAACTAGGGTTTGTGCATGAACAAATGTTTGCAACCATTTGTAGAACAATGAATACGAGAAATAATAAAATACATCACATCCCATTATACATATATACAACGTTAGATACCCATTACATAGTGTTACACCTCGGAAATTTTTCGTTGGTACGCAAGTAAATAGACTAATGATGTGTGCGAGGAGTGCGAAGGTATAATGTTTCATGGGAAATGTAGGAAAAGGGATGTGGATGATTAGAATGAAAAGTCGAGAAATGAGAAAAATTGAAAGTTGGCAAAACTGCCCAGTGGTCGTATATTGCAAAATACGGACCGTAAAGTGCAATACGGTTCGTAAACTGGCGGTCGTAAACTGCCATGCAAAAGCTTCAGCCTTCTGCCAGTGGTCGTATAGTGCAAAATACGGACCGTAAAGTGCAATACGGTCCGTAAACTTGAAGTCGTAAACTGGCATGTCCAACTTCAACTTTCTGCCAGCTGAGGAAGAGGTATAATACGACCTGGTGGACGGACCGTAAAGTGATTTAAGGCCCGTAAACCATGGAATGCATGCAGGCCAAAGTCTCTGGTCCTGCTTAAGCTTAAAGACGACCATGAGGGACGGTCCGTAAAGTGGAATACGGACCGTAAACCTCCATGGCCGACCACTGTTCACCCAGCACAGATTTTCCAATTCATTAAATATGAGGATCAAGACTTATTTTATTTCATTACAACATTACACCACTTCTCTCTACATTTATTATATGAGTTTTCAAGGATTATAAGCCATCAATAACAGTAAGACAAGTGAATCAAGGATAAGGGAATCATCAAGGATCATCCAAGTCAAGGAACCCAAATGGAGAAAAACTAGGGTTTTGCTCAAAGAAGAGTATTACCAACCAAAGCTTGTTCCTACAACTTCTAAGGTAAGATTCATGATTTTTACAAGATGTTTAAGGTATTGGAGAATTAAAATACATGGATTGTAGAAAATGTGGTCAACTAGGTCATGAATGATGAATAGTGACATTTTGAGAAATAGTTTGAATTGAGATATGAATGTTGTTGTGTTGTGATATGAATGTGTTATAAATGGTATTAAGATCATGAACTAAACACTTTAGACGAATGGACGAAGATGGGTGTTATGACCATGAATGTGGGTGAATTAGAGGCAAATTGAGGAATCTAGATAATGTGGATAGTGTGAATGACTAATGACCATTGTTATGATATTAATGAAGGTATAGACGCTAGCATTGGAAGGGAACGTGCAAGTGTAGAATAGTTCGACGGAAAGGTATGTAAGGCTAACCCTTCTTTCATAAGGCATGGTTCTTGGCCAAATTCCTAAATTCCTCTATATGAGTATGTTGTCTTCACATGGTTGACATTCCGAGCTCATAAGCTCACGACCTTGATATGTACTATGATTATACTACGTTCCTTGTATGACGAGTAAGTCTATAATGTAAATGTAACGATAATGATGAGGATAGTAATGATGATGAGAGTAAAATGAGACTAGAGATGCTTACGAGCTATGATATATGTATATGTGTGCCTATGAAGGGCTATGATAAGACCTCGAGCTTATGATGCCCGGTAAGACTATATGTATATAACTATGTATAAAGTATGTTTATGATTACGTAACGCGCGCGCACTTCTGCAGAAGGTACGGATAACCCTGATGCCTTGGTAGGGCCAGGTATGTATGATCTTGAGCCTTGGTTGGCTAAGTATGTATGAAACACCGATCCTATGAGGTCGGGTATGCTATGTAAATGCTATGTATGTATATAAGTGTATGGATATGTATATAATATGAATATGAATGTGAAAAGACTATGTATATGAATGCAAATAGGGGCATGTATACGAATATGAGCACAAGTATGGTACGAGTATTATTATGGAATACGAACGACGATGTATGCAAGTAAGCGATATGATGATGATGATATTACTGTCTCCCCTCATATGCTATCTTCATATGATATCTATTATGCTTCTATATTGATGTTGATCATGCTTTACATACTCAGTACATTCTTCGTACTGACATCCTTTTGTTTGTGGACGCTGCGTCATGCCCGCAGGTGCACAGGGAGACAGACTTGATCCATAGCTGCTTATTCAGAGATTGCATAGCAGAGCTCCATTTCTTTCGGAGCCGTAGCTTTTGGGTACTTATTCTTTTGTGTATATAAAATTATGGGCATAGCGTGGTCCTGTCCCGCTCATACGATATGTCATACTCTTAGAGGCTTGTAGTCATGTGTATGTGGGTAGAGGTGTTCGGCCATGTCGGCCCATGTTTTGTATATCGTTTGTTGGCCTCGTCGACCTTGTACTTATGATGTGGCATAGATGCCTATGATATGTCAAATGATGATGATCGCCTAATGGGATCAATATGATTAACGATAAGAAAAGCACGAATTGACTTATGGTTCACCTAGATGTTATGTTATGTACGATACGGGGGTGCTCGGGTGGGGTAGCACCGGGTGCTCGTCGCGGCCCCCTAGCTGGGTCGTGACACATAGCATCCATCATCTTGGGTCCACAACTCTGATTAAAGAGACTACTCACACATTTTGGTCTCAAAAGTGGTAAGCAATAAATGAGACATAAAGCTTACAAATGTAATAAAGATGGTGGAATATGGAATCTTGTGTCTTCACTAAACTCCAAAGGGAGAGTATTCAATGCTCACCAACCAATGGGACTTTTTTTTAGCTTAGTATCATAAAAACTTAATACAATAAATGACCTAAAATTTTCTTTAAATAGGCTCCAAAAACGCACAACAAAAGCTGACAAAATTGCCCCCCCCCCCCCCCGATAGCAAGATCGACGGACCGTCGATTGATCGACGATCCGTCGATGTCTTCGTCTTTTGTAACTCCAACCTTATGTGCCATTCGACGGTGGAGTCGATCAAGTCGACGCATCGTCGAGTAATCCGTCCTTTATCGTCTTCAACTTTGTCCTCTCTGGAAATTTATGCTTTTTGATGATTCAAAGGACGATCGACGGACCGTCGATTCTCATTTTTGGCCAATTCTTCTGTTGTTCTTTGCTTTTTGCTTTTGGACCACTGTTTTCCTAAAACACAACAAAAACATATTAAAGAGAACCAGACTTACTTGAAAACAGCCAAAATTCATAGTAAAAAGGCGTCGAATGTGCCACAAATCCGCGGCACATCAACTGTCTACTGGCAAGGCCTCTTTGCCTGTCTATCCAAACCTACAAGTATGAAATGCAGCGCCCTCCAAAAAAAGGACATCAGTACAAGTAATGTACCGAGTTTGTAAGGCAACTGAATAACTAAAACTGAAACTGATAAAGGAAATCAACTGAAATCTATAATATTGTGAAGGTATACTTACCTACTCTAACTCATCTTTTACATAATATTATATTAATCTAGCTAGCCGGCCACATATAGGGCTCGGTGCACCTCTCCAGCCATAAGACTAGGGATATCTCTTCAGTTAATAGACCGGGCATATCTCTCCAGTTAACAAGCCGAGCATATCTCTCCGACTAATAAGCGGGCATATCTCTTTGACTAAAAGCAGGCATATCTCTTCAAGCCTAACTCTCCGACTAATAAGCCGGGCATAACTCTCCGACTAATAAGTCTGGCATAACTCTCCCACTAATAAGCCTGCATAACTCTCCGACTAATAAACCGGACATAACTCTCCAACTAATAGGCCGACCATATCTGTAAATGTATAATGGTGGCACTGTATAACTTGTAAACATAACTCTTCTACTATTTCTACTGACATATAACAAACGTAGGATAAGTAAGTATTTCCTATGAGGGATAAGTTAGAAGCAGATGAATTCCATGATACACTCCTGTACTATAAATCGATTGACTCTTTTTGTTATGGGATCATGCCAATAAAGAAAAGATATAGCCTTTACATACCTTGGTCAACCTCCTATTCAACAACTAATAGAGCTTATCCTGACGCCCCTTTGTCTATAGTAACGAAAACGATAATACTGCTACGATTAAAGTGTCATAACTATCGCATGACGAACGACAACTGATTCTACGATAAGACGGACAACACCTCCCCTGTTTATATGACTTTCCACAAGTTACAACAGCCACCAAACAGCCCAAACAACAACAACAATACTCATGATAAGCTCCTCAAACAATTCAACAAACACAACGAGTGGCAAGCTTGATTTACGATTAATGAACTCTAGTTTAAACATTTTCTCTTTCTCCATAAACATGTTAATAACAATAAAAACAATATACGCATGTTACTCTCTCAATTTCCACCCCCAAATATCTCAAGAATAACTTCCAAAATAGTTCAATATGCACAACAACTCACAACAAGCGGAAGCTCACTATACGATTAACAAAACTATAGCTTTAAACCCCTACTTCCTTCCAGAACTTGTTAACAACAACAACCACAACATATTCAGTTTATTCCATGAATTTCCAGCCACAAAATACCATCATAACTATCCCAAAATAGTCAACAACATTACAACAACTTTAACATAATTTCTAACCTTTTCTTCAAGGGTTTCCAACCAAAACAAACAAACTAAGACTTGTACAAACTAAAATACATTTAGAGAAGACATATCCTTACCTTAATCAACAAGAACAACCCTTACTTGGGCTTACTTAACACTGAAGAACTCTATATCAACCACGAGAAGGAGAACAACAATCTAACATGTACCACGAGCTTCCTAGCATTTGATTGACCTTGTTTAACTTTGATTTTGCATAAGGATGATATGAGGACCTTTAGAGAGTGTTTTAGAGTGTATATGAACTGGAGAGACTGAAAAAAATGAGGCTTCCAAGTCGTGCCACCGATTTATACAAGTTGTGGAAAATTTCATTGCCTCAAGTGGGTCCCAAACTGGCTGCTTGCGCAGTCTCGCGAAAATGCGAATACCTCTCTACTCCGATGTCGTATCGATAAATGATTTAATGTGTTAGAAACTAGACTCGTAGACCTTCAATTTGGTGGGTGGAGCACCTCCAAGAATATTAGGAGAAAAGCTCAGTGAAATTATACCCAAATTTCAGTAGAATTATGAACGTGCCTTGCGATAACATTTGCTGACTTTTGTTTTACAACTTGCTTGACTTAAAAACTTAATATACGAATATTATATAATTCAAATTCTTGAAACCCAACCTCCTTAGAATATTAAGCACCCCTAGTTTTATCCCGAAAGTTCAAGTTATAACATCCTGGATTCGTTTAACCTCCAACCCTTACGATACTTCTTTAATACTTGTTTTAACCCATCATTATCTTTGTAAAGGTCCTCAACCTCTCTGGCTCAAATTGATTCACTTACAACGCATTCTAACATTAAAGTACGGGGTGTAACGTGTCCTGCCTATTCTACTCCATACTCTATGTCACAACCCAAATAAAGGATCATGGTGGCACCTACACTATCCCTCCTAGTAGGTGAACCAACCCCAATTCATTAATCAAATTTTAAGAGAAAAGGCCGAAGTTTAACACAATAAAATACTCCTTAACGTACTTAGAATATATAAATAAGTGCGGAAGTTACTTAAATATTATAATCCCAAAATCTAGTCTGAACTTATATAAGAGGATCTAAATATTATTACAAGTCAGGAATACTGAAAAGTAACAACTGTCTCAAAAGGAAGTAAAGACAGGAAATGATATAGAGGGGGATCCAAGGCTGCGGATGGAACCTCAAGGCTCGCCCTAAAACTCCAAATAAACTGTCTCGGGGTCAAAAGGGAGGCCCAGAGAACTCAGAGCGGTATCTGCACCCAAAAAGATGTAGCAAGTGTAGTGTGAGTACAACCACTAGTACTTGTAGGCATCATAGGTCAACAATGAAAGGAAAACACATATACATGATATAAAGTTTGAAGCTAAACACTCATCACAACAATCAAAACTAAATTTACCAACTATTCCCAAAATTCCAACAACACACAACACACATAAGTACATAGCACATAGGTCAGACAGAGAAACAATGAAAATATGATGGTATGAATATAACACGATGCAATGTAATGGCTATATGTCAAACCTGGTACACACATGCTACAGGATATGCCTCGTGGTCATGACCCATATGGGACTTGCGAGGTCCATATACCTTGTTGAGCGTGCAACCCGATCCCTTGTTGTGGCATGCAACCCGATCCCACACGTATCTGTTGCGGCGTGCAATCCGATCCCAAATATATATGTATTTGAATGAATGGATACGTGCAATAATATCAAGTTTCATCAATCACATATGAAAAGCTGGATTAACATAAGTATATCATATACGACTCAATTACTTCCACTCAAGCACTAGCATGGATCATTCCTTCACAGTTTATACAAACACATGAAGTGATGAGATAAACAATATCAAATTATTACAAGTATTTATAAATCATGTTTCTCATGAACCACAAAAATAACAACCATACCAAACCAGTGGATTTAGCACCGCAACCATGCCCGTCTCACTCACTAACTACAACAATAACCCACACAACTACAACGGTATCCATCCAAGTGCTCATCATGGTCACTAAAGTGGGAACCCCATCACCCCCAATACCCTTTCAATTTATAAACAATATACGTTCTCCAATCGGAGTTTAAATATAAATCGTAGCCTACCTCAAAGCCGAGAGGGCACCACAAGCCCTTAAGCCAAAGCTTTACCCTTCCAAAGTGCTTCCTAGTGATTGAAGTCTAACAAGCATAAATTTTATGTCAAAATATGGATCTAAGGATACTAAATAAATCGTAAAAGGATTCAGGTCCAAAAAGTCACCCCAAAATCCAAATCCAACTCTGAAGGTCAAAATGATAATTTATCGAGAAATTGAACTTAAGATGATCAAATTAGTAACCTCTACGATTATACGAACCCAATAATACCAACATTCCTATACTTAAGTTGAAACCCATAAATAAACCCAAATAACCAACCCGGAGCCCCAAGGGAAAAACCTGAAATTGGATTTAAAAACATGTTACCCATAGTCTATAAAGTCATAACCTTAAATTTGATGGGAAACTAACCACCATTAGGCCTTCAATGTCATTAATTATGAAAAACCCCAAATTATGGAAATACCCTTAATCTTATATCAAGAATCATGGATTGAATTGGAATTTCAATCTTAGGAATAGCTTACCCATTGGTTAGACAATCTAAATTCAAAAGATCAAATAAAAAAGCCTAGATCTTGTCATTCAATTTCATGTACAACCTTCTCTTAAAAGTTGGGGTCAATCCCTAAGCTTTCTACCCATAAATCATGGAAAGAGTGATAAAATAATGAAAGGAAACACTTGTAATCACTAAGATTGAGCATAGAATTTTACACCCAAGAAGAAACTTTAATTTGGAGCTTAGAATCACCCAAAACCGAGCTCCAGAACCTAAAATATTTGAGAATGAAGTTTCTTTTTGAAAAATTGGATTTAAATCGTTGTTCAGTGAATTCCTTCATCGCGATCACGAGGACACGTGACCCGGCCAAAGAATTTTGGCCTTCGCGAATGCGAGAGGGGCCTCGTAAATGTGAGGCTTTAAGCTTGGACAGGCCTAATGCCACTCCTCTTCGCGAATGCGAGGAGGGCCAAGAGAACGTGACCTCACGAATGCGGCCCCTCCCTCGCAAAAGAGAGGACGGCCACACTAATGCGACCTCACGAACGCAGCCCCTCCTTTGCGAACGCGATGAAGGAAACTAGACCTAGATACCAGAGATTTTTTGGTGTCTCCCAAACCCGGAACAGATAACCAAAACTCACCCGGAACCTCCCGGACACAAACCAAATATGTAGACTTAGTATAAATGACGCTACGAACTCGCTCGCCCACTTGAATTTTCCAAAAGAGATCGTCTTGACCCGGGGTTGACCACGGTCAACTCCAAAACATCCAAAACTCATAATTCCAACCAAAGACCCAAATTACATCCTAACGCCTCGAGACCCGAACCAAAAGTCAACTAAGTCACAAATGACATTTTCAGACCTAATAGAATCTACGAAGCTTCGAAAGTGAAACGAATACCCCTGATGTTGACTTTGGTCAACTCTTTCCACCTCTTCGACTTAGAAATCTCTAAAATCCTTAAAATACCTAAAATTCATTTGATTGCCTCAGGAAATGCGCCACTTTTCCCCGAAAGTCATAAACTCCAAAATGGAACTACAAGAAGGGTAATAATGGTAAAATGCCTAAAATGGCCAAACGGGTCGTTACATCATATAATAATTAAACAAATATTCGTTCTCGAACAGAAAATAAATGAAGGGAAAGTACTTGAATCGATCAAAAGCTGGGGGTATCTACTTGGAAAATCCACCTCGATCTCCCATGTAGCCTCTTCGACTGGGTTGTGCTTCCATTGTACCTTTACTGAAGCTATCTTCTTTGATCTCAACTTCCTAACTTACCTATCCAAGATTGTCGTTGTTTGTTCCTCTAAGGACAGATTCTGATCAAATAACACCGAGCCCAATGAATTATGTAAGACCCGTCCGAATGGTTTTTCTTCTGCAAGGAAACATAAAACATAAGGTGAACAAGTGCTAAACCTGGCGGCAAAGCCAACTCATAAGCTACCTCACCAACACGTTGGAGAATCTCGAACGGACTAATGAACCTTGGACTTAACTTACCCTTTTTTCCAAATCTCATCACACCCTTCATAGGCTAAACCGTTAATAGAACTTGATCACTACCATGAACTCTATACCGTGAACCTTCCAATTTGCATTTTCTTTTTTCCTACTCTGAGCTGCAAGAAACTTTTTCTAAATGAACTTCACCTTATCTAAGGAATCCCTCAATAAATCTATACACCAACGCTCACCTCAAATGCATCGAACCAACTAATCAGAGAGAGATATCTCTTATCATACAATGCCTCAACTGGTGCCATATCAATACTCGAATGACAACTGTTGTTGTAAGCGAACTCTCCCAAGGGCAAGAACTGGTCCCAATGACCACCAAAATCAATAATGCAAGGCCGCAACATATCCTCTAACATCTGAATAGTCCTCTCGGACTGCCTATCTGTCTGCGGGTAAAATGTTGTACTAAGATCCAACTGAGTTTCCAATTCCTTCTGCAAAGTCCTCCAGAAATGAGAAGTGGACTAAGTGCCTCTGTCTAAAATGATAAAAATGGGCACTCTATGCAATCGTACAATCTCCCTAAAAAGACTATCTCACCACACTCGAAACATGCCCTAGTAGCCATGGGCTGCTGAACTATCATATAAGATCTTGTGTGCCCTCCACGGTCTGATTGTCAGGAAAAAGAACCTTGGGATATCTGTCCCAAACTGAAACCATTATGTCTGGTACTGTACCCACTATGTCCAGAAAAACCACATGCTGAAGTCTGGAGTGTTGATTGGATGGGACAACTAAGATGATACTGGGGGACTCTGTCATAATGTCTCCAACCTCTAGAAGAAGAGCCACTGAAACTACTAAACTTGCGAGCCCTCTTGTCGCCACTACTCCGCTATGCCTGTCCTCGCAGTGACTCAACATCCTTGGAATGATCCACCACTGTCTAGAATATAGCCCTCGAAACTACTACCTATAAAGTCGCCAATCAAAGGGGAATGATCAATCCCTTCACAAATCATCTCACCATCTCTGCCTTAGTGGGAAGTAACAATATTGCATAACGAGCCAAAGCGTGAAACCAAGATTCATACTCTACGACGGATAATCCTCGCGGCTCCAAGGCGGAGAACTCATCCCTCCTCCTGTCTCTAAAGCTACGAGGGATATACTTCTCCAGGAAGACCTGATAGAACCGAGTACATGTTAAAGGAGGTGCCCCGATTGGTCGGCAATCAATGTAGGACCTCCATCACAGCTTAACATCCCCCATCAATTGAAAAAAGACATAATATGCGACTCCAATATCCCCCCCCCCCCCCCCCCCCCGCCCTTATGAGGCCTCTCATGACAACTGATTTTAAACTCATAAGCATCCTCCTGGGTGTACCATAGAAACAGGGAGGCACCATCCTAATGAAGTGATCGAATAACTTCTGCTCATCCCATGTCATAGCTGGTGTTGACATTGTGAAGTTTTGATAATTGAAAAAATAAGATGACAAAGCAGATAAATGAATCAGGTTCACAAACCTGATCCATCCAGATATAATACAATTATATTTCAGAAAGAAGATTCAGCAAAAAGAGCAGCTTACTGTTGAAATAGAACAAGTGTGCAAACAAGTTCTATACTAAGAAGTCATCAAGTCACAGAGCAAAAAAATAAAAATAGAACAAGCAGAACAACATGATCACACAGATCATCAGGTGCAGTAGATGAATGACTCAGAAGTAATCAGTGGCGAAGGAGTGGAGAAGACCAGTTGCATACACAAAGGCATACAGATATGTGAAACAGGTCTGTCAGTATGTTCCAACCAAGATCTCAGAAGCAGTTCAACGGTAGATGAAGAATGAAATAGATTGGTGGAAAAAGTACATGAATATGTTCTAGCTCAGACATTGTAAAGATTCAAAGACAGACGAACCAGGTGGATGAAACAGGTTCGTGAACATGTTCCAAGGCAAGTCCTACATCAACTAGGATTTGCAGAATTATGGAAAGAACTTGGTGGTCAAGTATGAAAGATTCCTTGCCATATTTGTAGGGATTAGTAAGCCTTCAACAAGTATTAGAAGCTGACTCAACAAAGCAAGAATCCAAATACTACACAAACCATATTACATGTCATTGACCGACTAGGAAAGGGTTTTGTGTCAACCGACCTACAGAGCATTAAGGGCTATATATATCCAGGTCTTTCCAAGAAGAAGCTTGCACACCCAATAAGAGAGAATTCAGAACATTAAGTGAAGAAGATATGTTTAAGAAACCGGGGTTGCATCCCTAGTAGAAGAAGACGGATTGAAGGACTTGTTCTACTAGATAATGTTTTTCATTTCTTAAGTCTAGAATCTTGTATTAGGTTTGTGCTATCAAAGTGTATCCTTATCAGCTTATTTAGAAGCATAAAAAGTAGATATAAGTGTTGCAACTTCAAGTTAGAGTCTAGCTTGAAGATAGCTTGCTAGTCAGAGGTTGGGTAGCATGGTTGTTTTAAGAATTAGGTTGCAGAGTTTGTAACTTAATTTGCAGTTGGCTCATTGTAGTAGTGGAGTTAAAGTAAATCCTACAGGTCTGCAGGTCGTGTTTTTTTATCACCTTTTGATTCGGGTGGTTTCCACGTAAAAATCCGATGTCCTTTACCTCCATGTTTGATTTTATTCCGCAAACACATTTATAGGACAGCTTAGGTAACATGTTCTGTCTACAGGAAAAAAGTAGGTACACATCGGGATAGCCACCTAGGTCGTGCAAATTCAATAGCTGGCCTAGGGACTAGTCGAGGAGAAAAATCAAGTGCTAGAATCTCATCAATACGGGGGGCCACAACAGCGGCTGGCTATGCCCCTGGAGTCTGAAATGGCTCTGGAGTCTATCCTCCGACTCTGGTTTGTGACCCATCTGGTGTAGCCTTAAATGTGCCAGCTTAGGTCAAACTCTCAAGAAGGCTCAAAATGCATACCATAGAATCCTAAGCACTCGTGTAACAATCTCTGGTGGAGACTAGGCTGGCCCATCCCTCCTTAAATGGCTCATCATAATAATCTAGCTCCATCTCAGGAGATGGTGATCTAACACGTGCATGGTCAGCCACTGGTGCTCTACCGCTGGCTGGCATTGCTCGATGGGCCCTTCCCCTACCACAGCCTCTATTTCTGCCTCGACCACGTGTCACAGCCTCAGTCGTAGGAGTTGGTGCCTCATCCCTAGCAACAGCCGCACGTATCCTCACCATCAGTGAGATAATAGAATATGAATCAGATACCAATTTGAATAAAGTACCACGAAACGGGTGAAATAATGGAAGCTTCCTAAATGTCCTATAGCCTCTCGAGGATGGGTATTGATGTCTACGTACCAATCTGCAAGACTCTACTAGACATTGCCCTTGTACTCATTAGACCGATTAAGCTAGGGCTCCGATACCAACATGTCACGACCCAAATCACAGATTATGGTGGCACTTACATCGTCCCTCCCGTTAGGCTAACTAACCCCAATTCATAAATCAATTTTTAAGAGAAAAGGTTGAAGTTTAACAAAATAAAATACTCCTTAATATACTTAGAATATCTAAATAAGTGCGGAAGTTACTTAAATATTACAATCCTGAAATCTAGCTTCAACTTGTACAAGAGCATCTAAATATTATTACAAGTCTGGAATATTGAAAAGTAACATTTGTCTCGAAAGGAAGTAAAGACAGGAAATGATATAAAGGGGGATCCAGGGCTGCGGATGGAATCTGAAGGCTCACCCTAAAACCCCAAATCAACTGCCTCGAGGTCAAACGCGAGGCCCAGAACTAGAATACGGAGCGGTATCTGCTCCCAAAAAGATGCAACATGTGTAGTATGAGTACAACCACTAGTACTCGTAGGCATCATAGGCTGACAACGAAAGGAAAAAACATATACAGGATATAAAGATTGAAGCTAAACACTCTTCACAACAATCCAACCTAATTTCACCAATTATGTTTAATAGTCCAACAACACACAACGCATATAAGACCATAGCACGTAGGACAGACAGAGAACCAATGGAAATACGATGGTATGAATACAATGCGATACAATGTAATGGCCATATGTCAAACCTGGTACACACTCGATACAGGTTATGCCTCGTAGTCATAATCCATGGGGGACTCACGAGGTCCATTTACCTTGTTGAGACGTGCAATCAGATCTCTTGATGCGGTGTGAAACCTGACCCAATGTATATGTTGCAGCGTGAACCTGATCCCAAATATATATGTTGCAACATGAAACCCGATCCCAAATATATTTGTTGCAGCATGCAACCCGATCCCAAATATATATGTATTTGAATGAATGCATATGTGCAACAATATCAAGTTTCATCAATCACATATGAGAACATGGATTAGCATAAGTATATCATGGATGACTCAATTACTTTCACTCAAGCACTAACATGGACCATTCCTTCACAATTCACACAAAAACATTAAGTGATGAGATAAACAACATCAAATGATTACAAGTATTTATCAATCATGTTTCTCATGACCCACAAAAACAACAACCATACCAAACCAGTGGATTTAGCACCACAACCATGCCCGAAGGACCTAATATGAAATCCCCATCTCACTCACTAAGTACAGCAACAACCCACACAAATACATCGCTACCCACCCAAGTGCTCATCACAGTCACTAAGGTGGGCACCCCATCACGCCCAATACCCCTTCAATATTTATAAACAATATACGTTCTCCAATCGGAGTCTAAATATAAACAGTAGCCTACCTCAAAGGAGAGCGGACAACACAAACCCTCACGCCAAAGCTTTACCCTTCCAATGTAATTCCAAACGATCGAAGTCTAACAAACAGAAATTCTATGTCAAAATATGGATCTAAGGATACTCAATAAACTGTAAAAGGACTCGGGTCCAAAAAGTCACCGTAAAACCCAAATCCAACCCCGAAGGTCAAAATGGTAATTTATTGAGAAATTGAACTTAACATGACCAAATTAGTAACATATACGGTCATACAAACCCAACAATACCCATATTGCTATACTTAAGTCGAAAACAAAAAAACGAACTCAAAATAACCAACCCCAAGCCCCAAGGACACAACCGGAAATTAAATTTTAAAAACATGTTACCCATAGTCTATAAAGTCATAACCCTAAATTTTATGGGAAACTAATCATAATTAGGCCTTCAATTTCATTAATTATCAAAAAACCCAAATTATGGGAAAACCCTTAATCTTCTATCATGAATCATGGATCGAATTGGAAATTCAAGCTTGGGAATAGCTTACCCATTGATTAGACAATCTAAATCCAAAATATCAAATAAAAAATCCTAGATCTTGTCATTCAATTTCATGCAAAACCTTCTCTTTAAAGTGGGGTCAAACCCTAAGTTTTCTACCCATAAATCATAAATCATGGAAAGAATGATAAAATAATGAAAAGAAACTTTTGTAATCACTAAGATTGACCTTAGAATCTTATCCCAAGAAGAAACTTGAATTTGGGGCTTGGAATCACCCAAAATCGAGCTCTAGAACCTAAAATATTTGAGAATGAAGTTTCTTTTCGAAAAAAATCGAATTTAGATCACTGTTCAGTGACTTCCTTCATCACGATCACGAAGCCTCCTCGCGATTGCGATGACACGCGACCCGGCCCAATGCCACTTCTCATAGTGAACGTGAGGAGGAGAACGTGAACGCGACCTCACGAACGCAAAAAAGGAAATCAGACCTAGACACTAGAAATTTTTTGGGTCTCCCAAACCCGGATCAGATACCCAAAACTCACCCCTAACGTTCCGGACACAAACCAAATAGGTAACTGAGTATAAACGATGCTAAAAACTTGCTCACGCACTCAGATTTCTCAAAAGAGATCGTCTTGACCCAGGGTCAACTCCAAAACATCCAAAAATTCATAATTCCAACCAAAGACCCAAATCATACGCGAACGCCTCAGGATCCGAACCAAAAGCTCAAGTAAGTCTCAAATGACGTTTTAGACCTGATGGATCGATGAAGCTTCGAAAATAACAAGAATATCCCCAATGTTGACATTGGTTAATCAACTCTTTGACTTAGAAATCTCTCAAAACACCCAAAACTCATCTGATTGCCTCGGGAAAGGCGCCACCTATCCCGCAAGTCATAAATTCCCAAATGGAACTACTGGAAGGGTAATTTGGGAAAGAAACGGTAAAATGCTTGAAACAACCAAACGGGTCGTTACAGTCTATCTGGTCCAAGTTGCCTATTTGTTCAAGTGTAGTAATTTCCATTTGAAAGGGAGTTCTTTCAATGTTTTCAAGCTATTGAGATTTCACATTATTTTCAAAGATTCTATTTTCTTTATTTGATGTATAAGCTGAATTAGTTTAATAACAAAATGTATAAGAATTATCCGCTGCAATATTTTAGAAAATAATTAAAATCGAGCTCTTTTAGGGAAGTGAGTTTCTGTTGGCTTTTAGCTTTTATTTTTAGGAAAAAATCTTATATATACAAATTATATCGGATATTTATCAAATATAGCAGTATTGTTTTACCAATCATAGCAGGAATTTTTTTAGAAACCATGACCATACTTCAAATTTTGCTCAAGGCTTTGAATCTCACTCACGCTTTCATGAATAAAAATTGTATGAACTATGTATCAAATATGTATATGCGTGTACTACTTTAGTATAAAGTTCATGTTAGGCGAATGGAATCATCGTCCCTCTCTGTGTTTGCGATTTAAACTCTTCAAAACATGAATCTCTCCCTATTTTGTAGTGTATCCATGCGTATTTTATCCCCTAATCAGTGATTAATCAATGTTTATTTTTCGTGAATTTTTTTCAGTATTGTGAAAAATGGATTTCTAACTCGTGTGCTCTCTCCATCTCCCTATGTTTTTGTTTTCTCTCCATTACTATAACTAATTCCCTCTATGTATGTGTGTGCTCATTTTAATGTCTCTAGATATTTTTTTAGAACCTCCCTCATGTGTATCTATGTATGGAATGTGAAGAGGACTAGAAGTGAACTCTCTGTGTGTGTGAAACGATGTTTTGTGTGATGAATAGATATATAGCAAGGTGCATGTGAGTGAGTGCTCTATATGTAACCTGAGGTGTGTGATGTGTGAATTGAAGTGGTCCCAAAATAAAAGGAAAAGAATGTGCAATGCTTTCAGGAAAAATATATGTATTTTTTATGTATAAAATATGTATATGTGTATAAATTCGGTACGAAATTGTTTATCATGCGTCATCCAATATCATACAAATAACATACAATTTGATGAAGGATTGAGCGAGAATAAATTAAAAATATTGAATCGAGAAAGGGTTTAAGTTCCATAACTATGGGTTCTCACACACAATTCACCGAACACGTCACATATTTTCTTTCTTACCAAGGCTATTAGTCAAAAAGAAAAGTGATTAGTTCAACAACTTCATGAAGCAAGGCAAATTAAAAAGTAACAACAAAAAAGTTTCAAACATGCCATCAAACTATCAAAAAAAGCTTATTCATGTTACTCGTTAATAATTGGGCTAAAAATGACATCATCGCTGTTTATCCCGGATTTAGGTAATCAATTAAATTTATAAGTGAGGTATAGAATATGTGGATAAACTTTAATCTATTTTGGGTTTGTATGAAATATGTATGGAATCATATGCAATAGTGTGTATATGTAAATGTACGTGTTAATGCCTTGGATAAATGTGCATATAGTGATGATTAAGCTAATTGTATTAAATGAATAAGCAAAGTCAAAAAGGCAATTGATTCGGACCAAAGAGAGAGAGAGCGCGCTTTAATATATATTTTCTATTACAATGTTCTAGATCTCCAAAAAAACCAATCCCTCAAAGTAGGGAAATGACCTCTATTTATAGTTTTGCCTCATCGGCCTTACATACAACACAAAACCCTTTTAGAATAAAGAAAACCCTAAAAGGATAAGGTAGGATCGTACGATCTGACACCCGTACAGTGATCAGTACAAAATGACAGAACGGTCTTGACGCGTGGCGATTCCACAACTGGTTAACCGGACCAACGGCTACGATCAATTCGGTCATGGAGAAACCAGACTAACGGCCACGAGAACTTGACTTGGAGAAAATGAACTAACGGCAACGCAGAGTTTGGTCCGGAGGCACCGAACTAACAGATTTACCTCACTTTTCTCGGATTAGCCACATCCGGTTCGATCCCCTCGGTCTGAAGGAAAGACCGATCATCCTCGTGCCCATTTGGTCATACCCTCGGACCCCAGTATCAACGATCTTGCATACGTCCGGTTTTTACTATATACAGATAGTCCCCACACTTTTCGGACCGTAGTTTTACCGGAGTAACGGGAAGTGGATAAGTCACAAAACCGGTGGTTTCATAAGCCCGTTCTTATATTTTAATTTTAGCAGGAATAGTTGTGTGACGTACCTCTGACATCGGCCAAGTGTCTCGCCCCGAATGGCCGACCTCGAGAACAGCCGTAACGCACGTCGCCTCAAATCACGCCTCATTAATTGTGGGACACGTTGCGCCTCCCGGTTGGCTGACCTCCGTAACCGCTACAGTCCCCATGCCTATATAATGCCCTTAACCCCTTCATTTTACCATTTTCACTTTCTTCATTTTCTTCATTTACTCCTGATCGTTTTAATCTCCCATTTTCTTGCTTGTTATGATCGCTGTCGTTTCTTAATTCCTTGTTTGTTTGGGTCATAAGAAAAGCCAACTTTGCCAACTTCTCAATTTGTTGTTCTTTGATCAAAAGTGTTGCCTTGTTTCTACTTTCACTTCGTCATTTTGAATTTTTCAACTACCTCTCCAATCTTTCTTACACTTCCTCCAACTTCTTTCGTCTCCTACTTCGAATTCACCAATCTTTTTTTTCACATCTTCCAAATGTCTGCCAACATGAAACTACCTCCCAGGATGTTCCCTCGATTTCTTCTTAGGGAGTTGATCCAACCTCACAACCCAAGGGAAAAACCTCCATTGAACCTACCGCTTTGGACATAGTGCCGTCCAAACCCAACTACAACAAAGAATTTGAGGTCGAGAAGCCCTCTCCGATTGTGGATAGAGATTTTGATGTAAGGCGATATCCTTCGTCTATTACCGAGGACAAACTTGACCAGGTCCGGGTTGACTACGGATGGGATAACCGTCCGCTGCAAGTGTTCGGCCCCGGGCCCGACGAATCTATCACTGATCATAGAGAAGGCTTCTTGTATGTTTACACCTATCCATTTACGCCCAAGCTCGTCTTTGCAATTGACCCGGTTATTTTGAAGATGTGCCGGACGTACAATGTGACCCTAGCCCAAATTGGTTCGATTATATGAAGGACCGTGGCTTACCTCCGATTGTTGGACAACATCATCAATAGGGAATTCACAATGACGTATTTCATCCGATTATATTCCCCGAGGCTATTCTGAGAGGGTGTGATAAGGCTCACCAAGCGAGGTCGAAACCCAATATTTTCGAAGATGGACGAAGACAGAGATTGAGGTTGGTTAGAACGCTATGTCCGGGTGAGGACCGTGGATAGTGTTCCAGCTGTGGCATGGATACCTCCGGTCGTCCGGAACATGAATGAATGGGTTGGAGCAATAATCGGTCAACACACTCATGAAAAACGGACATGGGGGGATCTGTCGCGTGGCCGATGGGTTGCTCAAAATCACGGTAATACTATCCTGGATTTGGCATATATTGTATCTTCTCCTGTTTCCTTTTCTTTTTATAACCCTTTCGGTATTCAGTTTTACCGAGGGGCTCGGTGGAGCCGAGACCGGAACCAACAGCTGAGCCTGCTGCACCGGTTCCTGAATTTGATTCAGCAGGGACATCTCGGCTCATTGCTGCTACCAATAAGAGGCGGAGAAAGCCCTCGGACAAAAGGCAAAAATCGAAGAAAAGAGCAAGGAGCGTAGTTCGGACTCTAAGGGATGAATCAGAGCTCGACTTTCTTATTCAAAGGGTCGGTGTGGCCCCTTCTGTCGCCTCCATTCCGGAGGAGGAAGCCACCTTTCCGCCCTTTTCCTACAGCTGAGGAAGGACCTTCCGCTCCGGCTTTGCACACAGGTGGGGAAGAAGTTCTTTATCTGACTCCACTAAGGTCAATTGAATACGTTGAAATTTCAGGTGATGCTTCATCTGAAAAGACTCCCCTGCAAAGGACTGGAAGATCCGGGCTTGCTTTAACTGCTGAAGTCGAACAAAGAGCTGAGTCGGTCCCTGATACCGAGGCTCAAATTTATGCCAGCCCACTACCCGGTGGTGACCTAGCTGCAAAGTCCGAGGCTCCTGCTTCTACTGAGACCTCTGGGGATGCTCCAACTTTTCCTGTGCCGAGGTTGGATAACCTTGATGACATGTTCTCGGATACACCACTTGCAATCGGGGAAGCAACCGATTTCGGACATCTCCCTATCCCTCGGGTCACTAGGGAGGTTAGTCGGGCCACTGAAAATGGTTCAAAGGAAAGCTTAGTATATGTCTTCCCGGCCTCGAGCGTGGAACCGAAGAGGATAAGGTCGGCCACGGTTACCGTCCTCGAGGATTGCAGCTTCTTGTCCCGTCCTGTGGGAATAGCAAGCTATCTAAGGCCCCTCATTTCAGACTCAGACAAGAGAAAGATGGTCGGAGTCCCCGGGCAGAGCCTCATTAACGAGGGCATGCACGCGGGTAACCGGGTAAGCTTATCATCCAATCTCTCCATAATTCAATGTGAACCTTAGCTCCAGTTTTATCAAAGTTTAACTTCTTGTTTATTTTACAGAGTGTGGTACTCGTCAATGAGGCCTTTATCCGTGCTCAGCAAGAGGTTGATGACCTTAAGGGCCAGCTGGATGCCCAGAGTCGAGAAACGGAGAAGTTCCAGCACTTTTTGCAAGAAAAAGAAGATCAATTGAATCGGGCAGCTGCCCTCTCCAACCTTCAACCCGAGCTCGAAGCGGCGAAGCGTGAAAATCTTAGTTTGGAGGCTGAGTTGGCCGGAATGGTTGAAAAGAATCGACTCTTGGAAGCGGATAAGGTCAGCCTTAGCCAAGACAATGCCCATTTTTCTTCGAGACTCGGTGAACTCGAGGCCACTATCTCCCAACTCCGAAGTGAGCTTGATTCGGCCAAGACTGAAGCCGTGAAGTTAACCGAGGGACATAGGCTGCTTGAATCCTAGAATGCTACGAACAAGAAGAAGTTGAGGGTAATGGAACAAAAAGCCGAGGATAGGGCCCGGATTTGTGACGAGCTCAAAAGCAAATTCGAAGAAGCAGCCGAGGCCAATGACATTCTTAATGCCGGCCTTGAGTCGGTTACTCAAGTTCAAAGCATTCTCGACGAAGAGAGGTCGGAATTAGTGGCTAAATTGACCAAAGCTGAGGCCGAATTAGAAGAGTCCCTTAAGGATGTGGAGGCTGCCGAGGGCCATACCACGATTGCAGTAGAATATGAACAGCGGAAGTCTCGGAGGGCCACCCTTGAATAAGCTCAACAAGGATTTGGGGACCTCCCGGCCCTGATACTTGAAGCCAGAACAATCAATGAGGAAGCTAAGAAATCCCTTAACACCGAGTCTGAGGACTCTGAGAAAACAGTTTCTGTGCACTCCGGCTCCAGTCTCACCGGGTAGACCAGGGCCTGTTCCAGCCTTTATTTTGCTTTTGCCTTTTTGGCTTTTTTTTTTTTTTTTAACTTTGTAGAAATTTCAGATGAAAAACCTTTCGTATATGGAATGTGCATTTTTCCTTCTGATTCTCCTTATCCTTTTATTTGAATATTTGTTATGACTTTTGCCCTAATCGCTTATCACGTTAAAGAACAATCAAAGGCTCGGAGTCATTTTTTTCGGACTGTGCCTAGATGTTGGCTTTTCTCTTCGTCCGGAACATTTTTGTCCAGGGATTTGATCAAACGGTTTGCTCGTGGGACTTACTTATGCTTTGTGAGTTCAGATGTCTCCGAATCACATTAGGCATTTTAGGGCCGATGTTTTCCGACCACTTATCATGGATTAGGTTCGGACACCTGAATCCCTACCTTGTCAAATTTTGTTATGGTAGTCCCCATTCGAGGGTGTTAAATATTCTGGCTTGGTTCAATGCGACCTTGTTGACTTTGTCGAATTTCGACAGTAGACCCCGGTGTAGGGTATTTCGATAAAATAATGCCAAATTTTGGCGGTAATCCCCATGTGTAGGGTGTTTAACTTGACACATCCGAAATGAATTTTTTATAATCTTTATATTGCAAGTATTTTCACGTACATGATATGAAGACTTCGTCTGTTTCCTTCTATTTTTGCCATAGCAAATACTAAGTGGACACGATTCGTTCTGATCATTTGGTCCTTACATCGAAACCTAATACAAAAGGTCCGGTTTTGGACAAAGGTGAGAAATACAAAATTTTGAGGACTTCTCCGGGGTAGAACCTAACAACGTTCATCTGCTTTATTGAGCTGCTCGTTTTTTATTTACCAAGGTAAGCCTTGATATGGGTATAGTAGTCCCCTAGTGTTTATCCGAGCTGCAAGATCAGGTAAGCACTATCAAGTCCCCACTCGAGGGCTATACCCCCGAGTTCCCGGATACTTATCCTCGCTTTCATCAAGTAACACATTGTACTTATTGCCTCATTAAAAACCTTATCGGAAAATCTACTTCGGGACAAAACCGTACTAAGGAAAAGAGTGCAACACGTGTTTTCAGACCTAACTTCATCCAGTATTCGACTTCCGGAAAAAAAAGGAAAGATTAACAAAAAATAATCACGAGGGTAGGCGTCCATACCTTAGCAGTAGTATCTCTTCAAATGAGCCACATTCCAATTGTTGCGCAACTGTTGTCCGTCCATGGATTCCAGCTGGTATGACCCTTTACCCGTTATTCCTGTTATCTTGTACGGCCCTTCCCAGTTCGGAACCAACTTTTACGTCGTTGGGATTCTTGGTGTTCAAAGTAACTTTTCGAAGCACCAAGTCACCAACTTGGAAATGTCAAAAATTGGTCCTCCGATTGTTGTACCTTTCCATTCTCTGTTTCTGGGCTGTAATATGGACCAACGCATTTTCGCGAAGTTCATCCGTAAGGTCGAGTTTTATGGCCATGGCCTCCTCGTTTGACCCACCGGTGGCGTATCTGAATTGGACGCTCGGTTCATCGACTGCTACTGGGATGAGGGCTTCGGCCCCGTAGACCAACGAGAAAGGCGTTTCTCCCGTACGTCTTGCAGAACTTCCCTCCAGTGATGTTTTGACGTTTCAATTCTTTTCCTTAAATTTTGAATTATTGTTTTATTGGTGGATTCTACCTGTCCGTTTGCACTTGGGTGATACGGAGTTGATACAATCTTCTTGATCTTCAACCCTCCGAGGAAATTATTGACCTTGCTACTAATGAACCGAGGACCGTTATCACAAGTTATTTTTGCTGGGATGCTGAAACGACAAATAATGTGGTCCCATATGAAATCCATAACCTCCTTTTCTCTAATCTTTTCAAAAGCCTGCGCTTCAACCCATTTGGAGAAATAGTCACTCATAAATAAAATAAAACGAGCTTTACCTGGTGCTCCTGGCGACCAAAAACTTCCATCCGCCACTTCATGAAAGGCCAAGGTGATATCACCGGGTGTAGCAACTCCCCGGGTTGATGGATAATCGGGGCTTGCCTTTGAAACCCATCACATTTTCGGAAAAAATTCTTCGAGTCCTCCTCCATCCGGTTCCAGTAATAACCGGCTCTGGTAATTTTTCAACCTAAGGCGTCTGCATCGGAGTGATTACCGCAGGTACCCTCGTGGACCTCTCTCATAACATAATCGGTTTCTCCGGGACCCAAACACTTAGCCAGTGGTCCGAAGAAAGAACGTCGATACAATTGACCGTCTATTAAATAGAACCGTGCTACTTTTGTCGTTAGTGACCGGGACTCTTTTGGGTCACTCGGGAGCTTTCCATCTTGCAAGTAGCTGATGTATTTGTTGCGCCAATCCTAAGTTAGACCCATCGTGTTTATTTCAGCATGCACGTTTTCTATCGTCGAATTCATCAACTGCACTATGGTTCCGGGGTTGGTTTTCTCCCCTTCGATCGAAGAACCCAAATTGGCCAATGCGTCGGCTTCGTTGTTCTGCTCCCTGGGTACACGCTGCACTGCCCACTCTTTAAACCGGTGTAGTATCACTTGGGTTTTCTCCAGATACCTTTGCATTCGTTCATCCTTAACCTCGAAGACGCCATTCACTTGGTTAACGACCAAGAGAGAGTAGCACTTTGCTTCGATTATTTCGGCCCCCATACTCCGAGCTAATTCCAAACCTGCAATCATAGCCTCATACTCGGCTTCGTTGTTAGTCAATTTAATAGTTCTAATCGACTGTTTAATGGCATCCCCGACGAGGGTTTTAAGGACGATGCCTAGCCCGGAACCTTTCAGGTTGGAGGCTCCGTCCGTGTGTAAAGACCAAATACCCGAAGCCTTTCCCGAGGTGAGCAGAAGCTCTTTCTCAACCCCAGGGATCATAGCGAGGTAAAATCTGCCACAAAATCAGCCAAGATTTGAGACTTAATGGCCGTCCGGGGTTCATATTCGATATCATATCTGCTAATCTCTACGGCCCATTTGGTCCGTCTACCCGACAATTTCTGTTTATGCATGATATGTTTTAGAGGTTAAGTAGTCACTACGCATATCGGATGGCATTGAAAGTAGGGTTTGAGCTTCCTTGAAGCACTTACCAATGCCAAAGCCACCTTTTTAAGGTGAGGATAACGGGTCTCCGCATCCCCTAAAGTCCTACTCACATAATATATAGGAAATTACGTACCTGATTCTTCTCGGACCAAAACACCACTTACCGCTACCTCAGATACGGCAAGGTAGAGAAACAATTGCTCATCTACCTTCAGTGTGTGCAGCAGAAGCGGGCTGGACAAGTATATTTTTAATTCCTACAAGGCTCTTTGGCATTCCGGTGTCCAAATAAAGTCATTCTTCTTCCTCAATAAGGAGAAGAAACGGTGACTTTTATTCGAAGACCTCGAAATGAAATGACTCGGCGCTGCTATCCTTTCCAGTGAGCCTCTGCACTCCTTTGACATTATTCACCACCTCAATATCCTCGATGGCTTTGATCTTGTCCGAGTTGATTTCAATCCCCCGGTTTGACACCATGAAACCCAAGAACTAGCCAAGTCGGACACCGAAGGCACATTTCTCCGGGTTAAGCTTTAATTTGTATTTACGGAGTACGTCAAAGGTTTCCTATAAATGTTTTAAATAGTCCTCTGTTTCCAGGGACTTGACTACCATGTCATCAATATAAACTTCCATTGTGTTCCCTATCTGTTCTTCGAACATCCCATTAACTAGGCGTTGGTAATTTGCACCGGTATTTTTTAACCCGATGGGCATGATATTGTAACAGTAAGTCTCATACCGGGTAATAAAGGATGTTTTCTCTTGATCCTTCGGGTTCATCCGGATTTGGTTGTACCCGGAGTAAGCATCGAGAAAACTTAACATCTCAAGCCCGTCCGTTGCATCAATCATTCTATCGATGTGAGGCATAGGAAATGAATCCTTCGGGCATGCTTTGTTTAAATCCTTATAATCAACGCACATTCTAAATTTATTACCTTTCTTCGGCACCACCACTACGTTAGCTAGCCAGTCCGGGTATTTTACCTCCCGGATAGAGCCTATTTTTAAAAGCTTTATTACCTCATCTTTTATGAAGGCGTGTTTCGGCTCTGCCATAGGCCTCTTTTTCTGCTTCACCGGGGGAAATCTCCCGTCAAGGCTGAGCTTGTGAGTTGTCACTTCTGGTGGCACACCTGTCATATCTATATGGGACAATGCGAAACAATCGGCATTAGCTTGAAGAAATTTAATTAACTTGTTCCTGAGCTCCGAGGTTAACCTCGTGCCCAGGTAAACCTTTCTATCCATAAATATTCGAACAAGATGACTTGCTCCTGCTCCTTTACGGTAGATTTGGTTGCATCCGAGTCGTCCGGTAAGACGAACGATCTGGGTATGCTGAAATCATCCTCTTCATTCCCCCGGGTCCGACCCCTTCTGCTCTGCTATCGGACCCGTACCCTTTAATTGCTATTGAGTGTCCTTTCCTCTGACTGATTCATCATCCTTCAGATCTAATTTTTTGGGAAAGAGTGGCGTTTCCTCGACCGCGAACATCTTCCTGGCAGCGAGTTGTTCACCTCGGATGATTTTTATCACCTCCGGGGTCAGGAATTTTAGCAGTTGATGTAGTATAGATGGCACCGCCCTCATGCTATGAATCCATGATCTTCCAAGCATTATTATACTTCATATCCCTTTCGATGACATAGAACACTCTCTGCTGAATGGTGCCGTCAATGCTGACCAACAAAGAAATCTCCCCTTTCGTGGTTTCACTTGCCATATTGAACTTACTGAGTACTCGGGTAACTGGTACAATCTGATCGATTAGACTTAGCTGTTCAACCACTCTCCATCGGATGATGTTGGCCGAGCTACCTGGGTCAATCAAAATACATTTAACTTGTGATCGAGGAAAATTACGAACTCTGCGATATCCCGTTTCATGCCATCCCACCAGTATAGGCATCTGAGGTCATGGTACATCTTCGTCGATCCAGGATGAACAGAATAGCGAGCATAGTGTGCCTCGCTCATAACCTGCTGCCGTAGCCCTGCAATATCAGGTACACACAACCTGCCTCTGTACAATAGTGTTCCGTCCGGTGTAAACTCGAACGGAGTCTTCTCCTTTTCATGGGTTGTGTCTCTGTACTGTGCTAAAACAGGATCTTCATATTGGTGCCGCTTAATATCTTCCCTAATAGATGATTCAGAAACCCCTCGGACAGAAATTTGCGTACCTCCAGAATCGGCCAGACGAATCCCAAGGTTAGCCAACTGGTGAATATCACGTACTATCTCTTTCCTGTCTGGTTGCAAATCTACCAAGCTACCCATATACTTGTGGCTGAGTGCATCTGCAACAACATTGGCTTTGCCCGGATGGTACAGAATATCAACATCATAGTCTTTCAGCAGCTCTAGCCACCTTCTCTGCCGCACATTCAGCTCCTTCTGCTTAAAGATATACTGGAGACTCTTATGATCTGTATAAATATCAACATGGACACCATATAGATAGTGCCTCCATATCTTCAAGGCGTGGATTACCGCTGCTAGCTCCAGATCATGGGTAGGATAATTCTTTTCATGCTTTTTGAGCTGCCGGGAAGCGTAGGCTATAACCCTGCCGTGCTGCATCAATACACAGCCTAACCCCACACCGGAAGCATCACAATAAATAACATACCCATCTGGTCCCTCTGGAAGAGTCAGGACTGGAGCTGTAGTCAACTTCTCTTTCAGCAACTGGAAACTTCGTTCACAAGCATCAGTCCACTGGAACTTGGCTCCCTTCTGAGTTAGCCTTGTCAAAGGCGCTGAAATCGAAGCAAACTTTTCCACAAATCTTCTGTAATAGCCTGCTAATCCCAGAAAATTACGTACCTCCGTGGGCGTCGTGGGTCTAGGCCAATTCTTTACGGTCTCAATCTTCTGTGTGTCCACTCGGACACCATCAGCTGCAATAATATGTCCCAAGAATGCCACTGAAGCCAACCAGAATTCACATTTAGAGAATTTAGCATATAATTTCTGATGCCGAAGTACCCCAAGTACCGCTCTCAGATGATCTGCGTGTTCCTCCTCTGACCGTGAATAAATCAGAATATTGTCAATAAATACAATTACGAACATATCCAAGAACGGCCTGAATACCTAATTCATCGGATCCATGAATACCGCTGGAGCATTAGTCAGCCCAAAAGACATAACTCTGAATTCATAATGCCCATAGCGAGTCCGGAATGCTGTCTTAGGAATATCAGCCTCTCGTACCCGTACCTGGTGATAGCCTGACCGCAGATCTATCTTCGAAAAACACTTAGCGCCCTGCAACTGATCAAACAAATCATCAATCCTGGGGAGGGGGTATTTATTCTTTATGGTTACCTTATTTAGCTGCCGATAATCAATACACATACGCAGCGACCCATCTTTCTTCCGTACAAATAATACCGGGGCTCCCCAAGGCGAAGTGCTGGGTCTGATGAAGCCTTTTTCTAACAGATCCTTCAGCTTCTCTTTCAATTCTTTTAATTCTGCAGGTGCCATTCTGTACGGGGGAATAGATATAGGTTGAGTATCTGGCAGCAAATCAATAGTAAAATCTATCTCCCGCTCCGGAGGAAGACCTGGAAGCTCATCCGGGAATACATCTGGAAATTCATTAACCACTGGGACTGACTGAAGAGTCGGTGCTTCTGCTTTCAAGTCTTGTACCCGAACTAGATGATAAATATACCCTTTTCTGATCATCTTCCTCGCCTTAAGGTATGAAATAAACTTACCTTTAGGCGATGTTGTATTACCTGCCCACTCTATAACTGGCTCCCCGGGAAACTGGAAACGAACCACCTTTTTCTGGAAATCAACATTAGCATAACAGGAAGCTAGCCGGTCCAAACCCATAATAACATCGAATTCAATCATATCTAACTCCACCAGATCTACCTTAGTATCTCGGCCACATACAATTACGGAACAATCTTTATATACCTGTCTCGCTATAATAAAGTTCCCAATCGGTGTGGCTACTTCAAATGGCTCTATAGGTTCGGGCGTTATACCAATTTTACTAGCAACGAGAGGGGAAATATATGACAGAGTCGAGCCTGGATCAATCAATGCATATACAGACCGAGAGAAGACCAATAATGTACCTGTAACAACATTTGGCGACGCCTCCTGATCCTGGCGGCTTGCCAAAGCATAAATGCGGTTCGAAGGACCGCTAGTACTGGAAACTCCACCACGGCCTCTGCCGTGACCTGCTGGTGCTGATGTACCCGGCCTCGTAGGGCGCATAGCCACCGAAGAAGATGATGACCCAACGGCTGATCTGGTAGGCTGCGCTGCACCACCCAAATTACCCTTATATGGGCAATCTCTCACAGAATGGCCCTGGCGGCCATAAGAAAAACAAGCACCTGTGGCCCGGTAGCACTCTCCAGGATAGTATCTCCCACAATAAGAACACTGAGGCCTAGATGGCCTCATCTGGCCGGAACTCCTGTCTACTCGCGAACCTGAAGCCCTGGAGCTCTGGCATGCTCCTGAATACCCTGGGCTATCAAATATCCGGCCTGTAAACTGTGGAGGTGTGCTCTATGCTGGCTGGGAAGAATGTCTGCTAGCCTGTTGCTGCTGCTGGGGCTGCCTGCTCCGAAAATCCCCAGAATACCCAGCTGACCTGGCCCTCTTGGGCCGTCTTCGATCCTGGCTCCTGTCGGGCTGATGTCCCCTGTGCCGGTCCTCCATACCCTAGGCGTGCGCCTGTATACGGGCAATATCCATACCGGGCTGAGCGGCCAACACCAAACAACTGTCGACCAAATAATCGTCCAGCCCCATAATATACCGGTGCATCCTGTCAGTCATAGTAGCTACCATGGCAGGTGCATATCGAGCCAATGAGTCAAACTCCAAACTATAATCTAGGACGCTGCGGCCTCTCTGTCTCAGCAATAGAAATTTGTCAACCCTAGCCCGCCGTAACTCCGGAGGCAAAAAATGGCCAAGAAAAGCCTCAGTAAACTCATCCCAGACTGCTGGGGGAGCATCGTTGCCTCTGGATAACTCCCAGGACTCGTACCAATTAGCTGCTACATCATACAACCGGTATGAAGCCAACTCAACTGACTCGGTCGCAGAAGCCTTAATCAAGTGTAACGTACGCCGCATCTTTCTGATAAACTCCTGGGGATCCTCCTCGGGCTTTGTCCCGAAGAACTCTGGAGGATTACAGGTCAGGAACTCACGAGCTCTCGAACTTTCACGTCTGTCTGCACGGTCACCTCCCAATCCGTGCCTCTGAACCTGTCCCGCCACCAATCTGGTCAGCAACTGGACCGCATCTCTCAGGGCCCTATCCTCCACTCCTGGCTGTGGAGCTGGGGGCTCAGGCGCTGGAGCCTCTGGGGCTACTGGTGAAGCCGCCCCCTGATCCATAGTGACAGCGGCTGGTGCTCCAGACTCCTCTGATGATGATGACGTAGCAGAGTCTGCTGGCCGGGGCGCAGTATCACGCATAATCTGAGCAAGGGTCCGAGTAACTTTCTGAGCCCGGCTAGTCTCTCCGGTCGCAGCTGACTTGCCCTTCTGGGCAGCTGTCGCCTTTTTCGGAGGCATGGCTGAAAACAAAACAATTCGTTAGAGAGGAATCATCCTGATAATATCGCTCTATCGCACGATCTAAGATAAGAAGGAAGGGTAGCATCCTAAATGCCCTGTAGCCTCCTGTTTATAGGTGTGGTGCACAACACACCGATAAACAAGACTCTACTAGACACGGTCTGTAGACTCTCCGAGGACGAACCGCTCTAATACCACTTTTGTCACGACCCAACCCCGTAGGCCGCGACTAGTGTCCGTGCTGGACACCCGGACGTACCCCATAACCCAAACCGGCATATTAGCAGAGTATATAGATATAAAAGTCAAATGGCGTCAATAACTATCACAGATGAACAGATATAGCACGTAGAAGCCGATAAGGCTATCACAGATCATATCAATCCAACACATATACAGAACCCACATGTATGTCTACAGACCTCTACAGAACACATCAGAATCATAAGACGGGACAGGGCCCCGTCGTACCCCTGACTAGCATACATATGTACAATGGCAAAAGGCTGTACCAAAACGTAGGCTCCAAACAATAGAGCACTCCAAAATAGCAGAATATAGTCCTAAGCAGGCGGATCAGCAAATCTGTCGTCTGTACCTGCGCGGCATGAAAACGCAGCCCCCGAAGAAAGGGGGTCAGTACGGAATATGTACTGAATATGTAAAGCCTGAAGTACAGAAACGAAATCATAGTCAAAACAAAACTTGCAGAAAATGAGTGTAATATCCAGATTATCAAATGCATATTTCCGAAACATAATGAACGTATGCAGAAACATATGCCATATCATATCCGGCCCCCGTCAAGCGACACGATGAAAAGAACGTGGTCGCCACCCCGACACTGGCGCCACAACACATCATGCTCCAGAATAGGGAATAACCCCGTATCATAACATATCATATCAGATGGCTATATCAAATAATATCATGTCATATCCGAATGTGTGTACATGGCACAGCATACTCCACAACCCATGTACAAGTAAACCTGCCCCCTCACATCGAGGCACGACGAACAATGCAGTGGAATACGCTTGACAACATATCCTGGCCCGGGCTCAGTGAGGGAAACATTGAGGCATCCACGAGTGGAGTAGTGAGAAACTAAATGCAATATAAAATACCATATATTTTCAGAGACTCAATAAGACATGTCGAATGACAAATCGAAATAATGAAATTGGACAGAATCATAGTAAGTGTATTTCGGATGTCATAATAAGTTACGGAGAGATAATCTTTCTGAGGTCGCTTCCACATTCCAAAATAGTTTACAAGACTCACGGGATCTATTAAAACAGTTGTCCTTTAGTAGCTAGAAGGATAGTTAAAACGTTTCATTTTACATGGCTTGGAAATAAGACATTAGTACAATAAGAGACAAGTCGGGAATAGTGGGCCCACCTCGGGTCAACTGAAGCGATGGGCGCAAATTACGTATATTAAGTCTATAGAGTCACCCATGGAGGTCCTAGGGACATTCCCTAACTTTCTAGGCAATTTGTGAAAGCTTACACAATTCTTTCAACAAAACATACAAATAGGATTCAATTCTATTGAATAGAAAAAGGACATTTTCAATCTCGAGTTTCTATGAACAGAATACTTTCCGAGGCTCAAATCCAACCCTAGTACACCTAGGACATGCCAAGAGAAGGAAAGGGATAGCTTTACATACCTTTTTTGCCCTTTACGCTAGTCCAAATTCAAATCCTGTTTCGTCCAAACTCTACAATTGGTCACATTTACCAAATATTAATCATAAGGCTTCAAGAATTCAATCTTAATTCATAGTTGTCTACAGAAATTTGGGCAGCATCCCCCCTATACATATAGCATCCCCGAGAATTAACTCGGCCAAAATAATTCAACAACAACACTAACAATCATTATAAAACACAATATGGCATAACTAGTCTTATTTCCCAACATAGTGCAATAGCTTTCATTCCAACTTCACATTTTCAATTCAATACCAACATTCTCATATTCATTTACTAATCAAGATCACTCCAATACAATTCGGAAACATTTCATATCATTTTACAAAATATTCACAAAATATACAAAATATACAATTTTTTCGCCAAAACCATAATTCATCCGAAAGTTCTAATCTTCAACATACATATTCATAACATATGTCCATCTTCCAATTTCATCAACAATAATTATAATTTGCACCTTAACAACTTCATTCCCATAATATCATAAGATCATTCTAAAATGACATAACCTTCTACATTCCATTCCAATACCAACTTAAACCATTTAACCTTCATTTACATTATAAGGATCACAACAACACAACTAACATATTAACAAAATTAATTCATTCCCATTACCATCTCCACACCACACGACCATGATCCCTACTTCCAACTTCAACTAAATTTATTCAACTTTCATTTTCCAATATAAGGTCCACCACAACTACAACTAGAATACAACATAAAATTCAACTCATCATATGTATACAACATAGCATACACACGGCCACATACTTACATACACACCCACTTTGCAACTTCCATATTTCCATAATTTCTACTCATTTCTACATACTACAACACAAACAAACCTTCATAACATAATAAAAAGGAATTGATTCTTACCTTTTTCTCCAACCTTCTTCACTTGACCAAGTTGTCAACTTGAGGAAACAAGTGCCCTTTCTTCCAAAATAACTACACCAAGTTGTCAAGGACCCTTAAATTAGTAGGATTATCACAAGAAAATAATTTTAGAAGCAAGATTTTGAGGGGTGATTTCTTCAAGCTATGGTCGAATGGCCTTCAAGCTTTTGCTCTTCTTTTTGTTGTTTTTCTCTTTCCTTGTTTCTTGAAACTTCTTATGGATAATTGATGAATATATGGCCCCCTTTATTAATTTTAGCACATGGAAAATTTGTATTAATTTGGTGGGCTTGGCCTACACATGGCCGGCCACCCCTTCTCTATTGGGCCTAACTTTTCATCATTTATTTTGGGCCCAATGGCTTATGGATCACATTTTGTAATTCCCGAAACTAATTTCCGAAATTCCAATTTTGCCCCTAGCCTTCCTCAACACTTCCATATTAATATTCTTTCATAAACAACTCATGAGTTAAATAAAATAAATTATTACCTTATTCCTTACAAGCCAAAATTATTTTCAATTTTCCCGAATACGCGAAAATACGGGATATAACAATTCAGATGGCATGACATAGTGCAAGTAAATTTCAGGGTAGTTAAGAAATATTAGAAAAGGATATAGTGCATTTAAATTTAGGTAACACACAGCTCTATATTTATAAATGAAAGAACTGAAAGAAAAGAAAATGATGCACGTAACTCACAAACCTTATGTTAGGTCCAAGGTTTCACCTATTAATTTTGATGATAACAAACCAACATAAGTTTTAATAAAAGAACATTTACTTGTGGTAAATTTATTTTTGGTATAGGTTTATTTGATGAAGAGGGATTTGGTGAAGATCTAATCAAATAAGGAAAAGAAGATATTACGAGATGGAAGTACGAAAGAAGATGTGGAAGAAAAATACTTACTCATATCAAGGTGCAAGAATTATGGAAAGAATATTTACTACGATTCTATGAAAGAAAAATATTCTAGAAAAGGAAAAGATCGAGATCAATTTGTTACTTAAGGAAGGGCCACAAATCTATGGAGTATCAAGATATGCCAAAAGTCGTAAGTGCACAAAAGTGTTCATGTTCGGAGTGATCAAAGTCCAAATGCTAGAAGACGAATGTGATTACATTCAAATTAATATAAATCAAAATCCAAGGTGAAATGAAGAGGATCTTGAAATTCTCTTGGGTTGCCTAAATAAAAGCTCGTATTTGTAAAAATCAGAAGAAGAGTTTAGAGAAATTAATGGGAAGAATGTTCGTTATGTTGGAAAGAAGATATTCTATAAAAGGGAAGAGAGATATTCAAATTTAGATCTCAAATTTGAATACACTTTGCTACAGCTTTGGAAGAAAGGTGATTCACTACAAGGAAAGAAATATTTTTTCTATGTAAAGAGCAGATGCATAACACGGGTAAAAGAATTATTGGAAAGGAAAGTTGAAGTACTGTATTGGTAAAAAAGGAATTAGAGATTGGCTTTGGTTATAAAGGAAATATTCTCTATGGACAAAATTAGGGGAAGCCAATTGAATATGAATCTGAGATGCCATATATTATGGTATCAAAATGGAAAAGATCAAGGAGGATTGCTGGCCAAACTTCAAGGGAGCTAAAAATGGAAAAATCAATGAGTCTTAAATAGAAGCTTCTAAGGAAACTTAATTCTCTACATGAAGGGCCACGTATGATGAGATTCAATATCAACAATGCATTGCCAGGAAGAAAAAGATAAATTATTACATTGTACTATGTAAGGAAAGACCAACATCACAAGGGTATAACAATCATGGAAGGAAAGAAGATTTATCAATTGGGTCAAGAAAGGAACGTTTAGCAAAATCCTTGGAGCAAATATTTTGTGCAATCAATTGAGGCAAAAATCCATCAAGGAATGCAGATACTACTTCAAATAGAAGATTCACCGTATCAAGACAATATTCCTTGGAGCATAACGAGCCACTATTTAAAGAAGAATTATTGAACTGGTTCAGCACGCAGCCACTTATACTTTCGTCTCAACCTTCTCAAGTTCTTTGCTCTACTTTTCATAAGCATTGTAATCCTGAGTGACTTACTGTGTAAACAAAAAAAAGAGGAGAGATATAGTATAGTTGGTGAGGCTTTGTATTGAGAGGTTGTGTCATTGTTCGTTTATTTGGTGAGCGAGTGAAAACCAAAGAGTCGTTGTTGGTGAGCGAGTGAAAAACCAACTTTGTACGTTGTTGGTGAGCGTGTCAAAACCAAATCTTGTTCATTGTTGGTGAGCGAGTGAAAACCAACCTTGTAAATGTTGGTGGTGAATGAGGAAAACCACAAAGGCTGTACTCAACTCAAACTACAAAGAGCTTAAAGAGATAACCTCCTTGCAACCTAAGGGGACTGGATTAGGTTACCACATTGGTTCTGAACCAGTATAAAATTCCAAGTGTCATTTATTTTATTGCTCTCATGTTATATTCTGCACCCTTACTATTTATTGTGGTTTATACTTGTGTAAATCGAAGGATTGATAATTTTGTGCAGGCTGTCTCGCTATCAGTCGACTGGCATCAAACAGTAGTCGACTAGATTTTTTAACAGGCTTACAATTCACCCCCCCCCCCCCCTCTTGTACTTTCAATTGGTATCAGTGCCTCGTCTCACATTTTTATTTTTGCCTAACAGCAAGTGAGGAAAGATCCATGGCAGGGCATCAAATTACTGAAGCCATATTTCAAGAGGGACTCTCAACAAGTAGGCCACCCTACTTCAATAGTTTATATTACAGTCAGTGGAAGGCCAGAATGAAGATCTATGTTCAATCGACAGATTATATAGCCTGGCTAGTTATTCAGAATAGGCCACGACCTATTCCAAATAATAGTGATGGAAAGAAGGTTGAAAAAGAAACATCTATGTTTGACTACACAAAAGAATATTTGGATATTATGGAAACAAATGCTAGAGCAATGTACCTGCTCTATTGTGCTCTTGGTGAAGAAGAATATGAGAAAATATCCGCTTGTAAAACTGCTAAAGCAATATGGGACAGATTGGAAGCTCTCCATGAGGGCACCGTAAAAAATAAGGAATATCAAGAAAACTTGGATAAGGCATCCAACAACGTCAAAAGGAAAAGAAGAAAGAAGCAGAAAGCTCAATCCATCCAGAATCAAGAGGCCCAACAAAGAGAGAACATACACTGCTATGAATGTGGTAAACTTGGACATATTAAATCAAAGTGTCCTAACAATAACAAGAAGAAGAATTCTAGAACTTCAACTTGGAGCGACGAGGATGAATCTGATAAAGAGAGTAACTACGGAGAAATGGCGTTCATGTGCTTCCTGGAAGGAAAACAAAGCGATAAAAATTACAGAACCTCTTCTTTGAGTGACGAGGAAGAAACCGACGAGGTATGTCATACTCCTATCATGACTTGTAATAATTGTGATGATTTGCAGGAAACTCTAGATCTAGCTTTGAAAGATTTGCAAAGAATTCTTGGTGCATTCAAGAAAGTTCAACGAGAAAAGAAATACTTGGATATTCGACTTAAGGAATGTCAGACTAAATATGACTTACTTCAAGAAGAAAATTTTGAGTTGCACAAGCAAATGAAGACTTTGCACAAATCTTCTAGTCACCACTTTGATCAATGGAAGTCGAATCATCTCCTTAAGAACTACCAGTTGACTGAAAAGGGATCCACTAGTAGATGCCCTACTTCAACCAAGTCAACTCAGGTAAGGTTCAAGTTGACTAATAAGACAACTGCAGGTGAACACTCTTATTCTCATATTATATGTCATTACTGTGGTAATTCTGGACATAAAGCATTTATGTGCAATTATGCTAGAAATCATGTAAGATCTAAATATGTTTGGAGACCCAAACACTTACATGCATCTCCAAATACACAATTTACTAACCATGAAGGACCCAAAAAGACTTGGGTACCAAACACAAACTAATTTGTTTTGCAGGAATTCCTTGAGTCTAGCCATAAATAGAATCATTGACATTTGCATAGCGGCTGGTCAAGGAACGAGATTAAAGATGCTTCAAAGTTCATATGTATTCTACAAATTGAAGGAACTACAACATATGATGGTAAAGTTTAAATGAATGGTATTACTGAAGATTATTCAAGTTTCTCTTACTGCATTAGGTGATGTATATCTAGCTGTTGTTTAATATGGTATTAGTCAACTATATATGGTTTGAGTCGACTAATTGCATCATGCTACTATTTTGTTGGTACTGGTTATAACCTTGACCTGGAGACCTTGAATAACTCGAATACACGTCTTGCGATTTTTTTTAATCTATATATGTCACAAGATATTAGGACAACCAAGCATACAATCGTTATTGATATCATACAAATTTAATTCATATATATGTGGGTCTGAGATTATTCTTCAAGGAATCCCATGTATGATATTCTCTCTCTTGGTAAGAATACTAACGCCTCATTCAAAGCCCAAGAATTTTGTACAACTCGAGGCCTTCATAACCTCTTCATATGAACATATTCAAAATCTTGAAGGCAAGAGGTATGTATTTTTAGTATTGATAATTATTCACAAGTTACATGTGTTATGATTTTTGATCTATCTTGAAGAACTCTTCACATGAGATATGGAAAGAAAGAAAAATCACTTGTTGATTATTCTTTTTGTTTGCAAATGTCTATCGTCATGGTAAGAACCAAGTGGTAAAATTTATGGTATATTCTGTAATCTTTACTACTTATAATCTTATGGCTTTTAGACAATTAGTTAGAAAGATCTTTATCCACGTTCTCTTTAGACTAATGTTTCTTGAAGTGAAATTGAGCATGAAGATAAAAAGTGTACTCTGGACCACAAGAAATCGATTGATATGAATATGTATGTACGACATTAATCAGAGATGAAGCATTGAAATAAATGAAAGATTCCAGCAATGCAAAAATAGTTGCATGCAAATGAAGGAAATAACATATGGGAACTTATTGACAAGACAAACGATTTGATATTATGGATATTCAAATGAACCTGATTGAAATGGTAAGGTTGTAGGAACTGAGGGTAAACTTGTAGCCCAAGGTTTCACAACAAGAAGGTTTGCTTCATTCTTAAGATTTTTATTAGTATGTTAGTTCTCATGAGCTTATTATAGAGCCTTTTTCAGAATGCAAGTCAAAAGTATTTCTTTAGATGATTTTACAACTGAAAAATATTTTTTCAAGCATCTCCCAATAGTTTTTTTTTTTAAAAAAAAGTATTTATGCTACTGGAATTTTATTCTTGATTTGAAACCATCCCAAGAGAACAGCAAGGGAAGTTAATTCTGTCTTCCAAAAATGATTTTTCAAAAATCATGATTGTCATTTTATAGTTGCATATATTGATATCTCATGTAACTAACGTGAAGGTGTACAAAGAATTTCATAAGATTTTACAAGGTATTCGAACTTGAGATGATTACGAGGGTGAGTTAACATACTTCTTCAAGTTTCAAATAATGCAAAGGTAAATGAAAGGTTCTTCAGCGAAGCCAAGTATTCCAAAGGATTACTCAGGAGATTGTGTATGGAAAATTCACTGAACATGAATACTCTAGTAAACTCGTCATATCTCTCTCGCAAAGAAGAACATCGTTCATGTATATCATGAAAATTCAAGAGCTTCACAATTTTATCTATAGCGGATGAAAGATTACATGGAATCTGCCTTGAGGACATTGAAGAAAGGATTTAGTATGATAGTATATGGTAGATAATTTTGTATCCTTTTCTGATGAGGAAGATTAATTTTCCTCTTAACTCATATGTTCTTATTTGTGGGTTTGGAAGTTCATGATAGTCAATTTGTTTTTTAAATAACGTACTCTTAAAATTGACTTAAAATATTTTCACCAATTGGCTCTTATGCTTTATGTGGTTAGCAACTATCATTAGATTTGGTAGATTTAACATGTGCTAATTGTTATATTCTTTGTTAAATAACGTACTCTTAAAATTGTCTATAAGAAGTTGACTATATCTTCTATTTCACCCTTTTGATGATGCCAAAAGGGGGAGAAGTTTTCCTGTAAAAAACACTTGCTTTGTTAGTATCTTCAGACAGGAAATTCTCAAGAAGAAGGAGAAAGCATAAAGTGAGGGGGAGCCACTCCTTCAAGTTGTGCTTCAAGAGTCAAGGAACAAACATTCAGGGGGAGTTCACTAATTCAGGGAAGTTCACATCCTTCTAATCATACTTGATTTTGTCTTTTATTAAAATTGAAAGTTTTGTACTCAATGGTTTGTCATCATCAAAAAGGGGGAGATTGTTAGGTCCAAGGTTTCACCTATTAATTTTGATGATAACAAACCAACATAAGTTTTAATAAAAGAACATTTACTTGTGGTAAATTTATTTTTGGTATAGGTTTATTTGATGAAGAGGGATTTGGTAAAGATCTAATCAAATAAGGAAAAGAAGATATTACGAGATGGAAGTACGAAAGAAGATGTGGAAGAAAAATACTTACTCAAATCAAGGTGCAAGAATTATGGAAAGAATATTTACTACGATTCTATGAAAGAAAAATATTCTAGAAAATGAAAAGATCGAGATCAATTTGTTACTTAAGGAAGGGCCACAAATCTATGGAGTATCAAGATATGCCAAAAGTCGTAAGTGCACAAAAGTGTTCATGTTCGGAGTGATCAAAGTCCAAATGCTAGAAGACGAATGTGATTACATTCAAATTAATATAAATCAAGATCCAAGGTGAAATGAAGAGGATCTTGAAATTCTCTTGGGTTGCCTAAATAAAAGCTCGTATTTGTAAAAATCAGAAGAAGAGTTTAGAGAAATTAATGGGAAGAATGTTCGTTATGTTAGAAAGAAGATATTCTATAAAAGGGAAGAGAGATATTCAAATTTAGATCTCAAATTTGAATACACTTTGCTACAGCTTTGGAAGAAAGGTGATTCACTACAAGGAAAGAAATATTTTTTCTATGTAAAGAGCAGATGCACAACACGGGTAAAAGAATTATTGGAAAGGAAAGTTGAAGTACTGTATTGGTAAAAAAGGAATTAGAGATTGGCTTTGGTTATAAAGGGAATATTCTCTATGGACAAAATTAGGGGAAGTCAATTGAATATGAATTTGAGATGCCATATATTATGGTATCAAAATGGAAAAGATCAAGGAGGATTGCTGGCCAAACTTCAAGGGAGCTAAAGATGGAAAAATAATGAGTCTTAAATAGAAGCTTCTAAGGAAACTTAATTCTCTACATGAATGGCCACGTATGATGAGATTCAATATCAACAATGCATTCCCAGGAAGAAAAGGTAAATTATTACATTGTACTATGTAAGGAAAGACCAACATCACAAGGGTATAACAATCATGGAAGGAAAGAAGATTTATCAATTGGGTCAAGAAAGGAACGTTCAGCAAAATCCTTGGAGCAAATATTTTGTGCAATCAATTGAGGCAAAAATCCATCAAGGAATGCAGATACTACTTCAAATAGAAGATTCACCGTATCAAGACAATATTCCTTGGAGCATAACGAGCCACTATTTAAAGAAGAATTATTGAACTTGTTCAGCACGCAGCCACTTATACTTTCGTCTCAACCTTCTCAAGTTCTTTGCTCTACTTTTCATAAGCATTGTAATCCTGAGTGACTTACTGTGTAAACAAAAAAAAAGAGGAGAGATATAGTATAGTTGATGAGGCTTTGTATTGAGAGATTGTGTCATTGTTCATTTATTTGGTGAGCGAGTGAAAACCAAAGAGTCGTTGTTGGTGAGCGAGTGAAAAACCAACTTTGTTCGTTGTTGGTGAGCGTGTCAAAACCAAACCTTGTTCGTTGTTGGTGAGCGAGTGAAAACCAACCTTGTAAACGTTGGTGGTGAACGAGGAAAACCACAAAGGTTGTACTCAACTCAAACTACAAAGAGCTTAAAGAGATAACCTCCTTGCAACCCAAGGGGACTGGATTAGGATATCACATTGGTTCCGAACCAGTATAAAAATTCTTGGTGTTATTTATTTTATTGCTCTCATATTATATTCTGTACCCTTACTATTTATTGTGATTTATACTTGTGTAAATCGAAGGATTGATAATTTTGTGCAGGCTGTCTCGCTATCAGTCGACTGGCATCAAACAGTAGTCGACTAGATTTTTTAACAGGCTTACAATTCAACCCCCCCCCGCGGTACTTTCACCTTATGGTAGAAGCGTTACCAGCAGTCACAGTACCATCTTTTTCCTTGAAACTTGGTCGGAGTTTCCTCAATTTTGCACCATCAAACTGGCAAAGACGGAAAAAATATATGGGCGATGTAAAGCTGATAGCTTTGTCTATGGCAGGATATTATAGGCGTTGTAAAACCTCTATTGATGTATGTTTAACGTATTTTAACTACCAAGAAAATAAATTCATCTCTTTGATCATTCTGGTATTTGAAAGGCAGATACTGCACTAAAAAAAGAAATTCATTTCCTTCTTCACGTCAAAAAGATGATGAATGTATTGATAAGAAATTTAGCATTCAATTTTCAGGAAATAACTCCTTTTGTTGCATTCCTGTTCTCTCATCACACAGGATTAGGTTTTTGTGTCGGTAAATTCGTTGAAACACCTCAAGGGAAGATGTAAAGGACAAAGACATCTATGGTATTTTAGTCTTGCTTGCAACATATGTACTCACCTTCCCTAAACCTTCATCCTTATCAACAATGGTGGATGGTTTTCCTCTTCCACCGGGCACCTCAACCTGAAATTCCCCAGAAAATGATTTAAACGGTGATAAAACAAACTGCAAGGAACCTTTTTTACTTTAACAATGAGCTCTATCTAGCAACAAATATCTAGTTATGTTACCGGCACAATTTCCCATGTAAAAGCACCAGCTTCCTGTGCAGCAATACCGCGTTCAAAACTTTGAACTGCAAAGTTATCCTGCAAAAATATTGCAGACATAAGAAATTAACTCCCATAAGATTTTTGAAAAGACTTCTCAGCATATTCTAATCAGGCATGCAAACACTTGAAAACAAATGGATGAAACAAAGAGATAAAGTTTTTCCACAAATGAGTAGTGTGATAAAGGCGCAGACAAAAGAACATAAATCTGAATTGTCCAACTTCACGAAACAGACAGAGGGGGTGGATGCAATGTATCACTTGAATCTTTTCTCACAAAGAGATGTCTTTAAACGGTAGAATCAACAACTAGACAACAACAACAAACAATAGAAAGTAAACAGGGAATCTAAGGAGCCTTGTGCTCCTGAAATAGAGAGCAAAATGTAAATAACCCTGGGTATACAACAACTTTTTTGGTGTCAATTTTTTCAGAAAAGGGTACAATAACAAGCAATTACTAAGGGGCATTCACTGAAAGAAAAAAAAACTGTTTCTAGGTATTGGAGCTCCAGTAGAAATGTCATAGTTCAGGTAAAAAAAATAAAAATAAAGATGTACTTGCCAATTTTTGACTCACTAATTAAGATAACAAACATCAAAAGAGCCTTTCCACTCTAAATGCCTCAACTACAAATGCATTGTTGAAATATGCATTTGAAAGTTTTCACATGTATGTTTCAAAACTAAAACACAGATTAATGATATTCTTGAAAACAGAAGTTCAAACATAAATGGAAAACTAAAGTTACATCCAGCAATGGGTTTTGGTTTTTAAATAAAAGTTCGGACAAAAAAAAATGAACAAAGTACTCCTCTTTCTGCATGTGCTTCACTCCAGGACCAAATTAAAGATCTATTTCTTATCATCAAGCTTTTAATAACACGGTAACCAAAAGCAACAAGAGAAGTGGCTCGTATTGAAATTACAACAGTTCTATATCTATTATGCTGAGAGATTAAAGAAATGAGCCATAAATTTCTAAGCGATGAGCAAAAAGAACAAATGTGTTACCTCTAGGCTTGATTGATTCTGCAGTTGCTGGAACCATCGTTAGTGATATATGTGAATAGTAGTCTGTTTCAATCAAGACAAATCAGAATTCTCTCTCTATCAACAGAAATATGCACGGCTACAAATATATTAGGAAAGCGCCACCTAAAATTACTGCTACGTATGGTTACCAAATCATAGGATTAGCATGAGTTGTCTTCAACAAAATCGGAATAACTACTTAATGTGAGACGTGACCAAATTTAGGAACAATAGGACAGACGATGAAGGGAGTAGGGGCATTTAAAGGGGCAGTGCTACAAATCACAATTGGAAATTTTAGCTAATTCTTAAGGCCATTAAATTACAATATGTACTAGCCTCAGCTACCTCATATATATCTGCCACTATCATTGTCATCTATAGTAAAGGTCAATGATGACACTCTAAGTTGATTTTCCTTTCTACAACCTCTTGCAGAAATGCGGGGTAAGACTGCGCAGAATAGACCCTATTGGTCCGGCTCTTCCCCGGACCCCGCACGTAGCAAGAGTTTAGTGCACCAGGCTTCCTTTTTTGGCTAGATGACGTACAAATGATTGGGATAATATTATTTTGTTTACTTACCAAACACTAGAAAATAAGTAAGAAACATTTTCTACAAAAAAACATTTTCCTTCGTAGCGAACACACCCTCTATTAATAAAGATTTGGGCCTCTTCTTTACGTGTGTCATCTTTGAATAGGGTCCATATTTTTAATCTTCTCTGCATCTTTCCAATTTTATCAAATGTCTCATAAGGAACATGATGAGCGAGCATGCATGAGCTAAAACTAGCCAAGGAAATAAAAGAAGAAGGGATTCTAAAAACCATTTTTCTTTCTTCTCTATATTTCCTTCAAAGCAAAATGAGTGCAAACAACAAATTCAGTTCAAAAAAGACAAGATATTAGATCCCAAAAAAAATGCTCAAATGATCCACATGAAAAATTATTGATTTAAAGATGTCTTACGTGATTTACTATCAGATCTAATAAAGAAAGAAACAATTGAAAACTTTGCAACAAAAATATGAAGTTGCATGCAACAAAGAGTCAGCAAAGATACCTAAGTGATTAAAGTGGGGTACGTGGAGCAGAGGCAGAGCAACAGAGAGAAAGTAAAGAGTATGATATGCAAATCCAACAGAAGCGGGAGACCTATTTATACAGAACGGACCACCCCCCCGCCCCCTCTCTCCCCCCGCGGCTCTGGAGGGCAACAAGGTGTTTTTTTGGATATTGAAATTTTTGTTTTTTATTCCGTCTCAATTTATGTGATATTTTTTATTTTAAGAATGTCGAGTTAACTAATTTTTAAGGCTAAATTGAATTAGATCGATAATTTAAATTAAAAAATTATACGAAAAATACTACTGTATAAGTTGCTATTCTTCCCATGTCAATATGAAAATATTTAGCAGTATTTATATAGTTTGAATTTCGAAAACAAAAAATGTCGCATAAATTTTTGTATATATATATTTTGGGTAAATATATTTATTTTTATATTTAAACCTGCAAGTCAATTATATACATATATTATATATATGTCAATTATTTTTAGTGGAGCGACTATTTATACCTTATTAGTTTTTTTTTTTTTTTTTTTTTTTTTGAAAAGACGACTATCCAAGTTAATTTTTCGAAACAGATAAAAGATGGAATAGCTTTTGATATGAGTAGAATCCTAAACCAAAGTGATGTGAAGTTGGGTCAACAAAGATGACTTATGAATAATTTATCTTTTAAAGTATTAGAAAGTAAATAAAGGAGTCTATTTGGTGGTGTTATTGATGTTCTTAAATACTCTATTAGAATTTTAAGTTTAGTTTCTTCACAACCTTTAAAAGAGAGTACATATCCCTATAAAATTAAGATAATTGTATAGACTTCAACGCTGAAATGCAACATGGTATAATTACCTTAGTGACAATTATATTGGTTAATAAATATAGAAGTATATGCTTCGTATGCATGTAAAATTATAATGATAGAGAGTGAGTAAGTTGGATTACTACCTTATAAATTTGGAGACCTAGATGTTTGGACAATATTTGATTGAAGTAATGTAAAAATATCCTATTGCTTGAAATAATGTAGAAACATATATTGATTGGCAAAATAATATTTCAAATTGAAGTTGAAATGAGGAAAAAAAATTATGGCTAAATCGGGAAGAAAACAATTTTTTTAATTTCTTCCCTTTTAATTTTCTCTAAAATGGTATTCTCTTCCTACTTTCTAAGTTACAGAGTGTAAATCTTTTCGATATGTAATTAATTGCATATGACATTTGCAACATACTCCTTGTCCTGATCGACCAAGACAACAAAAAGGCCATTTAGAGGTATCTATGAAGTGCTAAAACTTGTAGCTTTTAACAGGAATTAGTGATAGTAAAACAAATGATATTCTATAATTTGGTGGTATACACGTCTATTTCATGTTATACGAATATGGTTTATGATAAATCAGTTCTTTTACTTGTCCTGACGTACTTTTATCAACGTGTGAGATGAGTATTTTGTGAAATGCTCTTCAAAGTATACTGAAAATTAATAACAAATTGTCCATACCAGTACATATCATACTGAATATGCATTCCTGATGAACAATTTCTGTAACAATGATTATAGATTAAGTTCATAACGCTGCAAATATCTGCATCCTTTTTTACTTTGGGCGTATAGAGGTAACCTCTTCAAAAAGCTGAGTTTTCTTGTACCACATTAGCCATTCATTTAATGCAAAATATGGGTGGGTGAATTCATGGCAACTTTGTCAATTGGTTTCCTTCTAACAAGAAAGAGACCCTGATATTCATTAACTTCACCTGTAATATGAGGCAATTAATTAGGTTCTTTATGAGGACTATGCAAATCTAATTAGGGTATATATAGCAACTTCCCAACTTAAACACAAAGAAGTGATTAAATTAGTCTTAGGATTCTTTAGGCCAAAGTAGAAGTCTTGAACATTAAAAAGAGAACAAAATCCAATCATTTCGATTTATGCAAAATATCTTTTTTTAGTCGCCATTCAGAGATTTTATCCTATATAAATATAATTCTTGGAAAATTATTTTTTTCGGATAACAATAGATACGGGTCTAATATTTGTTTATATGCTGCTTAACCTTACAGAGAAAGTATCAAACTATCGGCTAACGTTTACAATAACTTATCAAATTATAGAACGTGATGTAACATTAACATTTTCAATTTCTTTAAAAGAATCTTTAGACCGTGGTCTAAAAGGTCCATTAAATGCAAGAAAAAAAAATCGTTACTAAACAACTGCCCAAAAAGAGTCAATAGGCAATTTTTTTTTTTTTTTGGTGATACAGACTACCATAGTTATAAAATAATAATATAATTAGAGTGATTTTGGTATTCAAAACCTACTAGTCCGATTAATTCAAATCTAAATCAGCTAGACACATAAAACTATATAACACTCCTTACTGAAAGATTTTCTATTCTCAAAACTTCAATTCGAGATTTTAGTTAGAAGTAGAAGAATCCCATTCTACCACACCCATGATTAAATTTATAATTACAATGGCATCAAACTTGCATGAGATAATAAAAGAATATGATACCGTTCTACATTTAGTGACTTAAAAGTTTACATCCATCCGTGCTAATGCTATTGTCAATGAGCACATTACAAATGAGTGATCATCTTATCAAGCAGCCCTTTCTGACTGCTATTTGAGTACTCTGCCCCTCTACTTAATAATATATCACCCAAGCTGTTGGAATTTGAAAATTATTACTTCTACAGTTCAACTATCATTTAACAGAATAAAAGATGCTGACTTTTCTTACTATGCATTTAAGTTGCTAGTACGTTACTAATATACTAGCGATGACGGAACTAGAATTTTTACTGAGGGGTGAAAATATGATAAAGTAAACAGATGATGAAATTAAGGAGGTTCAATACATAATATATATACATAAAAGATTCTTTTACGTATTTACACAGTGCAATTTTTCGACGCAGGGGTGTCAACTGATGTATGTGGCTCCGCCACTAACTCGCAGTGTAATTTTTTTTAATACTATAAGTGAATTTCAACATATAATAATATATAAATTATCATCAGATTAATTGTAATTAGTATGTATCAAGTAATTTATGAAACTTATATATAATTATCTAACAAATGACTTAATTGTATAAATATTATCCACACCTTTGATGAATAAAAGTTAAACTAAACTATCTTAATATATATGCTTCGCCTATCAATGAAAGTTTAGTTTGAGGAGCCGCCGTTGTCAGTTGACTTGATGCTAGTCCAACTGGGCAGCTTCAACTTACCAACCTGCTATATATCTTCTTTTTTCACGTTTTGTTTGGAACTTCGATTCCAAAAAATTCTTATATTTAGAATTTGCTCAGCCGCCAACATTCTTTTGAGAAAGATAATCTCAAATGTTGAAGAACCCAAAAAAAGTTATTTCGTTTTTCACTTTTATTACTAGTGGTGGAGCTAAGATTAGAGTAATATTATAAAGAAGTAGATACAAGAAGAAGTTAAATGAATTTAAGGGTAAATGGTCAAATTTGCTCCTGAATATGTAAAATAGAATAGATTTACCTTTCGTTAATAGTTGGGGTCAAATATGTCTTCGTTATTTTTAAAATAGGCTAAATTTTCCTTATTTTCAAATGTCGGAAGCTTATCACCCCGTGATGTCACGTGTCCAATAATTAAGGATTAATTTTTTTAAACAGATGACAAATTTGTACATATCAAGTAGTTCAAGGATTAATTTGACCGTCTCTCTAGTTTTGAGTTTGAATTTTTTTGGTTCCTCATTTCTCTATCCCTGTCATTGCTTCTGCCACTATCACTCTTTTATTCATGCTTCCTTCTTACCTCTCCCACCATCATTGTCAATTTGTCACCATCACCTTCACCTCACCACCATCTTCTCATTCCTTTTCTTCTCATTCCTTTTCCTTACTCTTTCTGTCTCCTCACCACCCGACCACCCGAAAGAAATGCGCTAAACAACTTGAACATGCAATATAAAATACTATTTTAATGTAGGTGTATAGTCGCATCTAAAGGAGGAACATATTATGGGGTTCAGACCTTTACAAGTTTTTTCGTGTTTGAGTAGGGTTATTTTTATCCAAATTTTATATTCACACTAAAGTATGACTATTCGCTATTACTTTTCAAATGGTGGCTAAAAACTCATAGAAGACCTGAAAATTGGCAATTCACCTAATTATTACTTATGTATTGGGTTATTCATGAAACTATTATGTAGTCATTTTTTGGTGCTCTATAAGATTTATGAACCGCCTAATTTAGCTTTACTTTCTTCTTCTTTTTTTGTTTTTTGTTTTTTGTGCGTGTTAAAAGTTTTATAATGATCAAATTTCATGTTCGAGTGTAGAAAAAAAAAATGATTTATTCGATAATTTTTACTCCTCTTTAGTGGACCTATTGGATTAATTTGAGTTATTTGGGTGATTAAATAAATAAAAAGGATATTGATACATATATACAATTTGCAATTGATAGTGATATATTTTTGGTGAAAAAATATATTTAGCAACTGAAGCCCAAAAAATTTGGCAATGTATAATCATATTCAACAAAAACCAATTAGATAATACGAGGTGAAACTTACATAAACAACTATCTTTTAATAACTTCTAACAATTTATAGCTACTTTTTCTATATTTACAAACCGTAGCTAGTTTTTGTTGTATTCGGTTGTATTTCGCGTTTTTGAAATACACGGAAATACAAAATCCCACAGAGTAAAAATAGGTTGTATTTATGGAGCAGATTCTCTTTTTTCATTTTAAATGGTAAGTCAAATTAAACCAACCATGTATCACGCATAACGGCTGAAGCTCCATAACAACTCACGTTTCTCTCTCCAAATTACTCCATTCCAAACTTTTTGAATTAAAAAAAACTCAGCAAAATAATATTCCAAAAATACAGAAGTCTCCCACAATGAATCGTTTTGTTGGATTCGATTATATTTCAATTTTTGTAAATACATGTAAATACACAAGCGGCTATATTTCGTCGTTTTGAAATACAACGAAATACAAATCCCAACGACTGTATATCATTGTTTACAAATGTCCCATCAAAACATTTACTATATTTACACCAAAAAAAAGATGAATACAATAAAATATAGCGAAATATAAAAATCGTGAAAATAAAGTGAAGTAAAAACAGGCTTTATATTTGAAACATTCACTATGTTTACACCAAAAAATATAGTAAATATCCAAAAATTTGAAGTACAAAATAAATTGTTTCTGAAACATAAGAGTAAGGTATTTTTAATACTAGCGGTTCTCGACATCTCACAATTATCCTTGTACTGTGTAGAAACCTTGAAGAAAAAGAAAAGAAAAAAAAACCTCCTGACAAACACCGAACAAATGTATAATATGCTAGATTGGAAGGAGCCACTACAACCATTCACACTATTGTCCTTCTATCTCTTCATTCCCGATTTTTGTCCTTCTAAACAGAAACAATATTGCTATCATGGGGTTTTAATCTTGTTGATGCTAACTTACCAATTTTTCTACTATTACTAGTAAAGCTATTTTTCTCATTTTTAAGGAACTTATTTTTTCACAAAACCAAACATGAAAAAATTAATTTTTTCTTTTGAAATGTTTTCCTCCATACTGAACGCACTAGGAGTGTGAAAAATCCGGTATAACTGATGAACCAAACCGAGAAAAATGTCATTGATTTATCCGTATCGAATTATTTGGGTTAACGATTTTTAAATGGTTTTGTAAATATTTTTATTGGACTACCGGGCTAGTTTCTGATTTTGAAGTTTTAGTTAAAGGTTAAACCGATAACTCAATAAGATTATATTAAAATTACCTTTTTATCTCTAATTATATCAGTGACTTTAGCTTTTAAATACAAACTCCAGTTCCTAAATTTTCGTTCGAGAACCCTATTTCTGCAAGCGACACTTTAGTTCTCTCAAACTCGACCAGAAAGAAAACAAGTTTATTTTAGCAATAACGTCTTTGAATTTGCTTCTGCTTGTAATTTGTGTAGACTTTTATGCATGAAGGCAATGTATATGAACAAATGAACAAAATAGAAAGGAAAAAAAACATTTTCTTATCGGTTAAACCGAAAACTGTACCGTTAAGGACCTAAACAGATTAAAATCGATAACGAATATCTTATTGGTTTGGCTATCGGTTAAGCGTGTCTATAAACCATAAACCGATAAATGACCGATAAGCACCCCTAGAACATACCCTTTATTTGTTTTAAGCCTCCAACGTTTTGCTTCTTTAGTGAATATCAAATCTTGTATTTCTTTGTATTTGCTAATTCATTCCAAACTCTTCCTCATAAATAACTTGCTTTTTATAAATTATTTAATTATGTGACTGAAAAACTCTAATAATTATAAAGACTTACCATTAAGATGGTGATACGCGTGCCAATAGATTAAATTAATTGTGCAATTAAAAAAATGTAACATAAGTGATATTTTTTTAAAATAAATTTAATACTTCTGTAGCATGCGGGGCTCATGCAACTAGTTTGTTGTTATACTCGTTTTGGTTCATTTTCTATGCCAATATTTAATTAGATACATAACTTATAAAAGAAAAAAAGTTATTGGCTATACTAAATACTCTAGTGTTCTTAATATATGTGATTTTAAAGATGACATAATATTTATATGACTATATAAAAATATATGTCAAATCAAACATCTTCTCACAAAATTATAAGGAAGGTGTTAGCGCGGAAACGATAAAAACACAGTAATTAACGTGGTTCGGATCGATGTGATCACAGTCCACGGAGAACGGCCGACACTTTTATTAATATCAAGGGAGAAAGTAGGTTACAAGATTGAATACTCTTAAGTTCTATGTTCTGTCCTTAATAAATCCGAGCTAGCATGTATATATACTACTAGGTCTAATCCTTTTCTAGAAAGGATCTAAATCCCAATAACACTCGAAAACCAACAAAGAAAAAAGTTTCCTTTTATTTCGTTCCGCTTCTGAGTAGATTTACCTTTCGTTAATAGTTGGGGTCAAATATGTCTTCGTTGTTTCTAAAATAGGCTAAATTTTCCTTATTTTCAAATATCGAAAGCTTATCACCCCGTGATGTCACATGTCCAATACTTAAGGATTAATTTTTTTTTTAACAGATGACAAATTTATACATATCACATAGTTCAAGGGCTAATTTGACCGTTCTCTCTAATTTTGAGTTCGAATTTTTTAGGTTCCTCATTTCTCTGTCCCTGTCATTTCTTCTACCACCAATCACTCTTTTATCGGAAAAGGGCCAAAATTACCCCTGAACTTTGGGAAATAGTTCATCCACACCCTTTGTTATACTTTAGGGCCAATTATACCCTTACCGTTATACTATGGGGTCAATTATACCCTTATATCTAATAATTGCCACGTGGCATCATCCCAGCCCTTCAAAATTATTTTCCCCTCAAATAATTTTTTACCCACTAAAATAACCCAACCCGACCCGAATTTTTTTTTCCAGCCAGGAGGTAATGGGTTGGGTTCATACCAGTTTGGCTGGAAAAAAAATTCGGGTCGGGTTGGGTTATTTTAGTGGGTAAAAAATTATTTGAGGGGAAAATAATTTTGAAGGGCTAGGATGATGCCACGTAGCAGCCGTTAGACATAAGGGTGTAATTGACCCCATAGTATAACGGTAAGGGTATAATTGGCCCTAAAGTATAACAAAGGGTGTGGATGAACTATTTCCCAAAGTTCAGGGGTAATTTTGGCCCTTTTTCGCTCTTTTATTCATGCTTCCTCGTTATCTCTCCCACCACCATTGACAGTTGTCACCATCACCTTCACCTCACCACCATCTTCTCATTCCTTTTCCTTACTCTTTTTGTCTCCTCACCACCCAACCACTAGAAGAAAATGTGCTAAACAACTTAAACATGCAATATAGAATACTATTTTAATGTAGGTGTATAGTCGTATCTAAAGGAGGAACATATTATGAGGTTCAGACCTTTACAAGTTTTTCCGTGTTCGAGTAGGGTTATTTTTGTCCAAATTTTATATTCACACTAAACTATGACTATTCCCTATTACTTTTCAAATGGCGGCTAAAAACTCATAACAGACCCAAAAATTGGCCATTCCACCTAATTATTACTTATGTATTGGGTTATTCATGAACCTATTATCTAGTCATTTTTTGGTGCTCTATAAGATTTATGAGCCGCCTAATTCAGCTTTACTTTTTTTTTTTCGATAAGTTTTACTCCTCTTTAGTGGACCTATTGGATTAATTTGAGTTAGTTGGGTAATTAAATAAACAAAAAGGATATTGATACATATATACAACTCGCAATTGATAGTGATATATTTTTGGCGAAAAAATATATCTAGCAACTGAAGCCCAAAAAATTTGGCAATTTATAATCATATCCAACAAAAATGAACCAGATAATAAGATATGCTAAAGATTCTCTTCCTAAATTCCCGCTTGAATTGTATATTCACTTCCAAAAATTAATATAGCCATTTTTATCTCAAATCAGAGAAGACCATAAGCAAAAATCAAGGAAAAAAAAAAAAGGGAAAAACAAATTTCAGCTTTCTTTTTCTTCTCTCCACCTCCTCCTTTTGTCGGATTGGACGGGCATGAGTGGTGTGCTTAGAGTTGTGTGAGACACTTGGACAAGACTATATACAAAATTTGAGAAAAAATAGAAGTTATTAGACTTGTTTCAAGTAAAAAACCAAACCCAAACACACTATGACATATGTATATCATGAATATCAGTGTATATTACAGAAAGATTTTGATGATGCTATTGCGACGTGTATATCATGCCGCATATCATGTACCTCTTATCACAAACAGATGTTCAGAGATACATACATGATATACATGTGATAAAAAAATATACAACACTGTATATATTGATGTACACAAGAATATACATGGGATACAATAGGGGAATAAACAGATGGAATGTCTTTGATCTCAAATTTTAAATTTTAAATTCAGCTCAAATCCGCATCAAATCGTCTCCAAACACCTCAAAAATTGATATTCAAAACTGCTTAAGATGCTTCCAACAAAACCTAATATCACCTAATTCAGACTAATCATAAATACGCATATTGAAATAGTTACAAAAAACAATTTGAAGTTGCCGAGAAAATCACTACAAACAACAATTTAAAGCTGCCGAACAAAATTGCCTATATTATAGTCTTTTCCAAATCCCACAGTTGCTGGTAGATCCCAACATCTTCTTTAATAATTCCTATGCTGTAAAGGGTTGGGATTGTCGAAGAAAAGAAAAGAAAAAATAGAGATTGAGAGTATTTGATACAATGGTAGAGAGATATGAGGAGAATATTTGAGATATTTGAAAAACGTAATTGGATAATATCTTAAGAAGAGAGACGGGAAATTTGAAAATTTAAAGCTATCTGAAAGGAAAACATTTCGCTTATGAGATACCAATTTCATAGTGTTACTAAAAAAACAGCAAAAACCGATCTAAAATCTCGATTTCTTTTTGAAAAAAATTGAAAACTACCTACGAGGTCGGCTTTTAAACCTAATTTATATGACATTGTTTGACTAGGCACGGAGTTTAAAAAAGAAAGGAAAGATCTTTGAAACTTGTGGTCTAAAACAAGTCATAAATATTTGTGTGAATTTAAATCATTTCATTAAAGGTAAAAGAAAAATTTCAAGTTAAATGATTTCTAAACATAAAAATACATCATTCGTTTTTAGACAGACTAAAAAAAAGTGTGGTACTATTTTTTGTGTTGGGCCCGTGCTTTCATTAAAAAAAAATTAAGGTGGGGTCCACGTGAAGAAGTAGGAGACAATTGCAAAAAAAAAGGACATTTAAATAATGATAATAAGTTTAGAAAATGGTAAAGGTATGCTTAGAGAAAATTTAAAGAAGAGAAATTCAGGAAAAAAGAAATAATGATTTAAATTGAACACAAAAACTGCTAAAGAAGTCATAAAACCAAAAGATTTAAAACTTATACCTTTGGGTAAGGATAAAAATGCACTAATTTTAGACACATACGTCTCACACAAATAATGATGAATAACATCAAGAAAACGAAATATAAATGGTCAAGAAAAATATACACATATTTTCTTAAAATTATGAAGTTGGTCTATACTTAAAAATTTAAGAGTACAACAGATGCTAACACATGAAAGCGCTTTTCAGTGTTGTTGAGTAGAAAGAGATGATAGAATGAAACTCGGTAAGAGAAGGTGTATTCCAAATCTTTCAATTGGAGAGCCAAATCAGGAAAGTCATATATGGGAGAAGCGGACTAAGTAAAATAATTTATTGATATTTTCAATGAATTTAATTACAATACTTTCTATAAAATTCCATAATTATATTACTAAAAGGCACTCTCTTTGTCCTAATTTATGTGACATAATTTGACTAGACACGAAGTTTTAAAAAAAAAAAATCTTTGAAACTTGTGGTCTAAAACAAGTCATAGATATTTGTGTGGATTTAAATAATTTCATTAAAGGTGAAAGGGGAAGTTTCAAGTTAAATGATTTCTAAACATAAAAATATATCATTCTTTTTTAGGTAGACTAAAAAAAGCGTGATACTATTTTTTGTGTTGGGCCCGTGCTTTCATTATCTAGTTTATCCCACCATCTTTATTTATGAAGTTTTACAGCCTATAACTACCTCTAAGATTTATTTATTAGTAATAGCTACCTTTTTAAAAAAACTATATTTGGTAGCTTAATTATTTATCGAATTATCATCTATAACTTGTTTTTGTAACTGCAATGTATTTCCTTAAAAATAAGGTACCTCTCTCCCACTTACCCACAATCTTTTTTTTTTCCAAATATTTTCTCTCACCTATCAAATCTGTTTTCTCGTTCACCCCTCTTTCTCTCTCCGTTCCATCTCCTAGTCTTTTAAATTGATTTTCTCTAACCTACCAAATTTATTTTCTTCCTCGCCCCTCTTTCCCTCTCTATTCCATCACCTACCCTAGATCTCATTTTTCTCTTACAAATCAGAAGAATCCTACAGTAGTAGCAGCAGCCATGGTCGACGACGGAGTGAAGCTTTATTAAAAAGAGCCATGATCGATGACGGAGTGAAAAAAACAGCTCTAACAACAGTGAAGGCCGACGGAGTGAAGCTTTATTAACTAGTCCAATTGAAAGTCTTTATCTCCGGATAACGTCCTTTTTGTAGCAATCTGAGACGACTCGCTTCTTTCCCATGAGAACACCATTGATGAGAGTTGTGGAGCTTCATGCCCACCAAGTGTTTGATAAAATGTTTCAGTATATTTCAGTGCATTTATGTGTATTAACAAATAGTATATTTAATTTTCAGTATATTTTAGTATATTATTTCGCTGTATTTGTAAATATAGTGAATGTTCCAAATATAGAGCCTACTTTTGCTACACTTTATTTTCAAGACTTTTGTATTTCGCCGTATTTCAATGTATTCCTGCATTTTGTATTTCTAATTTATGAAACAGTTTCTGATATATTTCATTGTATTCCACTGTATATACGCATATTACAACTTTATATTTCTTAAACAATTAACCATATTTTATTATATTTCAGTGTGTATTTTTCTGTATTTGGAAGTTTTTAGATCTTTAGTGGTTTTTGAATTCAAAAAGTTTTGATTGTGATAAAAGTTGAGAGAGATTTGTAAGCTTTTATGGAAAAACAACCGTTATGCGTGATTTATGGGAAGTTTTAAATTGAATCCCATAATGTTTTTTTTTTTAAAAACTGTTCCATAAATAGGGCCTGCTTTTACTCTTCAGTGATTTGTGTGAAATATGGTTGATTTAATTTGACTTACTATTTAAAAAGGAAAAGAATTATGTTCCAAAAATATAGCCTTTTTTTCTCTCAGATTTTTTTTTTTTAAAAAAAATATGTTCCAAAAATAGAGCCTAAATTTACACTAACATGTTTTGTATTATTTCTATATTTCATTGTATTTCAAAAATGCTAGATATAACTGAAATACAGGTAAAAACAGCTATGAATTGTAAATCTTCAACTTATAGTTATAATTAGTTATAAGCTATTAAAAGATAAATATTTGTGTAAGTTTTACTTTTATTTATGTACTCACTATGAGAAATAATTGAGAAGGCATCTTTTGAAAAAAAAAAAAAAATCTAATCGTCCACTTTAGTTTATGGTCAATGTTTTCTTTGAACGCCGATAAAAGGTGGTTAGTATTTTGTCTTTTCTTTTCTTTTTTACCTTCAGGGGATAACATGTTTTTTCATTATTTTACCTTTAAATGAACCTATGCATGCGTGGCATTGGACACTTGTTTTGCTAACTTTGACTTTTTATTTATTCGGAGTTTCTGGACATTGATGAAGCCAATATCTGAAATTCGGGTACTCCTCCAAGAAGATGCAAGGTAATTCCTATATGTACATCCCCAACTTCCATTAATAGAAATAATTTTGTCTCCATCGATGATCCAACAACGTGTTTGTTCACTTAATCAATCGTAACCCATGCTTCCTCCGTCTCAAAATATTTGTCGTCCTTACTACAAATACATGTCTCAAAATATTTGTCGTTTTATTTATCTAAAATAAAATTAAGTAGCCTTTTTCTATGTTACCCTTGTATTAATTACATCAATGGGCTGATTTTGTGAGTTCACATACCAACATTTAAGATGTTCATCATTAATGAATTAAATATTTATTGAGGAGAGAGAACATGATGAAATATGTTAAGAGGATAAAATAATCAAAATGCTACCTTTATAGATATTTTCTTAATAGGTGCGTAAATAAAAAATGCGATAAATATTTTGAGACAGCGAGTATGAGTTTGCAATTTCTCGTTGGAGTTATCTTTAATTTTGGAGATGGAAAAAGAAAAAGTCTCGCCTCATGAGTTTCCTGGTTTCTTCCTTCATTATTTTTCTTTGGTATATTATTTTAGTCAAACACGAAATAAATGTTCCCATCCAAGTATTGCTAAAAAATTCAAAGTTTTAATTCAGTCTAAATGTATATAAACAAATAGTCCACTTATAATATACTAATAAATACTCTATTAAATAATGAGTAAATAGTATAATCAACCTGCAATTACATGTTAAAATTCACCGAGTGTACAAAATACGATACATATAACTAAAATGTTTGGTAAAATTAGTTCACCAACTAAGACCGCTTCCCTGACTACCAATTCTTATTGACGACATCTTTTTTTTTTTTTTTCATAATGGCTGAAAGAAAAATAATATTGGTCAGCATATAATAATTATTATAAATAGATGACAAGCCTGCAGTCATGTAGGAGCGTGTTCTTAATGGGAGAAGGAAAACTTAATCAGTCTATATAAAGCTTGTCGGGTTTCAGATTTGGTACTGAACTTAATTATTTGTGTTGATATTCATAGGCAAGTGTTTCAGACAACTTGTAAAAGGTGCTTACAAGCTCCTTCCTTCAAATCTTTGTAAGTTACGGACTAACTAAATGTATATGTTTTATCACTTCAATTCTTTCATATCCTTTTTTCTTATTTTCAAGTTTACAAATTAGATCTCATATTTTAAGGAGGTTTCTCTTTAGATATCATTTGTTTGACATGATGATCTAAAAAGAAATCTTTAAACTGACGGTTTATATACTCCCTTTGTTTCAATTTATGTGAACCTATTACTACTTTGGGGAACCTACGAAATGGTTCTTTGGCTACGTTTTTCTTATAATTTTTCTAAATTATTTAAATTATAAATTATCATGATTTATAGTACGTCTTTTTATGTAGTTTCTAAATATATAAATTTTATTTTTATAAACTTGAAAAACTTATACCAAATTTACGGTCAAAGCTATAAAGTTTGACCCACATACTTTGAAAAGATTCGCATAAATTGAAATGAGGGGGAGTGTATAATTTAAACTCTATTTTCTAAGTTATTAATACAACTTGTTATGGACTGTAATGAGAGGGCTTGTTTTAGCTTTTTTTGGTTTCCCACTTGGTGTCCGGTATCTGCATTGGAGCCCGATTATAGTCTGTTTGGCCAAACTTCTAAAATTAACTTATTTTAAAAAGTGCTTTTTTCGAAAGTGCTTAAAAAAAGTATTTTTGTCAAAAACAGTTTGTGTTTGATCAATTAATTTAAAAGTACTTTTGAGTGGCAATTTGTGTTTGACCAAGCTTTTAATAAGTGCTTCGAAGTATAATTTTTCTCAAAAGTGCTTTTGAAAAAAGTGCTTTTGGGCAGAAGCTATTTTTTTAGTTTCTGAAAAACTGCTTCTGCTACTCCCTAAAAACACTTATTTTCTCCTAAAAGCTTGGCCAAACATCTCACTTTTTTTTTTTTTTTTCAAATAAACACTTATTGAAAAAAATAAGTACTTTTGGAGATAAATAAGCTTGGCCAAACAGGCTAATATATATTCGGATTCACGCTGCGTAGGATCTCATTCAGGAGGAAACGCTCTCTACCAAGGATTTTTCCATACCCAGGGCTCGAACACCAAACTTTTGGTTAAGAGAGCAGCCCATCCGCTGCACCACATCCATTAATGGTGTAGGCTTGTTTTAGCTGACCAAATAGGTTAAAATTCTTTACACGCATATAAAAGTTATAAACTTAATTAATTTGTAAAATTATTATAAAAGCTAAACACTTAATTATTTCGGAAAGGTATCCAACAATTGAAACAAAGCATCTTCCATGCATTTTGTCTAAAATATATAGCATGTTCCAAAAGGTAAACAAAGCATGTTCCTTTGTCGTCAACTTCGTGCCATTCCTTGTTGTCTCCCTAAACATCATAGAGAGATGTAAATTAAAGATTTAACTTTCTTTTAGTTATAACAGCTTTCCTATTGATTAAACCTTTTTCAGCTATACAAAGAAATTTTGAACGATGGTTTTGGTGGAAGAGATAATGAGAGTAGTCGAAAATGGAGTTATAATGGAGCGAAAGAGACAAGTATTTGAGGCAGATGAAGATGCATATGACGGTATGAATGTCCACATCAAGGAATCAATGATTCTAACCACTTCATTACTATGCTTAGAGCATCAATTACACAATGGACGAAACAGGTTTTCTTTTCTTTTTCTTCTTCATTTTTTATGAAAAAAAGAGGATTGTTCTCCTTCTTTGCTAAATGGAGTAAGTTATTGGAGATTCGACAGAAAAACAGAACATAACAACACTCGTTCTCGAAATCATATTTAAGCAGAGGCGGAATCAAAATTTTGAGTATATTGTCTCAAGTTAATATACAATAATAATTGGACCAATAGACAGGGTTTCAATCTAAATATTGATTACTTTACATTTAATGATTTTTTAATACAATTATATGGTCTAAGCAAAAGTTATTGATCTCACGTGAACCGATAATCATCGTAACAAATGTGCCCCTGGATTAAGATTTAAAAATAGTGGATGCAAAATATGTCACCATATTCTGACGTCCATTTTGGCAATGCCTACGAACTTAATACGCCCTCTAATTCAATTTATGTGACTTTATTTTCTTTCTCGTCCGCTTCACAAAAATGATTCTTGCTAATTTGAAAATTAATTTAATCTAAGCTTTTCATTTCACATATACTTGATAACAAACTTTTATACCGACACAAATATTATGAAATTTTAAAACCACAAATTTTAAAAGTCACTCAAATATTATGGCATGTATAAAATTATATGTTTCAAAAATCTGCTTTCCTTTTTTAAACTCTTGCTCAGTAAACAGGGTCTCGGAAAGAGTACAATTTATAAGTATAAGATGTAAATTTTTTTTAAATGTATAAATATAAGTAGTTGGAATTGAACGTAGTGAATGCCACAAAACTAAAAACTTGGATCTTTAGTTTCCAATATATACTCCCTCAGTTCACTTTTACTTGTCTAATATTCTAAAAATAGATTTTACTTTTACTTGTCACTTTTAGCATATCAAGATAAGACAATTTCTTTTTCCTTGTTTTGCATATTGTATTAAAGACTCACTTCAAATTATTTTTCAAATCCAATAAAAATATGCACCAATCAATATAGATACATTGGTAAATTATGCATTTCGTTTAATATTTCTTAAGGAGTGTGCATAGTTAAAAGTGGACAACTAAAAGTGAACGGAGGGAGTACTTGTTATTCCCCTCTTTGTTAATTCTTGTCGTCAACAAAATGGACAGAGTATTATGCAGACTAGATGATGAAAGCCCGTGCTAGCATGGGCCCAACACAAAAAATAGTACCACACTTTTCTTTTTTAGTTTGTGTAATAAAGAATGATATATTTTTATGTTTAGAAACCATTTAACTTGAAACTTCCACTTTTACCTTTAATGAAATGATTTAAATCCACACAATTATCTGTGATTTGTTTTAGACCACATGTTTGAAAGATCTTTCCTTTCATTTTTAAACTTCTTGCCTAGTCAAACTATGTCACATAAACTAAGACAAAGAGAGTACCTTTTAGTAATATAATTTATGGAATTTTTATTATAGAAAATATTATAATTCAATTAATTTAAAATATCAATAAATTATTTTACTTAGTCCGCTTCTCCCATATATGACTTTCCTGGTTTGGTTTTCCAATTGAAAGATTTGGAATACACCTTCTCCTACCGAGTTTCATGCCATCATCTCTTGCTACTCAACAACACTAAAAAGCGCTTTCATGTGTTAACATCTGTTGTAGTCTTAAATTTTAAGTATAGACCAACTTCAGTATTTTAAGAAAATATGTGTATACGTTTGTTGACCGTTTATATTTCGTCTTTTTGATGTTATTCCTCATTATTTGTGTGAGACGTATGTGTCTAAAATTAGTGCATTTTTTGTCACGCCCCGAACCATGGCCTGGACGTAACACGGCACTCGGTGCCTGACTGCATGTGACCGAGCGAACCACATGGCTTGCTGAATCATCATGATACATAACATATGCGGAATATAATGTGAATGCATAATGAGCCTTTATAAAACATGGTAAGTCATAATACTTAATAAAATACTTGTTTAAGCATGAGTGAGCCAAAATGGCTATACGACTCCAAATGTCTGACATGACATAACTGACTTGTCTAGTCTATGAAACCTCTATCATGAGTCTGACTGAAAAACATACTTACTGGGACAAGACCCCCAGCATACCTTTAGATGCATAATTAATCATAAAACAAAAGTTGACTAAACCCCGAATGAGATGGGGCTCACCAATAAGCTGATACGAATGTTGTCCTACTGAGCAGATGTGTCGTCCTGTATATTAGTACCTGCATCGTGAAATGCAGGCCCCCGAGCAATAAAATGGGACGTCAGCACATTGAATGTACTGGTATGTAAAGCAACCGAAAGAAACAACATGGGACATGGAATAACATGATAAGAGCTGAAACTGAAAAACTTGGACATGAACATGAGCATGAGTACATATGTATATATATAACATTAGTAAAAACATGATAAGTAGGGAGAGCAATAACTTATAACCGATCCATGGTCTGGTGCTTGCGTCCCGCCAGCAGAACACTCAGTCCTTGCCAGGGAACATGAGATTTGCTAAAATATGAAAGGATCCAGTCATTATGAGAGATCGCCCGGGACATGGGTGGAGCGATCCTCATCCTACGGTGGCTACGTAGTTTCAGGCTATCTGAAGCCCTCCTCGGTAATTAATGCAACTCCCAAAACATGAACATGTAAAATAGTGGCACTTTCTGCCCATGGTATATCATGAATCATAACTTGCTTGTACATAGTGTTCATGAATCATAACTTGCTTGTACATGGTTTTCATGAATCATAACTTGTTTGTATAGTTTCATAAGATAACTTGTCATAGTCTTGCAAAACATGTTTTTGGTTCATGAGTAATAACAATAGTTCGAAATCATATATATATACTTGTCTTGAAAACATGCTTGTAACTTGCTGGATGAAATCATAAAGTTTCATATAAACATAATGAGAACACATGAGGAAGAATTCATGATTCATGGATTTAGCTAGGATTCCTAATATCCGTAATGGAAGATTAGGAATACAATGACGAACATAGATACAAAATTCATGTACATACATACATAATTACGGGCTACCAATATGTTGGGTTTAATGCCCTAGGATTTGAACTTCATAGATTTTACGAAAACGGATCATGGGGAAGAACGTAGAGATTCCCACATGTGGATGGAAGTTCTACATACCTTGACTTCCTGCTTTTGAGTGTATCACAATGTCCTTCAATCCCTTCAACTTTAATCTATAGCAATACAGGTCATAGGGACTCTATATTAGCAACAATATCCATGTTTTGTTCATCTAAGCATTTTATCAAACACTTGGTGGGCATGAAGCTCCACAACCTTCATTAATGGTGTTTTCTTCCCCCAATCCCCATTCTATTACTTCTAGTTGATTCTACAATCTCAATTAGATGTAATTGACATCATTCTTCATCACCCATATGAATACAACAATCCCAAGTCAACAATCCAAAAACCCTAGCATAGTTCATATAATTCTCTTTATCAAACCCATTTACTATTCTCCCAAGAACTTATCAACACTTTAATCATCATGAAACATCATAAAACTTACCTTGGTTATTGTAGTAATAAGCCTTGAGTTGAAATGCTTCACTTGAACAAAACCCTAGTTCCACCTTCTATGAAATTTCTTGACTTGAATGGATTTGATGTGTTTTTCACAGTTAGTTTTATGGATTGATGAAGTGGATCTTTTGTTTCACTTGGATTCTTGCATATGAAGTGTTTGGATGGCTCTAGAGAACCCTTGAGTCGTGTAGGAGAAATGGGAATGAAAAAAAAATGGGTTTGGGTCTCTTATTAATATCTTAAAATCTGACCCATCAGGCAATTCTACGCCCATTTTTACGTTCCGTATAATGGTTTTACGGTCCGTATAACTTACCGTAAAACCATTCCAGTGATTTGGACATTCTGTGCTCATTTTACGGTGGGTTTTACGTCCCGTATAATGGTTTTACGGTCCGTATAACTTACCGTAAAACCATTCCAGTGATTTGGACATTCTGTGCTCATTTTACGGTGGTCTGAGTCAATTTTACGGACCGTATAATTGTTTTACGGACCGTATAATTGAACCGTAAAATTGCCCAGCAAAATATGGTTTTCAGTGACCATTTTACGCTGGCTTGAGTCAATTTTACGGACCGTAAAATTGAACCGTAAAACTGACCCTCAAAATAGCATTCTCTGTGACCATTTGACGGACCGTATAAATGTTTTACGGACCGTCAAAATGTTATACGGACCGTCAAATGGTCCGTCAAAATTCTCTGCTCGGACAGTCTATCGTATAATGGGCATAACTCTTTGCACGGATGTCCGTTTGAGGCCCATAATATACCGTTGGAAATCTATTTCAAGGGGCTACAACTTTCATCAAGGAAGTTTTCCCAAAATCCAAATTAATAGAGGGTTTATGGTCGTTGGAAGTAAGACCTCCCAGAAACTCACTTGCAAACATGCCCCGTAGAGTGGCTTCCAACTTTTCTTTGCTCAAAGACATTTCTTATGACTTAATTGGTTTTCAAAACACTTCCTATAACCCTCATATTGGTTCCATTATATTATCATCTTATGAGTCAAACTTTTCGTCCGAAGTTACGAGGTGTTACATTTTTATCCTTTCCTAAAGTATAAGTTTTAAATCTTTTGGTTCTATGACTTCTTTAGCAGTTTTGTGTTCAATTTAAATCGTTATTTATTTTTTCTTGAATTTCTCTTCTTTAAATTTTCTTTAAGCATACCTTTACCATTTTCTGAACTTATTATCATTATTTAGATGTCTTTTTTTTTTTTTTTGCAATTGTCTTCTACTTCTTCAAGCGGACCCCATCTTAATTTTTTTTTTCTCAATTGTCTCTTAATTCTTCACGCGGACTCACCTTAATTTTTTTTAATTATTTTAATTAATTCATCACTATATTTGAAAGAGATTAATTCCGTGATTATTCTCATTGATTGAATTGGTAAATATACCATAGTTACAATGTCCTATTAGGATACAAACTATACTAACCTAAAATAGAAGATTTACAAAATATTCTTTTACTACATATTTACACTATTTATCACACCCCCGTAGTCGAAACGGGAGGTTTACGAATGCTGAGACTGTCCCGAAAATCTTCAAATAAGACCTGTGGCAGTCCTTTAGTGAAAATATCGGCGAGCTGATATCGGGACGGAACATGAAGGACACGGACGTGGCCGCGCGCCACCTTTTCACGAACAAAATGTATATCCATCTCAATGTGCTTGGTGCGCTGATGTTGGACTGGATTTCCTGACAGGTAAATGACACTGACATTATCACAATAAACTAAAGTAGCCTTAGGGATCGGACAATGTAGTTCCAAGAGGAGGTTACGTATCCAGCATGATTTAGAGACAACATTAGCAACCCCCCTATATTCTGCTTCCGCACTAGAGCGGGAAAGAGTAGGTTGTCGCTTAGATGACCAGGATATCAAATTATCTCCCAAAAACACGCAATAACCCGACGTCGAGCGTCTGGTGTCTGGACATCCCCCCCAATCAGCATCAGTGTATGAAACCAAATCAGTAACTGAAGATGAGTAGAGATGCAAACCATGATCAAGAGTACCCTGAATATACCGAATAATCCGCTTAAAAGCAAGCATATGCGTATCTCGTGGAGCATGCATATGAAGACAAATCTGCTATACGGCATAAGCAATATCCGGTCTGGTGAAGGTAAGATACTGAAGAGCACCTGCAAGGCTCCGGAAATGAGTGGGATCGTCACACAGATCGCCAGAAGAGGCACTGACCTTCGGTTTAGTGTCAACCGGAGTGGAAGAAGGCTTACACGAGGACATTCCTGCACGTTCAATAATGTCCGTAGCATAACTTCGTTGTGATAGAAACATACCACCCTTGTGACGGGTCACCGCAATGCAAAGAAAATAGTTCAAAGGACCTAAGTCCTTCATAGCAAATTCTGAGCCAAGAAGGCCCATAATAGAACAGCGGAGAGCATCTGAAGAAGCAGTAAGAATAATATCATCCACATATAGTAAAATGTAAGCCAAGTGGTGCCCTTTGCGATAGATGAACAAGGAGTGGTCAGACCTGCTATTAGCAAAACCAATGGAAGAAACAAAGTCAGCAAATCTTTTATACCAAGCTCTCGGTGTCTGTTTAAGCCCATATAAGGACTTGCGCAACAAACACACATAATCGGGACGAGATGGGTCTCTAAAACCCATAGGCTGATGCATATAAACCGTCTCTTTGAGCTCGCCATGAAGAAGTGCATTTTTGACATCCAACTGATGAATGGGCCAATGTTTAGATAGAGCTAGACTTAAGACAGTGCGGATCGTTGCTGGCTTCACGACCGGACTGAAAGTCTCACCACAATCAATGCCAACCTGCTGTGTTTTGCCATCACCTACAAGACGGGCTTTATGCCTGTCAAAATCACCATTAGACTTTTCTTTATGAGTAAAAATCCATATAGACCGAATAACATTCACATTAGGTGGACGGGGTACCAAATCCCACGTCTTATTTTTAATAAGAGCATCACATTCATCATCCATGGCCAATTTCCAATTCGGGTCACGTAGCGCATCCAACGGTTTACGAGGTATGGGGGACTTGGTAACCGCCGCATGTAGATTAAATGGGTGCTTGGGTTTGAAAATCCTGCGCTGACTACGAGTGACCATGCGTGTGTGGGTATTGGGCTGGACAGGTGGAGAAATGGTCGAGTTTTGCGGGGTGGTGGGAAGCTGGTGGGGGAGAGGGGTGGACTGGTCCTGCGTAGAAGACGATGGAGGCTGCTGCCCAGGTGGGGAGGGGTCGGCGTGGTCCTGAGTCACGGGCAGCGACGGAGGGGGACAGGGCAGCGGTGGAGGGCTGGCGGCTATATGATGGATCAAGTAAGGAGAGAGGCCATCATCAAGGAAGTCATAAAAGGTGGGAGCCGGAGTATGGATTTTGGAAAACGGAAATTGAGTCTCATCAAATAAAACGTGACGACAAATAATGATTTTATTTGAGGATAAATCAAAACATTTGTAGCCACGATGGTTTGGTGGATATCCCAAAAAGACACATGGAGTTGACCGAGGGTGCAACTTGTGAATAGTAGTAGACGGAAAAAGGGGATAACATAAACACCCAAAGACTCGGAGATGAGAATAAGATGGTTTCCGTTGGTAAAGGACCTCTAAAGGTGATTTGTGACCCAATAGCTTACTTGGTAAAATATTAATGAGATACGTCGCCATTTGCAATGCATGATGCCAAAAAGACGGAGGAATGGAGGCATGAGCAAGAAGAGTCCGGATGACATTATTTAGTGAACAAATTTTTCTTTCTGCTTTCCCATTTTGAGAGGATGTATGAGGACACGAAAGACGGAAAGACATCCCATTGGATGCACAAAATTTTCTGAATTGACTATTAGTATATTCCCTCCCATTATCACATTGGACATTCTTGATAGGACGTTCAAATTGAGTAAGAATATGGGTCTTAAAATCCATGAATTTTGAGTAAACATCAGATTTTATAGCCAAAGGGAAATTCCACAAATAGTTGGTAAAATCATCCAAAAACAAAACATAATAACGATGACCCATAGAACTCAAAATTGGAGAAGTCCACAAATCACTATGAATAATGTCAAATGGAAACAAAGTTTCGGAAATAGAACTAGCAAATGGCAACTTAACATGTTTACCAAGAACGCAAGAATGACAAATACTAGATGAACTAGAACTATTACATTCAATGATTTTATTACGCCTAAGAAAATCCAAAATAGAAGCTCCCGGGTGGCCCAAACGATCATGCCAACGGGTAGAAGACAAGGCAGCAAAAGTCGACGGTGAATTGGTGGAAAATTTGAAGGTGGACAATGGATAGAGAGCACCCCTACTATTACATCTCATGAGAGCCATCCCCGTCCGGAAATCCTTCACAGAAAACCCATAAGGATCAAATTCAACACTCACATAGTTATCAGTAGTAAATTTACGAACCGATATCAAATTCTTTATGAGTTTTGGCGCATGAAGGACATTGTTTAACAATAAAGGAGGGTTCGGGGGAGTCAATTTAGCATGACCACAACCTCGAATTGGAATTGAATTACCATTACCAACAACAATGCCAGTATTACGATTGCTCAAATTAAAATAAGACGAGAGAGTACCTTTTGTGGATGTCATATGGGACGTGGCGCCGGTATCCATATACCAATTCGAATCGGGTTGGTTCAACGTCATCGTGTGCATGGCCGATTCAATATCCGTCGGAGTCCATTGCGTCGGGGGGCCCGCGGCTGCATATGCCTGCTGCTGTGGTCGCGAGCCCAAAATGCCAGGCTGGGCCAGCGACCTCGGGCCAGACGAATAAGATGGCGGCTGCCACTACTGCTGTGGCCGAGCCCACTGCGTGGTAAGATACGGGCAAGGGGGAACCCACTGAGGCATCCAACCCCACTGCCACGGTGAGGAGGGATGTTGCCACTGCTGCTGGTCACCTGAGGGGCGTCCTCCACGGCGTCGACTGCCACTGCCGCCGCCCGAACCACGGCCACCGCCGTTATTATTCCCGCCGCTAGAGCCGCGGTTTTTGTTGTTATTTTTGCCCCGATGATGGTGAGAACGACTAGAATTTTCCAGATGAGAAGAGTCATCAAAATCACGTTTGGAATTAGCCACCATAGCCGCGGGCGAGTCATCGTGCATTTCAGCCAACGCCTTTTCCTCAAGGCACAAACTTGACTGAGCTTCGGAGAATGGTGGAAGAGGCTTACTTTGGCGGATGTAGGTACCTAAATTCTTGTATGCCTCTGGGAGTCCAGCCACCAGTTGGAGAACGAGGCGGTTGTCGGTCACCGGAGCCCCCACACTCTTAAGTTGATCGGCCAAGGTCTTGAGACGTTGGCAATACGCCGAAGCGTTTGGAAAATCCCGCATCTTGACATGAGAGAAATCATGTTCCAAAGCAACGGCACGGGAGTTTTTGTTGTCTTGAAAAAGATTACGGAGGCGATCCCAGGCCTCCTTTGCCGATAGGTCTTCTTCGATGATTGTATGCAATAAGTCCGTGGAGATGGTTGCATATACCCATTGAAGTACCGTGGCATCCAAAGTGGACCACAACTCCTTTTCGTCGTCGGTGGTAGGAGCCTTCTCCTTTCCGGTTGGCAGAATGTGGGAAAGGACACGGTGAGACCGGGCATGAAGTTTGAATAATTCGGCCCAAGCCGAATAATGATCCGTTTCCATCTCAAGAATGATTGGGATGTGATTCTTGATGTTGGAGACAGCCAAAGCAGGATGGAACTTGGTGTCTGCCATTGATGGGAGGCAAGAAAAATGGACGGAAATCGAAGAAGAAGAAGAAGAAGAAGACGTCGGAAAAGTGGGTAGAGGATGTCGGAGAATTAGGGCAGCGGAAGAGAAGGAAAAGAAATCCTAGTATCTGATACCATGAAAGAGATTAATTCCGTGATTATTCTAATTGATTGAGTTGGTAAATATACCATAGTTACAATGTCCTATTAGGATACAAACTATACTAACCTAAAATAGAAGATTTACAAAATATTCTTTTACTACATATTTACACTATTTATCAATATTAGAAGAGTGGGTGGTTAACCACCAAACCCACTCTTCTCATATAGTAGAAATAGAAATACGTATGTCTTTGGTCAAAGTAACAATATGTTCTACTTTTTGTTTCAGGGAAAGACGGCTGTTTGGATTAAATTGCCTATAGAACATGCCATCCTAGTTAACGCTGCAGTCAAGGTACGTAAAACTAAAACTAAATAAAGTTTCATGAACTGATGATCACAAGGCCAATAAAGGAGTATTAATTAAACATTGATGATTTGTGTTAGTACTTATTTTTTATTGTTGCATGAAATATAATGCAGGAAGGATTTTGGTATCACCATGGAGAGCCAACATACTTGATGTTGGTGTACTGGATTCCTCAAACTCCTAATACTATTCCTGCAAATGCTTCTCATAGATTGGGGCTCTTGTCATCAATGATAATGGAGAGGTACACATCTGTTTCATTTTATATAACATTCTTTTCTTATTAACATGTTTTGCAAATAATTGATACTTTTTTTTTTAATAATTTCATTTTATATACCTTCAATGGTATGCTTTTATTACCCGAAAAAAATTCATAATATTTTTAAGATCACAAGTTTTAAAGTTTTTTTTTTTTGAAAAAACTAAGCGCCAAATCAAACACAGTTATGCCCCAGTCAAATATCATTGCAGAATTTAAAACACAGAGAGTATAATACTACTTCCGGACCATATTATTAGTTTTTAACGTCTTTGCACATTCCTTTTATCGTAAGAATATTTGTTTAAACCATCCTTTATCTCTCTTGTAAATTAAACGTCTCACATAATTAACATCCTACTAATTGGTGTAATAAGGATGATGGGAAAATAAAATAAATGTTTTTTTAAGTATCAAATATTTAAGAAAAAATTCAATTTATAAAAAAAACTAATATTATTTAATGTGTTTTATTTTTAAAGTTGTTTAACAGATTTTACCGTCACTACAATATACGTGACTCGTGTCATTTTTGCACAGGTATTAGTGGTCCAAGAAAGAAATGGGACATTCAGGGGCACAGGGTGTTTACCCCAAATTTGGATAATCAATTAAATTTATGAATGAGTTATAGAATATGTGGTTAAGCCTTAATCTATTTGGTAGAAAAAAGATATATATGGATATGCTATGAAGAAGCTAATAATAATCAGTGATTTGCTACAGATTTTTGTATCTAGTAATATATGAGTATTGTTTGATTGAGCAGATCTAAAAGAAGAACACAATAATCCGGACCAAAATCAGATATTGAGAGGGAGAGATTTATATATTATTGCTATTACAAATGTTCTAGAACTTAATTAGCCAGCCCCCTAAAGTAGGGTAATGACCCCTATTTATAGTTTTGCCTCATGTGCTTCATACAACATAAGGCCCTAAAGAATAAAGAAAAACCCTAAAATGAATAAGGTTGGTCGTACGGTCTGACACCCGTACGATTGGCAGTAAAATGTGGCAGAACGGTATTGACGCGTGGCAATTGTGTAACAGATCACCCGGACCAACGACCACGATCAAACGGACCAGTGACCACGATCAAACGGACCAACGACCACGATCAACTCGGCTATGGAGCAACCGGACCAAATGATGTTCTTCCCTTGCTTCGGTCCAAGCACTCCTCCGGTCCAGAAAGAAAGTCTTCGTGCACGTGCTTGTCCCTTTCTTCCTTCGGTCTTCGGTCTTACCGGTTTAACATATATCCGATTTTTACCGTATACAGATAGTCCTCACACTTTCCGGACCGTAGTTTTATCGGAGTAATGGGAAGTGGATGAATCAAGAAACCGGTGGCTCAATTTATCCGTTGTTATCTTTTCATTTTGGCAGGAACAGTTGCGTCACGTCCCTCTGTTATCGGCCACGTGTCTCATCCCGGATGGTCAACTCTGACAATCGCCGTAACACACGTCACTTCAAGTCATTTCTCATTAATTATGGGACACGTGGCATCCCCCGATTGGCTGGGGTTTGAAACCGCCTCGATCCCATACTGTAACGACCCGTTTGGTCGTTTATCACTTTAAAACTACGAAAAGGGTATGGGACTATATAGTATTTATTGACATGATTTTAATATATGAAATGGTGCATGAATTAGTGGAGTAAGTAAGTGGGCCAAGCCCACTACCCCTTGTTTTGTGCACGTCATGTTCCTAAAGAAAGAGGAAAAAGTAGAAGGAAATTAAATAATTATAACTAGAATAGTAACTTGCTTGTCAACCACACCTACATGTGAAATTATGGGAAATGGGCAACAAAATGGGACTATGTACCTATTGTGGTGTGGTGGCAGTGATTACAAAGCCACTATGTAAATATATGTCCATTATATGGAGTCCAATTCTTTATCTAACAAATGGGAGTTGTTTATTTTAAGAGGAGTAGAAACGTTGGCAGCAACTTTAAACTCTGGGAATTAATTTGGAAGAGCAAAATATAAGCAATAACTTTAGCTTTGAGAATTAAATTGAAGAGCAATACGTTGGCAGCAACATCTTTAGCTTTGGAATAATTCTTTTTTTTTTTTTTTGAAGAGCAGAAACGTTCCAACAAGAATTCTAGGAACTCAACTGTGCAAGTAAGGATTTCTTCCAATTATTGTTCTTGGTGTAATATAATTAATCCTCTATGTGTTTAGTGGTTAGGTTATAGTGTTCATGTCAGAGATGATATTAGTAATGATTGTGGGTTCAATTTGCTTTTTATGAATATGGAGAATTGCGGCATCTGTTTGTAGCTTTTCTTGGCAAATCGGATAACTCCCTTTTCTTGTCCATTTATCTTTTCATATAACCATTAAAATAGTATTAAGCCTTGGTAGAAATTTTTCATTTTGTAATTACGTCATGTGCTATAGGGAAATTTTAATATTTCCATGAATGACATAAAATAAGTGTTCTAATTTACCATTTTGATTGGGTAATGATTATGAATAATTGTGGGCAATAATGAGGATATGTTTCTAAGCTACAGGTTTTCTAATTCTAATGAATTCATGTGTAATGCTTATTCCAAGCTACTGGTCCGTCCATTTCTTCATGTTTCAAAATTTCTTTTATGACTTTGATGCTTTGACTATAGTTTTGATACATTGGGTGTATGAAGTCGAATATTAGATGTATTAAATTATATGTACGCCTCCAAATTCCTGGCACTTAAGATTTTGGGAAAATTAAAGGTTTCGAGTCCTAGTCTTAAGAAAGGAGAATTAATGATTTGAGAGTCCATTTATGGATGAAATTGATCAATTTTAAAAATATATGATCCTTAGATAATGGGTGAAATAATTTTTCAATAAAATTCCAATCTTGCCCTTATGGGCCGAAGGCCACTTTTTGGGGTGCGTTTTGGGTTTCGAATATAAATATAGCAATATGGGTGTCCTTAGATTCGTATTCTAACGTAAACCACATATTTTATAGATTTTGATCGTTCAGAGGCTCTACGCAAAGGGAAGACATTAGTTTGATTGTTCGTGTCACCCTCTCGGCATTGAGGTAGGTTACGGTCTACTTTAGTTAGACTCTGATTAGAGAATCGTATGTAGTTGTTGAAAGTAACGGGGATAGCATGATAGGCCTTCGGGCATGAAGTGGAGGTGAATTCCAATTAGGTTGGTTTTCTCAGCTGTTATGTGGGCTTGTCGCCAAATGTGTTATTTCTGTTATTATCACTTGTTTGTATCTCCGTCACATACTAGTTCACTCATCACGTGAAAAGGAATGGTAATATTGATAATTGAACAGTGGACAGTAATATGACTTGTACTTGTTGATTTATATTAGTGATATTGTTGAGACTGATATCATGCATGGCATGTTTTCCATATTATTGTTGTGATGATTGGTGAGGCGAGTGATTAAGAGACTCCGAGGTCTTTGCCGGAGATGGAGAGTGACAGAGAGACTCCGAGGTCTTTGCTGGAGATTGAGAGTGATTAATAGCTTCCGAGGTTTCTGCCGGAGAGCACGAGTGGTACATGGACTTTGCGGGTCCCCCATGGGTCATGGCTTTGAGGCACTGCCCTTAGCATGTGTGTACGAGAGTGGAATGAGAGAGGTGACTATCGCATTGCATTGCATTCATCCACTAATATATTTGACAGATCATTTGGTGAATTATATCTGTCTTGGTTGATTTCATGATTCCTTTACACTTTACTTGTTTATGATACGTGACCATACCTGTTTGCTCTATGTGCTACTTGTTGGTTTAAACTTCTTCATGCGTTATCTAGTCATTGTTGGCCTATGATGCTTACCGGTACAAGTGTTGTACTGATACTATTCTTGTTGTACTTTTGTTGAGTGCACAGTACGATCCATGTTCCAGTTCTACACCCCGTGGCTGATACGCGAGGGTGACATCTCTCAGTCAATCAGGGTGAGCTACTCGGTTATCCGTGGCCCCTTAAGGACCTCCTCTATTTATTTCTGCTTTTGTATTCGACAGAAAATTTGTAGCCTTCGGGTATTTTCAGACTTTTATTCCATACTATGTTAGCGCTCTTGTACCCTCTAACCAGATGTTGGGGTTGTCGTGACATTTCTAGTTATGATAAGTATTTAAGACTTGATAACTTATTCTTATTTAATTGTCCGCTTATTTAACTTGTTATTAGTAATGTGGTTCGCCTACTCAGAGGGATAGTATAGGTGCCACCACGACTTGTGAATTGGGTCGTGACACATACCTATATAACTCCATTCTCCTCTTCAATCTTTACATTTTACCTTTTTCAATTCCCTTATTCTCTGCTTCATTTCTTCATCTCGTCACTTCTAATCATCCTCCATATCAAGTTTGTTGCTGATTCAACCATTTATCCCCTTTGATTCATCGCTTATTTTACGTGAAACAACTCTGCCAACTTCTTCACTAGCTGTTCTCGTTTTTTAGCGTGTTGCTGCTGCTGCTTCTCATTCTTCACCATTTTGAATTCTGTTTTTTATTGTTCCCTTATTCCATTTTTTTAACTTCTTTTTCGAATTCAACTAATCTCCTTTTCCATATTTTCAAATGTTTGCCAACACCGAAACCACCTCCCATGATGTTCCCTCGGTTTCTTCTCAAGGAACCGAACCAACTTCTGAGCCCAAGGGGAAGGTCACCTTCGAACCCACTGCTTTGGATATTGTACCGTCCAAACCTTACTTCAACAAAGATTCCGAGGTCGAGAAACCTTCTCTGGTTTCCGATAGAGGGTATGATGTAAGGCGATATCTGATAACGTCCAAATACACTCCTCAAAGAGAAAGTGTACACGGTCGTATGCAATATATTTACCCAACTATGAGTCGGGGTCGATCCCACAGGGAACAATATGCTAGGCGATTAAGAAAGTAAGGAACTTTCACCAACTAAGCTAAAGCCAAACGATAAATGGTATTTTGGTTTTTGTTTGAGAAAATTATGACTAATGCAAAAATGTGAACTAACCTAGAAAGCAAGTAAAATGATCAATGGCCACAAGCATGGATAATAGGAGATTACACTCAAGTAACGATCCAATGTATTTCACGATTTTACAATTAAGAACGGGTTTATGTTGATAGATAATGATTTCTAAAATCTCATTGAAAGTCTTCCAACCAAATCAATGAATTTCACTCTAAGCTTTTCCAAGCCTTAGAGTGTGATGTTAGGTACAATCAATTTAACCTCAAGTAACTATCCTCTTCCGAGCTCAAGTTATTAGATGAGTTTAATGACCCAAATTCTTGTTAATTAATCTTTCCCAACCTAGATTTCATCTTCCAAGCTCAATCTAAGTAAATGGGTGAGTCCTAGGGTTAGCTAATCCCTTTGGAAACATTCAAGAACGAGATTAATTAAATTAACAAAGACCCACTTCAATAGCAATAAGAATCATTCAATACATAAGCATAACAAGAGTTTCAAACCAAACTTTAATCAAGAATATTTTCACAATCAAGATTCAAGTAGTGGAATAAATACTACACACTTAGATATGCAATACAAAACAAGGAATTGAAGAAAGGATTAAGAAATATCTCGTTGAAGTGCTTCCAATCTTCTCCTCCAATGTTGTAGAAAAACCCTAGCCTCCAAAACTTGCAAAATGACCAAAGATGGAAAATGTTTTGCCCTAGCCTCTCTTTTGTAGCTCCCCCCAATTTTTCCAAGTCCAAAAAATGTCAAAATCTGCCCCCATATTTCTGTTTTTGCAATTCTGCCCATTTTTGCAAAACTGTCCACTTTTGACAGTTTTGCAAATCTGTCCCGTTTTTGCAAAACTGTCCAGTTTTGACAGTTTTGCAAAAATGTCCAGTTTGACCTCTTTTTGACTTTCTTTTCACTTGGTATCTTCCGATCACTCATTTCAGCTACTTGGCTTGTTTTGCTCTATTTTGTTCCATTTTGGTCCATTTTGATCCATTTTGCTCTTTTATGCTCTCCGGGCATCTTTTCCTACAAAACAACATAAAAACACAAAAAGTAACAACAAAAGTGCTTAAGGAGTCACAAAAGCTTAAGGAATTAGCGTCGAATATCGCGTAATTTCACGACTCATCAATATCCCTCGTCCATTACTGAGGACAAACTCGATTTGGTCTGGGCCGATTGCGGATGGGATAACCGTTCGGTTCAGGTTTTCTCCTCCGAACCAGATGAATCAGTCACCGACCATCGGGAGGGAGTTTTGTACGTTTATACTTATCCTTTCACCCTCAAGATCGACCCCCCGACCGATCCAATTATTTTAGATATGTGTCGAACTTACAATGTTACCTTGGCTCAGATTGGTCCGATTGTTTAGAGGACCGTGGCATGCCTCTGGCTATTGGCCAATAATACGAAAAAGGAGTTCACGCTGGCCCATTTCATACGGCTATACTCCCCGAGGTTGTTTCGGGGCGGTGTAATAAAACTCGCTAAGCGTAGCCGGAATTCGATTTTCTCAAAAATGGACGAAGACAAGGACCGGGGTTGGTTAGAGCGTTATGTACGGGTGAGGACCGAGGACATTATTTCGGCCAGTTACACGCCCTTTCCGGAGCGGTGGAATGACAACCGTAAGTCTCAGTTTTTCTAATAATTGCTTTTGAATTAGTCAAACTCCAATTCTTCCACATTTTCACTTCTTGTCCTCTTATTTATGCTAGCAGTGTGTTGGATACCTTCGGCTGTCCGGAACCTCAGCGAGTGGGTTACTGCTCTCCTCAGCCAACATACCCACGAAGCTCGTACATGGGGACACCTTTCTCGTGGCCGATGGGTCGCTCAAAACTATGGTAATACTTTGCTTCTATTGGTATCCATTGACATTTTTTCTACCTCTCCTTTGTGTAACATCTTCGACTTTCAGGTTTGTCCAAGGGCTCGGTGGACCCGAGACCAGAATCAGTAGCTGAACCTGCTACGTTGGCACCCAAGTTCGACTCAGCGGGTACATCCCGTATCCTTGCTGCCGCCAACAAGAGAAAGAAGCTTTCGGATAAAGGGCGGTAACCGAATAAAATGGCGATGAGCGTTGTTAGGACTTTAAGGGATGAAACAGAGCCCGAGCTCTTCGTTCAGAGAATCAGTGTGGCCCTTTCCGTGGCCTCCATTCCGGAGGAGGGTATTACCGTTTCATCACTTCCTTCAGCCGGGGAAGGACCTTAGCTCCGACATTATACACAGGTGGGGAAGAAATTCATTACCCGATTCCACTAAGGTCGATTGAATTCATTGATATTTCAGGTGATGTTTCTGCCGAAGAAACCCCTTTGCAAAGGACAAGAAGATCCGGGAAGGCACCTGCTGCCGAAGCCGGTCAAAGGACTGAGTCGGTCCCCGAGACCGAAGTCCTCACGGTTGTTAGTCCGTTGCCCGATTATGAGACTGCTACAACTTCAGAGGTCCTTGATTTTACTGATGCAGCTGAGGCCGCTCTGAGTTCAACTCCAGCTCCAAGGTCGGATGAGTTTGATGACATGTTCTCGAACACTCCTCTTGCTACCGGCGAAGCTGCAAGTTTCGGACATCTCCCGATCCCTCGAGCCACGAGGGCGGCTAGTCAGACCACTGAGTTTGGTGCTAGGGATAGCTTGGTGCGCACCTTTCCGGCCCCAAGTGTGGAACCGAAGAGGACAAGATCGGCTGTGATCACCGTTCCCGATGATTGCAGCTTTCTTTCTCGCCCGGTGGGTGTGGCAAGCTACCTGAGGCCCCTTTTCTCGGACTCGGACAAACGGAAGATGAACGGAGTCCCTTGGCAGTGCCTCATTAATGAGGGTATGCACGCAGGCAATCGAGTAAGTTTATCAGCCATCCTTACATAATTTCATTGAGAATTTTAATCTCGTTTATTCAAGTTTTTAACTTCGTTTGTAGAGTGTGGTGCTTGTCAACGAAGCCTTCATCCATACCCAGTAAGAGGTGGATGATCTTAAGGGCCAACTAGATGCCCAAGGTCGAGAAACGGAGAAATTTTAACACCTTCTGCGGGTGAAGGAGGACGAGTTGAACCGAGCAGTTACTCTTTCCAATCTCCAACCCGAGCTCGATGCAACAAAGGCCAAAAATCATCGATTAAAGGGTGAGCTGGCTGAGATGGTCGAATATAACCGGCGTCTCGAAGAGGACAAGATCGGCCTTAGCCGAGACAACACTCGTTTTTCCTCAAGGCTTGGTGAGCTCGAAACCACCATCTCTCAACTCCGGGAGGAGCTGGACTCTGTCAAGTCCGATGCTACGAGCATGGCCGAGAGGCATCAGTTGCTCGAATCTGAGCGTGCCCGGTACAAAGAGCGGATGAGGGTATTTGAGGAGAAGGCAGAGAACAGGGCCCGGATATGTGATGAGCTAAAAACTAAACTCGAGGAGACGGCCGATACTAATGACTCTCTTATGGCCGAGCTCGAGTAAGCCACTCAAATTCAAAAGGTCGTCGAAGAAGATCGGGACGTACTGGTTGCAAAGTTACCCCAAGCCGAGGCCGATTTCGCAGAAGCCCTTCAGAGTGTGGAGGCTGCCGAGGCTCATACCACTATTGCTGTCGAGTATGAAAAGTGGAAGTCTTGGAGGATCACTCTTGAGCAAGCCGGTCATGGCTTTGTGGATCTTCCGGCCCTGATACTTGAAGCAAAACGGGTCGAGAAAGAAGCTAAGAGAGTTCTCGGGACTGACTCCGACGACTCCGAGCGGACAGTGTCCGAACACTCCGGATCCAGCCATACTGGATAGACCAGGGCCTGTGTTTAGCCTTTTTTTTTTTTTTTGCCTTTGTAGGAGTTTCCGATATAAACCTGTGTATAAATAGAACATGCATTTTTCTTGATTCTTTACTTTGTTTGAATGTTTGTTATGACTTTTGCTCGAATTGTCTGTCCATTTTAAGGAGTCATTATTTCGGACTGTGCCTGAATACCGGTTTTTCTCTTCATCCAGTACGTTTTGTCCAGGAATTTGATGGCGTTTTTTGCCCTTGGGACTTATCTAATGCTCTGTGAATTCAGACGTCTCCGAATCACGATAAGCATTTTTAGGGCCGGTATTTTTCGGCTATCTTTTAGGACATCTGAATCCCAGCCTTAGCTAAATTTGATGTAACAGTCCCCGTTCGAGGGAGTTTAGAGATTTTGGCTCGGTTCACTGTGATCTTGTTGCCTTTGTCGAATTTCGACCGTAGTGCCCGGAATAGGGTATATGAATGAAGCGATGCCGAAATACGGCGATAATCACCGGGGTAAGGTGTTTTAACGAAAACATGTCTGATATATCGTAATTCGATAAATTTTTGTATTGCAAGTGTTTTGTATATACATGATATGAGAGTTTGTTTCCTTCTGCTTTTGCCGTCGCAAATATTAAATGGACACGATTCATTTTGATCGTTTGGTCCTTACATCGAAACCTAATGCAAAAGGTCCTGTCTTGGTTTGGCCGTAGCAAATATTATGTGGATACGATTCATTCTGATCGTTTGGTCCTTACATCGAAACCTAACATAGAAGGTCCGATTTTGATTTGTTGAGCTCCTCCGTTTTCAACTAACCGGGGTATAATAGTCCCCTAGCGCTTATCCGAGCTACAAGATCGGGTTAGCGCTATTAAGCCCCCACTCGTAGATCGTGACCCCGAGTTTCCAGGCGTTTGTCCTTGTCTTTGTCATGTAACACGTCGTACTTGTTTCCTTATTAAAAACCTTGTCGGAAAACCCATTTTGGGACAAAACCGTACTAAGGAAAAGAGTGCAACACGTGTTTTCAGACCTAGATTCTAACTTTATCTGGTACTTCCTGCGAAAAAGAAAAAGGGTTAACGGTAAGACACGAGGTGTACATACCTTAGCAGTAGTATCTCTTCAAATGAGCTACATTCCAGTTATTGCGCAACCGTTGCCCGTCCATGGATTCCAGTTGATACGATTCTTTGCCCGTTACCTCGGTTATTTTGTACGGACCTTCCTAGTTCGGACCCAATTTTCCTTCGTTGGGATTCTTGGTGTTCAAGGTAACTTTCCGAATCACCAAGTCCCCAACTTGGAAATGTCGAAAATTGGCTCTCCGATTGTTGTACCTTTCCATTTTCTATTTCTGGGCTGCAATACGGACCAACACGTTTTCACGAAGTTCATCCGTGAGGTCGAGTTTTACGGCCATGGCCTCCTCGTTTGACTCCTCGGTAGTATAGCTGAACCAGAGACTCGGTTTACCAACTTCTACGGGGAATGAGGGCTTCGGCCCCGTAGACCAACGAGAAAGGAGTTTCTCCCATGCTTGATTTCGATGTGGTTCTGTAAGCCCACAATACCTCCGGTAATACTTCCCTCCAGTGATGCTTTGATGCTTCAAGTCTTTTCCTCAGATTTTGAATTATTGTTTTGTTTATGGATTCCGCCTGTCCATTCGCACACGGGTGATATGGATTTGATACAATTTTCTTGATCTTCAACCCTTCGAGGAAATCGTTGACTTTGCCGCCCACGAACTGAGGACCGTTATCACAAGTTATCTCGGTAGAGATGCCGAAACGACAGATGATGTGGTCACATATGAAGTCAATGACCTCCTTTTCTCTAATTTTTTCGAAGGCCTGTGCTTCAGCCCATTTGGAGAAATAGTCAGTCATAAATAAAATAAATCGGGCTTTACCTGGTGCCCATGGCAATGGACCAACAATGTCCATTCCCCACTTCGTGAAAGGCCAAGGTGACACCACCGAATGCAGCAACTCCCCTGGCTGATGAATCATCGGAGCATGTCTTTGACACCCGTCGCACTTCCAGACAAAATTCGTCGAATCTTCCTCTATCCGGTTCCAGTAGTAACCGACTCTGATGATTTTTGGACCAAGGCTTCTGAACCGGAGTGGTTGCCGCAGGTCCCCTCGTGAACTTCTCTCAAAACATACTCCGTTTCTTCGGGACCCAAACACTTGGCTAGGGGTCCGAAGAAAGATCGTCGATACAATTGGCCATCTACCAAGCAAAAATGAGCAGCTTTCGTTCTTAATGATCGTGATTCCTTTGGGTCATTTGGGACCTTTCCATCTCACAAGTAGTCGATTTACTTGTTACGCCAATCCCACGTTAAACCCATTGTGTTTATTTCGGCATGTCCATTTTCTATCGCTGAATTCATCAAGTGCACCATTGTCCCGGGGTTGATTTCTTCCCCTTCGACCGAAGATCCCATATTGGCCAATGCATCAGCTTCGCTGTTCTGATCCCTCGACACATGCTGCATGGTCCATTCTTTAAACCGGTGTAATATCACTTGGATTTTTTCCAGATACCTCTGCATCCGTTCGTCCTTGACCTCGAAGACTCCGTTCACCTGGTTTACGACCAAAAGAGAATCACACTTTGCCTCGATTATTTCGGCCCCCATACTCTGGGCTAATTCCAAACCTGCAATCATAGCCTCATACTCGGCTTCATTGTTAGTCAATTTAACAGTTCTAGTGGATTGTCGAACGATATCCCTGGCCGGTGTTCTAAGGACGATTCCTAGTCCGGAACCTTTGAGGTTCGAGGCTCCGTCCGTGTGTAGCGACCAAATACCTGAAGTTTTCCCCGTGGTTAGCGGAAGCCCTTTCTCAACCTCGGGGACCATAGCTGGGGTGAAGTCCGCCACAAAATCGGCCAAGATCTGGGACTTGATGGCCGTCCGAGGCTTGTATTCGATATCATATCCGCTAATTTCTACGGCCCATTTAGTTAATCTACCCGATAATTCCAGTTTGTGTATGATGTTTTTTAAGGGGTAAGTAGTCACTACACATATCGGATGGCATTGAAAGTAAGGCTTAAGCTTTCTAGAAGCACTTACCAAGGCTATTGCCAATTTTTCCAAGTGGGATAACGGATCTCCGCATCCCCTAAAGTTCTACTTACATAATAAATATGGAGTTGCGTACCTGATTCTTCTCGGACCAAAACGCCACTTACCGCTACCTCGGAGACAGCAAGGTAGAGAAAAAACTGCTCGTCCGCTTTTGGTGTGTGCAACAGCGGTAGGCTGGACAAGTTTCTTTTTAATTCTTGTAAAGCGTTTTGACACTCCGGTGTCCAAACGAAGTCGTTCTTCTTCCTCAGTAAGGAGAAGAAGCGGTGACTCTTGTCCGAGGGCCTTGATATGAGACGACTCAGCGCCGCTATCCTTCCGGTGAGCCTCTGCACTCCCTTGACGTTATTCACCACTTCAATATCCTCGATGGCCTTGATCTTGTCCGTGTTGATTTCAATTCCCCGGTTTGACACCATGAAACCCAAAAATTTGCCAGACCGGACCCCGAAGGCACAATTTTCCGAGTTGAGCTTCATGTTGTACTTGCGGATTACATCGAAGGTTTCCTGCAAATGCTTTAAATGGTCCTCTGTTTCCAGGGACTTGACCACCATGTCGTCAATATAAACTTCTATTGTTTTCCCTATTTGTTCTTCGAACATCCCATTAACTAGGCGTTGGTAAGTTGCACCGGCATTTTTTAATCCCAAAGGCATGACATAACAGTAAGTCCCATATCGGGTAATAAAGGATGTTTTCTCTTGATCCTCAGGGTGCATCCGGATTTGGTTATACCCGGAGTAGGCATCGAGAAAACTTAACATCTCATGCCCGGCCGTCGCATCGATCATTCCATTGATGTGAGGCAACAGAAAAGAATCCTTCGGGCATGCTTTGTTTAGATCCTTATAATCAACACACATTCGAAATTTATTACCTTTTTTTGGCACCACTACCACGTTAGCTAGCCAGTCCGGGTATTTTACCTCCCGGATAGAGCCTATTTTTAAACGCTTTGTTACCACATCTTTTATGAAGGCGTGTTTGGCCTCGACCATGGGCCTTCTCTTCTGCTTTACTGGGGGAAACCTCCCGTCTAAGTTGAGTTTGTGAGTTATCACTTCTGGCGGCACACCTGTCATATCTATATGGGACCATGCGAAGCAATCGACATTAGTTATAAGAAATTTAATTAAGTTGTTCCAGAGCTCCGAGGTTAACCCCGTGCCCAAGTATACCTTTCTGTCCGGTAGACATTCGGACAAGGTGATCTGCTCTAACTCCTCAACTGTTGACTTGGTCGCATCCGAGTCATCTAGCATGACGAATGATCTGGGTACACCAAAATCATCCTCTCCATTCCCCGGATCCAACCCCGTGTGCTTTGATTTCTATTTGGTGTCCTTTCCCCCGGTTGAATCTTCTTCCTTTTGATCCGATTTTTTGGACTGAGGTATCACTTCCTCGACCGCGAACATCTCCCTTGCAACGGGTTGTTCACCTCGGATGGTTTTCATCCCCTCTGGGGTTGGGAATTTCAGCAGCTGATGCAATGTTGACGGCATGACCCTCATGCTATGTATCCAAGGTCTACCCAGCAATGCATTATACTTCATGTCTCCTTCGATTACATAGAACACCGTTTGCTGGATAGTGCTATCGATTTTTACCGACAATGAGATTTCCCCTTTGTGGTTTCACTCGCCGTGTTGAGCCCGCTGAGCACCCGGGCTACCGGTATGAACTGATCGAGTAGCCTTAGCTGTTCGACCACTCTCCACCGGATGATGTTGGCCGAGCTACTTGGGTCAATCAAAATACGTTTAACCTGAGTTTTAAAAATAAGTATAGAGATTAACAATGCATCATTATGCGGTTGAATAATGCCTTCTGCATCCTCGTTACTAAAAGAGATAGAACCTTCGGGTAAATAATCCCGACTACGCTTCTCGCGCACAACAGAAACCTTGGACCGTTTCATCACCGGCCCTCGTGGGGCATCGGTACCCCTGATTATCATGTTGATTACATGCTGAGGTTCCACTGGTTCGGCCCATGTACGAGTTTCCCTTTCCTTGTAGTGACCTTTGGCTCGTTCACTTAGCAATGCTCGGAGATGGCCATTCTTCAGTAACTTAGTCACCTTCTCTCTTAGCTGGCGGCAATCCTCAGTTCTGTGCCCATGGGTTCCATGATATTCACACATCATGCTCGGGTCCCATTGGCCCGGGTCTGACCTTAGTGGTCTCGGCCACCTTACATCTGCGATACGGCCAATGGCCGAGACAAGGCCTGAAGTATTGACATTGAAGTTGTACTCCGATATCCTCGGCAAGTCTTTGTTGCCGATCGAACTTCCGACATCGCTCCTGAATGAGAGACCTCAACTGTTCGACGGGCGCTCAGCCCGTTTATCACCTCGCCCGGAGAAATTACTCGGGCCAACCTTCGATTTTTCCGACCTGAAGCTTGGCTTCTCCGAATGAGAATATCGCCGGTACCTTTCCCTCGATGGTCTGGCCTCCAGTTCATAATTCTTTCGCGATCTCTCTGAGATTTGTTCATGTTTACGGGCCCTGGGGGAAGCTCGAGTTGGTCATCCTCTACCCGAATCTTTGACTCGTATCGGTTATGGATATCCGCCTAGGTCACAACCTCGTATTCCAGTAGGTTTTCCTTTAGTTTGAATGAGGCCGTCGAGCTCCGAGGATTGAGCCCTTTGGTAAAAGCTTGTGCATCCCATTCCTCCGGAACTGGAGGGAGCTCCATTCGTTCCCTTTGGAACCGATTGACAAATTCACGCAATAGCTCGTCATCCCTTTGGGCTATACGAAAAATATCCGCCTTACGAGCCTGTACATTTTTGGCTCTGGCATGTGCTTTCACGAACACATTGGCGAGCATTTCGAAAGAAGTGATTGAGTGCTCGGGCAGATGATCGTACCACGCCAATGCTCCTTTTGACAGAGTTTCCCCGAACTTTTTCAACAACACGGATTCAATTTCATCTTCCTTCTTATCATTGCCTTTTATAGCGTAGGTGTATGAGGTCACGTGTTCGTGAGGGTCCGTTGTACCGTCATATTTTTGGATATCCGGCATTTTGAACCTCTTCGGGATCAATTTCGGAGCCGCACTCAGAGGAAAGGCCTTTCGATGTACGTCTTCGAATCCGGCCCTTTCAGAATTGGCGGAGCCCCCGGGATTTGGTCCACCCGAAAGTTATATGTTTCCACTCTCTTTTTGGTTGAGTCTACCCACTTTGCCAAAGTTTCGAGCATTCTCAGAACCTCGGTGGAGGAACCAGCTCCGGACCCATTGCTCTCAACCATCCGTGCCTCATCCCTTCTGGGTTCAGCATCGCCCTTCGTCTTCTCCGGTGTCGTTTTATCTCTTCTGCTTTGCAACTGGGCAATTGCGATTCCTTGTTCGGCAATCGCTGCTCTCTGTTCCTGCAACATTTCAGAAATTAAACGTAAGTCAATATTATCATTCGGGGTATCCGGTTCTTTCCGGCCTTGTGTCCGGGACAAAGTAATTGAATTGTGAGTATTTAAAGGATCGGTGGCCGAGTGGGCGGCATTCTCCTGGTTCACGGTGTTTTGCCGGTTGAGGCCCTCCCTCGAGTTAACGGGGTTCGGGTCAGCGCGGTTTGGTAATCCTCGTGGTCCGCTGTCTTCATTTTCGGCAACAATCTCGTTGTTATTGATGTGAGCAGATTGTCCACTGTTAGCCATTTGGTCCGTTTTTACAGAGACGAACAAAAGATATTTTTGATTTTGACGGGTAAGATAGTGATCAAGTCAAAGACCACTATTATCCTAGCCCCACGGTGGGCGCCAAACTGTTTACCCCAAATTTGGATAATCAATTAAATTTATGAGTGAGGTATAGGATATGTGGTTAAGCCTTATTCTATTTGGTAGAAAAAAGATATATATGGATATGCTATGAAGAAGATAATAATAATCAGTGATTTGCTATAGATTTTTGTATCTAGTAATATGTGAGTATTGTTTGATTGAGCAGATCTAAAAGATGAACACAATAATCCGGACCAAAATCAGATGTTGAGAGGGAGAGATTTATGTATTATTGCTATTACAAATGTTCTAGAACTTAATTAGCCAACCCCCCTAAAGTAGGGTAATGACCCCTATTTATAGTTTTGCCTCACGGGCTTCATACAACATAAGGCCCTAAAGAATAAAGAAAAACCCTAAAATGGATAAGGTTGGTCGTACGGTCTGACAGCCGTACGATTGGCAGTACAATGTGGCAGAACGGTATTGACGCGTGGCAATTGTGTAACGGATCTCCCGGACCAACGGTCACGATCAACTCGGCTGTGGAGAAACCGGACCAAATGATGTTCTTCCCTTGCTTCGGTCCAAGCACTCCTCCGGTCCAGAAAGAAAGTCTTCGTGCACGTGATTGTCCTTTTATTCCTTCGGTCTCCGGTCTTACCGGTTTAACATATATCCGATTTTTACCGTATACAAAAGGGTGTGGAAACTTCCTACTGGGGTTGTTGATGAGGTAATCATCATTACGATTTTGAATACTCTTTCCTATTGTCTTTTTTTGTTTTGTATTGTTTTTATTTTTATTTTTAATTGCAACAAAATTTTCTCACCAAAAACAAAAAAAACACCAAATCTAATTCTTCCAAACAACAGGGGGAAGATATATGTGATGCTGCTGTAAGAGAAGTAAACGAAGAAACGGGAGTAAGTTCAATACTAGAGCTTCATACTAAGCTAATTAAATTTCTAACTATTATTTCATTTTATAAATCATTTATTTTTTATTTAATTCTTTTTGTCTTTATATTATGTTTTTTCAGATCAGAGCAGAATTTGTAGAGCTACTTGCATTCAGGTAATCTCCTATGCCTAAGAAGGGGAATTTTTCATTCCTGTCGGCCAAAGTTAATTACTCATGCCAGTTAATATATACACAAATAATGTAATTGTAAAGAAATGGATTGACCTAACTCAACCTCAAAAGCTAGCTTATGAGGGGAGGATTGCCCAAGTCCATATAAGGAGACCACCCATCTCATTAACCACCGATGAGGGACTTTTTTTCATTCTTCAACACCCCACCTCACGCCCAGGGCTGGACATCTGGAGCGTGGGCAATTTAACTCTGATACCATGTAAAGAAATGGATCATGGGCCTAACTCAACCTCAAAAGCTAGCTTATGAAGGGAGGATTGCCCAAGTCCATATAAGGAGACCACCCATCTCATTAACCACCGATGAGGGACTTTTTTTCATTCTTCAACAGTAATTATGTATATTGTATGTATATTTTTACTTTATATATAAAACATATATACATTTTCCTGCTATTATTTTTGGACAAAAAGGTAATTGCCCCTTTAATATATGAAGGTTTTTGAAGGATCTAGTACTATAGGGCACTAGGGATAGGGTTCCATAATTATTTCTTGTGCCATTTCCTTTTCTAAACTTAATTATTTACACAGACACTCAATTTTATTTGTATTACTACAGGCAAAGCCATAAATCATTCTTCGGGAAGTCGGATTTATTCTTTGTTTGCACTTTGCATGCTAAAACCGTTCTCTTATAAGATCCAGAAGCAAGATTCTGAAATTGAGGGAGCACAGGTGTGTACTGTCATTTCTCATTACTAATTATGACTGAATTTTACTTAGTTTAATCCTTGATACGATATAAAAGATTAATTAGTGTTAGTTATATTTATGCCATGAAAGATTTCTAATTGAATAGTTTTATTACTATTTAATAATCGCAGTGGATGCCTATGGAGGAATACGCAGCTCAACCTTTTAAAATTTTGATTTTAAAAAAGAAATTAAAAATAATCACTGCCATGTCATTTTTTGGTACAAGAAATTTGATTTTTTTCGGTGAATTGTGCTTCTGAGTAATTAACGCATAGTTCAGTGACTTTAATGAGATCAAAATAAAATAAAATAAAATTGTGGCTTTAATAATACAACACCGTAAAGTCTAGTGACTTTAGTGAGATGAAAATTAGTTTTATATCTCTACTGATACATAAGTAAAGTTTAGTGACCATTAGTGAAATTAACCCTCGAATTTTCCTTAAAAGATTAATTAGTTTTAGTTTTTTTCCAGTAGCTAGGGAAATTTTGTAGGTGAAATTCAATATGATTGGCTTTTAGTTTGATTATTATTAAACTAGATTTAAGTTTTATTTATGCCAAAAAAGACTTCTCCATGAATAGTTTGTTCGTCTTTCATACTTGCAGTGGATGCCTATGAAGGAATATGCAAATCAGCCTTTTGTAAAGAAGCATGAGATGTTCAATAAAATAGCAGAGATTTGCTTAGCAAAAAAGGCCAACAAATACAGTGGATTCTCTAATGTGCTTGTGACTTCTGGATTTTCTGATAAGAGGAGTTATTTGTATTTCAACCAAAAACAATTTACATTACCTGAAAATTAAGGATGCAAAGTAACCTGAGGTAATACAGTGGCTGAACCAGAGTTTGAAGTCTTGAGTTCCGAATTTTTCATTGAACACATAATTCGTGTTAGTTACTAGATTCGTAATTAATATTTGTATATATTCAATAAATTCCCTAATACAATACATGATTTTAAAAAGAAATTACTAAATTCGTCCGAACTAGCATATACTAGTCTAGACAGGAGATTGCTTAATCTTTTGTATAATAGATATTCTTTGTTCCGGAGAATCAAATTAAGAGGTTACTATAGTCAAGTTCAACTTCACGAGAAATAATGTGACCACTAAGCAAGCTACCATTTTTTTGTCTTGTTTAATCTTCTCTCTTTGTAATTCTTGTTACAAATGAAGAAGTTCTAGATAAGTCCCTAATGTTGTCTTTGCAGAAAAAGGCCATGTTTATTTGCTTTGAGCGAAAATAGAAAAATCGTTGAGTATAGTAATAACAAGAATTTAGTGCTAAATTGCCTAAATCAATGTTCTAAAAAGACGATTTATATGGAGTAGAATGTTCTATTTATCATGCCCGGCGTTAGCCCTAGGCACAAAAGTTCTTTTACATTTTTTTTTTAAAGAGAAAAGTCCCAAAAATACTCTTGAATTATTCGAATAGGTTACTTTTACTCCGTGTTACATTTTTAGCTTAAAAATATCATATCGTTAGTTAATTAGCTAGCAAATGCCCATCAACTAGTCAAATACCTCAAAAATATCCTTCCTGCTAATGGTTACTTTAAAACAAAGGAAAATAGATCAATTTTCTCTTGAACTATTTAAAATAGGACAACTTTACCTTCTACTTAAAGTTTGGAATAAATGCTCTTAATTATAAAAACTTGTGCAAACATTTATATGAGAGATTACTTTGATTATTTTAAATAAAGTTTTTTTACAAAATGCCAATTTATGTGATATAAGGTTTGATTTCCAATATTAATCTTTCAATTAAACGTTTATTCTATTATTTCCTCTCAAAACTATTAAAACCTTGATTGAAATCTGGGACAACTTAAAGTTACCAAGGTATAATGAAATTTGATTTCTTTTATCATATCATTCTTAGATTTAGTAAAATAAATATAATCATGTTATCATGTAGAAAATAGATTTTTAAATAGTTATCTACAAAAGGAATATGATTTCATGTTCAAAAGTAATAACTCATACCTAATGTATAAGGAACTAGAAGAAAAAAAACTATATGTCATCGTTTGTTGATGTATTTGTTAAAATATGAAGTCGTTATACTACTTATTTTCTTATGTTATTACTCCCTCCGTCACAATTTATATGATATAGTTTGACTAGGCATGAAGTTCAAGAAAGAAAGGAAGAATTTTGAAATTTATGGTCTAAAACAAGTCATAGATATTAGTGTGGCTGTAAATCATTTCATTAAGGGTAAAAGAGAAAGTTTTAAGTTAAATTATTTCTAATTAGAGAAATGTACCATTCTTTTTTTAACAGACTAAAAATGAAAGTGTATGACATAAATTGGGACACCGGGGGTAATTTTTCATACATTCAACACTTTCCTCCGACAAAAATTTGGGTGAAAATCATTTCCCCTCCCCAACTTTGCTTTAAAAATCACTCCCCCCCCCCCCCCCCCCCCCCACCCCAACTAAACAATATCTTATGCAATGTCTATTTTATCCTTTATATTTTCAATTCTTCATCTATATAGTATCTATTTATATTAAACATAATATTTATTTTTCTTAACCTAGGTATTTATAAATTTTTACTTAAGCTAACATTTTAAGTAGAATAAACCTTTAATGAATTTGTCACTAAATAAAATGCTATTTTTATGATTATTATTTTAGCATTATGTGCATTAAGTATATTATATGTATATAGATGCATGTTTCAATACTCTCGTATTCTCTATACATAGATAAACAAGTTTTGTTTGTTAATTATGGAGTATTTTCTACATTATAATTTAAAATTAATTCACGATATAAATAGATAATCTTTTAGGAATCTATCATAAAATATATGTCTATTTCTTTAATTATTTTTGTATTACCTGCATGTCTGTAAAGTTATTATTACATGTTATTTTCACTTGTATAAAAAAATATAGTTTTGATTGTTATTAATAAAATTAATTTTCTTAGTCTGCTCATTTATTTTATTATAGAACGTCATTAACTTATATACTCAATAAGTATTTTTCACTTTTTTTTGTCTAAAAAATAGTACTATATTTCTTATTTTCATAGAAAATTTGTTACATAGATTAAAAAATAATTATATCATTATTTTTAAAAAGTAAAATAAAAAGACATGCTGATAATGTGGTTAAAATAAGTATTTTAGAAATTCAATTTGGAGAAAGGTGTTAAAATCGAGACATGGACGAGAATTTAGAGAGACAAGAATAATGAGAGAATTCTTTCTGCTCTGTATTCATCATAATGACATTCTTATATAGAATTAAAGTCCTCCTTCTCCTAGTTTAATAAGGTAACCCTATTCTAATAGGACTACACATCCTATATTACCATAATTATAGTTTCACCATAAATAAAACTATTACAATTAGACTAGAATAGGGTTCTATACCCCTGCACCCTCAAGTTGGTGTATGAGGGTCTCGAATGCCAAACTTGTCAATCAAATATTCATGCTGCGATTTGCCCAAAGACTTTGTAAACACTGTTGCTACCTAATTTTTGACCTCCCATAATTTATTTTAATTATCCAGGGTCCTTGGATGTAAAACGGAGTAAAATGTGTGTTTCCTACAAGTCAAATGATTTTATAAAACTATTTAGATAATATTTTGCCATTTCATCTGGCAAAGTAACTTCTATAACATTATAAATCATTTGGAAATTGATTTACACATTTGTATAATTAAATACGAAAATATTTGCTAAATTTAATAAAAAGGGCAACTTCAAACAATGGCTCACTTGGGAAGCTATGGCAAAAACCTTCATGGAAAGGTTTCGATTAAATGTCGAAACAATGCCTGACCGATACTACCTCGATAAGGTCAAACAAAAGTCAACTAAAAACTATAGAGAGTTCGCCAGCCGGTAGAGGACCGAAGCAGCCCGTGTGTAGCCACCGATGTGTGAGGGAGAACTGGTCACCGTGTTCATCTGATCACAAGAACCGAATTTCTACGATAAAATGTTGTCCGTGACTGGAAAGCCATTTGCCGAATTGATCAAGATGGGAGAGGCCATAGAAGATGCTCTCAAATCTGGCAAAATCATAAACGTCTTCAACAAGGCATCTGCCCAAGCTACTGTGGGGGTCTTCCGCAAAAAGAAAGATGACGTGGCAAGCATATCTCACACTACAAGCCCAAACACCAAAAGGCTAGAATAACCACAATCTTCTCATCAAACTCCACCTCCTGTAAATTACTCGACTTCTCCTTACAGCCTACGCCTGTATTCTACACACAGCCAAGCTTCACCACTAATGTGCCACCTCACGTAGATCCATCGAGTGTCTGAGTATCCGCTCCTACTTACCAACCACCACCGCAATAAACTTATCAACCACCACCACAACAAAATTATCAAACAGCAGACCATGCTTATCGACCACCACAAAACAACCCGCCACAAATCTATCAAAATCATCCACCTCGGAACTGCCAAAATCAACCACCACCACTAGTATACAATGCTCCACGTCCTGCTTTCGAAAGGAAGCCAGCAAGAGAGTTCACAACACTGCTTGAGCTAGGGACCCGACTCTTTGAAAGGATACACGCCGCATGCGTCATCCAGAATTGGCTCAGCCAAGGAACAGGTTTTTTCCGAGCCAATCAAACCTGCGCCTATCACTTAGGAGCCAATGGGAATAGTACGGAAGATTGCATAAATCTCAAACATGAATCCAAGATCGGATCGACAAAGGAGAGATCATTCTGGAAACTGCAGCTCCCAATGTAAATATCAACCCGTTGCCCAACCACGGAAACAACAGGGTCTATATGATTGAGAAGAACGAGGACTGGATAGCCTGTAGGGCATTAGTCCCCAAGACAGTCAAGTCCATCGAACAGATAACAAATTTCCTCACACTCTAGGAGCATCTTCATTTCAATGTCCTGATCCCGACATCGAAGATTCGCCAAGCTATGCCAGTTTTCAAGACTTTAGTCCTCGCCCCGGTGATAGCCTAGGTGACACAACAGACAGTAGCTGCTCCCAAGAAACCAGTCGCAGTGAAAGAAGCTAGGGCTAAAGGTATGACTAGCTCGAGAAGATGTTACACTCCTGAAGAGCTGACTCAAAGCACTGCAAGAAAGGAAATCACCCAGAAAAGGGCAATAACTAAAGGAGAAGCAGAAGATTTCTGGCGGCGTATGCAGCCAAAGGATTGTTCAATTGTTGAACATCTGAAGAAAACACCGACATAAATATCAGTGTTAGCATTACTGGTCAGCTCGCCGCCACACAGGCAGGCTCTTATGAGAGTATTGGATGCCACATAAGATCTGCCAGGGCTAGTAGCTCATGTCATTGGAGAACACAAAATCTAGTTCTCAAAGAAGTTTTTCCGGCTGAAGGAACCACCCATAACAAGGCTCTATATATCACTTTAGAGTGTTGTGACAAAGTGATAGAAACAATACTTGTGGATAATGGGGCAGGGCTCAATATCTATCTTTTAACCATACAGACTCAACTTGGTTTTGATGTTGCAAAGTCCGTCAGAGTAGGACGAATGTCAGGGCATTTGATAGGTCCCAAAGTGATACTTTAGGAGAGGTGGACCTGCACATCCAAATAGGACCTGCCTCTTTCACAACATAATTTCAATTCATGGACCGTCAATTATAACTTGCCACTGGGAAGACCATGGATACATTCTGCCGGTGCCGTACCATCAACCCTGCACCAAACAATGAATTTTGAGTGGCAAGGCTAGGAAATCATGATCACAGCTGAAAAAGATACACAAAAAAATCCTTATAACATCATACCAGTGATCGAACGAAACCCAACCGGATCATACTTCCACGTGGTGGAATACATCGGGGCAGCCCACGCTGAGGAAAAGGTTGAAAAGCCAATGCATGTAGTCTACCAAATGATTGCCTCCACGATGCTGAGAAATGGTTTTGTTCGATGCATAAATTATGACATAACATGCACGCAATATGACAGCTCAAGTCATGTAAAACTGAGGTATATTAATCTCCTGACCAGATGTCGGCATAATCTGGATCTCCCAAATTGGCTCCTACGGCCAACCCGAAATAGTAATTCTGTTCCATGAGAGTATTGATTGGCTTAATTTCCAATAATCCAGACTTAGAGATTATATCCAAAGCATATTTTTGTTGACAGAGAAATAAGCGATTGGTCCACGTGCAACTTCAACTCCCAGATGTACTTCAAAGGGCCCAAATCCTTCATGTGAAAACATGCGCGGAGATAGTTTTTGAAATGTTCAGTGGCACTGTGGTTGTTTCTGGAGATAATCAAGTCATCTGCATAGACTAAGACGTTAAGTTACATACCTCCTAAGTGCATCATGAAGAGAGAGTAATTCGAGTACGACTGTTTGAACCCATATTTCATCAAAGCAGTTGACAATTTCGCAAACCAGCATCGGAGAGGGGAGGGGTTGTTTCAAACTATACAAAGATTTCCAGAGTCGACATACTTGCCCTGGACTAGGAACACAAAATCGCAGTGGCAATTTCATATAAAGTACTTCCTCCAGAAGGTCACCGTGTAAGAAGACATTATGAACATCTATCTGATGCAACTCCCAATTTCGCGCAGCTGCAATTGCCAGGAAGGTCCGAACGGTTACTACCTTAGAAACCGGAGCAAATGTTTCTTTTGTAGTTAATTCCTTCCTCCTATTTATGTTAAAAAAATGACCAATTGAGCTTTATATCGCTCGATTGTGCCATCAGATTGTACTTGATCTTGTACAACCATCTACATCTGAGTGCTTTCTATCTGGTGGCAATGTTTCTAATGTCCAAATTCCATTATCCTTTGATTCTTGGATCTCTTAATGTATGGCTTTTCTCCAATGTTTCTGTGACACTCCGTAAATCCGAGTTAAGTGTGAAAGGCTCTTGGAGGATTGGACTTCACTGTTTTTGGTTAAAAGTAAAATACGGCCCGTATTTTAAAATATGGTCCGTTTTCCATAGACGTATTTCACCACCTTCCTAGGTTGGTCACTGTTTGATATCATAAAATATGGCCAGTTCCCTAAGACTGTTCACTGTTTTGTTAATTGTTAAATACGGCGAAAGTTTACGGCCCGTATTTTGAAATATGATCCGTATTCCTGGGCGTATTTCACCAGCCGCCAACTGTGTATATAATAGCGGTGACTCAAGCTAGGGTTTTTGGTACACTAATATTAAGAATCCTCTTATTAAACCGAACGATCATCCACAACAATAAAAAAAAATATGAAGCACCACAAGAAGAAAGGGTTCATTACGGTCACCATAAATCGTAATGAATAATTTAAAAAATATCCAAAGCTATATTATCACTAAAGGAAAGCACACTTCTTGTTTGCTTTACCCTTTGACATATATCACATTCTGTATCTGATCCAATACTACTTTCTTTTAGGCCTAATGTTGTAATAACTTTGTTACTTACGCTGAAGGATGACCTATCTTACCGTTTGTGCCAAAGATTAAACCAATCAACTGCCTTTGTCTTCATAGCTCGTATCCGTGGCACATTCCGAATATAGTAAAGTCCATCTCGACGCTCACCCTTTCCAAGTAGCTTCCTTAGGTGGGTTCCTCTATAGCACACATAATTTTGTTAAATTTCACATCACAATACAAATGATCAATAAGTTGTGACACATAAATTAGATTGAAAGTGAAAACAGGAACGTAAAAGACATCCTTCAACCAAATCCTGTTATTTAGCCTGGTTGTTACTGCCCTCATGGCCACTGAGCTACTTCCATCTGGAAGCCCAACTGGACACTTAGGAATGTCCTGCTGATTGCTCAGTTCCTCTACCTATCATATGATTGGTAGATCCGGAGTCAATAATCTAGGATACGTTTTTGGTCTTACTATCCATTTTGCCGTTTGGGTTTATTCGTTGGGAACTCAACACGTGAATCACAATCTTCCAGATCTCGTTGATAAAATTGTGAGGTCCTGTCCCGCCTGTACTCACCTGTCCTTTCACCTCCTGAGTTCCTTTTCTAATAACTACAGCGTTAGTGCGGTAGTTGCCTCTTCTACGATCAGTTCCCGGTCCACCCTTTGCTGTCATTGCTATCCTCGTAGTCTTCCTTCGATTTTTGTCTCTTTTTGATTTCCTGGCTACCAATCCGGATAACTAATGAGTCGAAAACATCCATCCATAATGTGTTCGTATCTTTTGAAATATGTGTAGAAATGCACCATCGTTTTTTCCTTCACCTTGGTCACGGTAAGAGTTTCCCCCTTGTACAAAAGCCATGATTTCACTCTAGTCCTCCATTTTTCATGTGATTCCTCTCACACGCTCTTTTTGCCCTAGACGAATAGACCTTGTTCAATGATGGCAACAGTTCCTGGGCCAGTATGTTGGACCTCACCATTCCATACGTTGTCTCATCCAATCCCATGAGGAAAAGATGCACTTTTTCTTCTTCTCTTTGGACTTCTAGGACCGATCCTAGATTGCATGTGCACGTTCAATACGCACAAGTTGGAATCTGTTCGTAATTCACCAATTCCTCTCATAGCTTAGTGAGTTTTCCATAGTAATCCACTACGGTCCTTCCCTTCTGCTTGCATTCCGTAAGTTTTGCCTTTAGTTGCTGCATCCGAGGGCTGTTAATAACAGCGAACCGCTCTGGGATACTCGTCCATAATTCTTCTACTTCCTCTTTATGTGAAATCTTTGAGCGAAGAGTTAGTTCTATAGTGTTGCGAATCCACGACACCAACAATGAGTTTATAGTCCACCAATCTTTCAAGTCCAGCAACTCTTCATCCGGCTTCTTGATTGCACTGTCAATGAAGCCAAACTTCTTTCTTATTCTTAGGGTTGTCCTCATGGATCTAGCTCATTCTTCACAATTTTCACCCTTCAATTGGACTTGTGTCACCACAATTCTAGGGTTATCATTCGACATATGTCGTAGGGAGAGATTGTTTTTCTTTGGGTTTTGTTTTCTTTACCGGCAATTCCTTTGCCGTCATCGCCGATTTCTTCACCGTCACCTGCCATTGTTTTAGGATTTTTGTGTTCTTTCTAACGTGGCTCTGATACGATGTTAAATCGAGACAGGAACGAGAATTTAGAGAGTCAAGAATAATGGGATAATTCTTTCTGCTTTATATTCATCATAATGATCTCCTTATAAGAAGTAAGATCCTCATTCTCCTAGTCTAATAAGCTAACCCTATTCTAATAGGACTGCACATTCTATATTACCATAATTGCAATTTCACCATAAATAAAACTATTACAATCATAAGACTAGAGTAGGGTTCTATAAAAGGGGGTAAAATATCTATTGTTCAAAGTTGAGGGGAGGGTTTGATTTTTAAAGCAAAGTTGAGAATAGTTTTCACCTAATTTTTTTAATGAAGGAATAAGGACAAAACTGTCCCATTGAGTATGGTTCAAGGGAAAAAATGGTTCCTTTTGTCTTGTTTTAGAACCGTCAGTAAGAACGGTATTTTTGAGCTATTTGGTTAATTGAAAGACATTTTCAGTTAATTGACAATCAACAAATGCACTTTTTTTTAAAAAAAAATTGATCTATTTCGATAGTTTAGAGATGCTTTTAACCCTTTTCTCCTTATTAAATAATAAATAAATGTCAATAGTTTGGACTTGCAATGTTACGGTACAATCGTCCAGTTGGGTTTCCTTCACTTTCATTAACACAAAATAACTAGTATAGGCAGATTTTCCCAGATATTTTAATTAAAAATTTAATAGCACCCTAAATTTGGATACTTATAAAATTATAATATAATAGCGTAAATCATTCAATAGAAAAGGGTCCAATCTACCTCTATACTATATGAAATTAACTTACTTTGTCTTTCTTTATACGTTGGGTACTCTAATCTTACATCACTACTAGGAAAGTCTCATTTTTGCTCTAAAGCAAAATTGAGAACAATTTTAAACCATTAGAAAGCTTAAATTGGACTTTTTCTTTTCCCTCAAGGTATTTTGACATTCGGAGTCCACCAATTTTACAACATTCAATCTTTTCAAAATTTTAGGTTCACCAACTTATGTGTGACATAAAATGTGTCGGCTAAAATGGTTTAGTATTTCTAGTCAACTTGGTGATACATATAATAAATTATGAATAATTAATTAGCACTACTCTTTTTACCTTCACATTTTTCTCTATTTCTTGGGTGCCTATCGACTACGAGGAATATACTGCCAAGGTATGCTAGCTAGCTAGGCGAGAATAGGGATTGGGGTATGGCAGGGTGGGGCAAGACCAGCCTTGACACGTTAAGATTTTGACTCGCCCTACCTTGCTCCGTTTATAATTTTTGAAAATTTGCCCTGTCCGGTTTAGTCTCTTTTTCATTTTTTTCTCTTTATTTTTTATTTTGTAATATTTTAAACTGATTAAGTTAGTGTTTTTGATTTGTAAAAGAAAACTTACATGCTATGTTAAATGGGAATTGACGATACATACTTAAAAAGATCATTTTACATATCTAACTTCAACCAAAAAATACTAGTTCAAAAACGTCTCCATGCTTATCATGGTTGTTAAGTGATACCCTTTTTTTTTGTTTTTTTTTTTCTTTGCAACGGTTGTTGTGATAACAATTTGAACCTAGTCCTCAGTTTCTCACTTATTCAACTGAAAAATACATAATGTACTAAAACACATGTTATTTTAATTCTAAGTTCCAATTGAGAAAAACCGCTGAAAATGAATAAAATAAAAATGGATTCATGCCATTCTATTTCAATGACAAGGTGAAACACTTAAAATTTTCACATTCAAAGAAAAAAGAATTTGACCAAAAAATTTGATTGCGTTCGAAGATTAATGCTGTTGTGGAAGACATTTGGCCTGCCCCAATTAAAATTTGGACTAGCTTGCCTACTTATACTCACCACGTGGTTTGTACTTTTACTCAAATTTTTGGGAACTTCAAAATAAATGCCAAGTTTCATTCCATTTTGGAGAAGTTGTAGACAACTTGATGATTCCAAGCTTTGCCTGTGTAAATTAGCTGTATTGACATGTACAAATGAAATTGCTGATCTAGTAATCTAGATCACTTCATCTTAATGCCATGTACAAATGGAATAGCTGACCTAGTTGCCTCTCTAGTTCACTTATGTTTTAGATGATGTATATTTCCTACATTGTTTTCCTTGTCTGTGTATGAAGATCCACGCAAACAAAGTCAAATTAATCACATCATTAATACCTTGGAAATGCTACATTTGCTTGCTATGTGGCATGTTTTTGGTTTGATGTGTCACTTGATACATGATTTGAGTCCCTCAAAACCCTGAGAGAACCAAACATAAAAAGAGAGATATATTCTTTAAATTAAGTCTATCAATGTGTGTGTGAGTGTCTGAAAAACCAAGAATGACTCAAGAAAATGTGAAGTTTCTTCTAGGGGTTTGGTTGGTCTTACTCTACTTCTTTTCAAGTGCTTTTGGTAGCAATAATACTCAAGATAATGTTCAAGGTGCTTATGCAGATGGCATATCACCACCACATGAACAAAGTACTTGTACAAATTGTACAATTTGTCCATATACTTGCCAATCTCCACCGCTACCACCACCACCACCACCTTCTGGCTACCAAAGCTACGGTGTTCCACCACCTACCGCTTATGGATCAAATTGTCCGCCAGCTCAGCCTGTTACGCCGTGCTACCCACAGTATAACTATGGACCTCCCCCACCTTACTACTACTCTGGTTCTTCAACTCTAATGCCTTTTATCAAGCTCTTTGCTTTTGAGTGGTCTTCTGCTATTTTAGTCCTTTTTATCCATTATGTTGTTAGTGTTTGAAGCTTCAAGATGATTTCAAAGCTCTATTTCTCATAAGTGTTTTCTCCTCTTGTTAAGGAAGATATTAGTTTAGTAAATATCTAACGTCTTGTTGCAGAGTCTATTTCTTATTTTCAAGAACATTGTATATATCTTTGTTGTGGGCAAGTTGTATTGAACTATATATGATTTAGTACTTTTTGTTAAATGTATCCTTTCATTTGAGCTATTGTAATTTCATGTCTCAACTGTTCGTCTGGCTAGGCAATTCAATGTCCCTTTAATGTAATTAAGTTCTATTGCTCTTTTATATATTGATGCATTGAAAAATCTAATTTTCATTTATGACCTTTCCCACATAAGGGTGAGAGAGTTAAGCATCGTGAGGCGTGAAACAATCACGTACTAAACGAAACTACATTCACTTTCCATAATTGACAAAAGGTTGTTCGTGCACATGGCCTGATTTTCGTAGCCTATCAATTCGTTCCACAAGTGTACCATTTTTTCTTACTTTTTTTTTGGGCTCATTTCTCGGACTATGAGCCTCGAATGTTGCAGATGTAAACTCGAACGTTTGCAGATCGTTATAGCATATAACGATCTGCAACATTCGAGTTTCATAGTTTAGAAAATGCAACTCACATAGAAAGCATAGTAAGTTCCAAGAAAGCCAAATCAAAGTGAGTTTGGCATAGATATTAAACTTGACAACTCTCATATATGCTTCAATAAGAAGAGAACTTAACAAACATACATTCATTGGGAACACACCCCTACTACCAGAATACATTTCAAGGATACAAAGACTACTGTGAAGATTCTTGGTTGGACTAAATCCCCTTTATGTATCAAACACAAGAGCTATCACATATTTTGTTACTAATAATAGGATGTGGAAATGCCAAATTTAGTAGATTCAGACTAATAGAGACTGGAAGAGCTTGGCAAAGCGGAATTTCTAGGCCTTCCTGATAAAATAATCTCGCATATCCCTGGCTAGTTTCCTTAATGAGTAGTTGAAGTTCTTCCATAATGACACATACAGAGGAAAATATGAAACTGCAAAGATGGTCACAGGTAGGAATGCCATGGAAGATAAAGCAATTTTTGTCCACCTTTCCTTATAGTGAATCATCAAGATTATAGTCGACGCGAATGCTAACATCATCATCGACACAGAAAGAATTAAGAGGGTAAACCCCAGAATTAACTTCTCAGAAAGCGACCGCCTGAATTCATGCATCAGAAATGAAGAGGTAAGAATTGAGAGAAAGGTGATCATTGAGGTCAAAGCAAAGGTAATGGAGAGCACATCTCCAATGGTGAAAATCACGAAGAATGGATGGTCCATGAGGACGGGATAACCAGTGCTTTGATTTGGGCCACCTGGAATAGTATAGGCTGCTGCAAAAGCCACTGTTGCAATGAGCACAGCAACTATTGTACAGTTCTCCGCAGTGCGTTTAAGCCAGTCTTTTGCTTCTGAACGAAGTGTAGCATTTGCTTTAGTGAATAACTCTTCTGCCGTCTTGCCATCTTTGTTAATAATTTTGAAAAAATCAGCTGAGCAGATATTTTTCACATGCTGCAGGGACAGTAAAACTACTAAGTCATATACCATGCTAAGACATAACTAAAGAAATAGAAGTGTAAGAATAAGGTAGCTCATGCTATTCAATATGATATTAGCACAAACAGAATGTCCTGGGTGTCAGTCTCAGTATCACCTATGATTAGTGATAAAGAAATGAATCTTAAGCCTAACTCAACCCCAAAGCTAGATCCTTACACCCCGGACGCTCAGTACTGGATATCTGGAGTGTGGACAATATAAGACGAGAGGCCCAACATTGGAAACAATGTGATAAAAAAATAAATTTTCGGCCTAACTCAACCTCAAAAATTAGCTCATGAGGTGAAGATTGTCAAAGACCATATAAAGAAATCAATTTCTCCTCATCCCACCGATGTGGGACTCAAGAATTAGAAGACTTAGCCCATGCAAAAAAGAATCTACTCCACATGAAAGGCATAAAGAAAGTTAAATAAAGAGAAGTGTTCTCTGTGGCAAATTAAGTTTTCAAATGAGATTATTTACGCACTTTAAGATGCTAATAAACTTAAATTAAATGACTTAAAAATCCTTGACATTTGACATCATTTTGAAAGGGGAATCAAGTATTAAGTTTACCTCAAACAAGAGCAAATTCTCTTGCAACAGCAGAGCAGGGCTTCTCATATCTGCAATTTCGGGGTCCTCTTTTATACCAACCATGTGCAATATGGAATTTCCCTTATGAGTGATTTTTCTCTTGAGTCTCCTCATTGGCATATCCATTTTCTCAACTATGTCAAAGATTTGCATCTGGCGGTACTTGATCGCGACGTGCAAAATGTTACGACCTTGACTGTCAATATATTCCACAGCTTGAGGATACGTTTTCAATATCTCCTCCACAATTTCCGTGCAACCTGATTTGGTTGCTAAGATCAATGGTGACTCAGCCACTTTTGTAACAGCTTGTCCTTCTTGTGCAACAACACGTTGATCCTCTTTTTCTTGGCCTTTTGAAACATCTGACATTAGTCTATATTTGTGATATCGAGGTTTGACCTTATTTAATGCAGACTCTGAATGCTCCCAAGAAGTATCCTTTGCTATCAAGAACTTTGCAAGTTCAAGAACTAATTCATGTCTCTGCTTTTTCTGACGCATGGACTCCACCATAGGCACTCTATAACATTTTTGAGCTTCTGAAGTAAAAAGAAAAAAGAAAAAAGAAGAAAGGAAAAAAGAAAAAAGAAAAAAGAAAAAAGAAAAAAGAAAAAAGAAAAAAGAAAAAAGAAAAGATTTGATGAGTAATGTTGATAAGGTGCTTCTTGTAGACGTGAAATAGACTGAAAGAAGTAGCGTGTGTCAGTGAAATAATTGCTAGAGACAAATCTATGATCTCTAGCAAGTAGGTTTAAAATGAGCGTGGTCTTATTACATGTAACGGTTTAAATTATTTTTGTATATGTATACAAATATTTTAGCAAAAAGTAATGGTGTATTTGAACCTGTCCTAGATCCGCCACTGGAGTGATGAATGCCTTGTTATTTCAAAAGAAACATAAAAGGCTATATTCTAAAGTTCTTAAATATATAGGGTATATGGAGTAGTACCTTCCCTCTCTGTAGCCTCATGTTCAGTTGAAAGACCTAAGTAATTAAAAATATTCTTAAAGCATGGAAGACACCTCTTCATAGGAAAATGGTAGTATTAAAATATCACAAGTACCATAACAATGTAGTCATGTAGAGTCTACTAATTAACCTAAATTCTTGTTAGATCGATTCAGATAATGAAACTGACAAAGCTTAATCCCAAATATGGAAACAACTTACGGTTGAGTGCATCATTATATTCATTGATACAATCTAAAGACAAAAAGTAGAACAAGCTATGATGTCTCGAAAAATTCAACTACTAGGTGGAGTTCAAGTATTCCATCAGTAAAAATCATCCCTAGCTGTGTAAATATTTAGATTATGCCAGTGTAGCAAGTAGAGTACCTATCGTACGAGTGTAAATGGATCTCTTGATAAAACTATAATTCTCCCCACTTCCAAATGCTTGTCGGTTGCATGCAAGAAGTTGAAGAGCAGTCATTCCATCTGCATCTCGTTGATCGACCAAATAATCATACTTTTTAGCAATCGACAGGGCCAAATCTGTAAGATTAAAGTAACTCAGCATTTGACCACTAGCAAATTGAACCAAGCCTCAGTTAGGAAGAAAAAAAAGAAGCAAAATCGTAAAAGATATGCCAGCAGATAGCCTACTCCGCTTTTTAACAAGGTTAAGGCATGACCTACAATATAGAAGAAGCAACAAGTCCTAAAATGGAGAAACCAGTGGTAAAGCCAAGAATCGAAAAGGAGGATTCATTAAGAGTGTGTTCGGTATGGAGGAAAATGTGTTCTTGGAAAATAAATTAATTTCTACTTATTTTCATGTTTGATTGGTTGGTAGAAAACAACAATTTTCGAAAAATACCACCCATGCCCCACTAACCCCACCCCAACCCCACCACCCCATACCACACCAATCCCCACACCCACCCACTCCCACCCAACCACCAACCTCCAACCACTTCATCTTCACCCACCCTACCCCACGCCACCGCTCTCCTCCTACCCACCCACCCCTTTTCAAATTTTCTATTTCATATATTTTATTTAACTTTTACAAAAAATCAGAATTTTTTTCTCATCCACCCCACCACCACCCACCCCCACCCCCAACACCAAATTTAACCACACAAGCTTTCCATTTTTATAATTTTTTTATAAAATTAAATATGAAGTAGAAAATTTGAGAGGGGGAGGGGGATAGAAAATCAAAAAAGAATTTTTTTTCAAAACTTTTTTAAAAAAAAAAAAATTAGAGGGAGTGGTAGGGTGTGGGGGTGGTGTGGGGTGTCGTAGAAAACCAAAAAAAAAATGGGGGGTGGTAGCGCGCGCGCGGGGGGGGGGGGGGGTTGGGGGTGTGGTGGAGGTGCGTGGGGTTATGCTAGTTGTTAGGGGTTGGTGGCTGGGTGGTGTTAGGGTAGTTAGTGAAATGTCATTTGTGGACTTATTTTCCCTACTTTGATTAAGAAAGTCATTTTCTCCATTTTTAATGAACCTGTTTTACTAAAGAAAATGTTTTCCAAAAACTTTAACCAAACGAACATGAGAAAATTGGAAAATATTTTCCTTCATTCCGAACACACCCTAAAATTCAAGAACTCCACATTTGGGATTCAAACCTGCTACCTAAAGCAATTTTTGTGGCGCCTTTGCTACTACAGTAAAAGTTATGTCAACGGAATTCAACAACTTATATTTCTGGAAAAAGGGTAATTAAACCTCTCTCGGACTATATAGCTCTGGCCTGGTTAGGACGATAAAATAGGTTTGAGGACCCATTGATCAAAGAAAAGGGAAAGTCCTACGAGATTTTAAAACTTACCAAAGTGCTCAGAGCGTACAGCAGCATGAAGAATTGTGGCTCCACCATGTTTATAATAACAAGCCTCTCTCTCATAAACATCAAAAAGTTGATTCACTTGTCCATCAAGAAAATCAAACATCACTGCATTCCCATAATGAACAGCACGGAATAAAGCAGTCTCTCCATCCTTATTGCGCATACCAAGCAAATCAGGTGCTCCATCCAATGCTCCATCCAATATTATCTTTGCAGCTGAATCTAATCTGTTAAAAGTGGCTATGTCATGAAGAATGGTATCCCCCAAATCATTGCGATGCTTTAGTCCATCTAGAGGAAACTCAGGAAATCGCGTTTCCAACTCTTTAAGTAAACAGAGAACCAAATCTTTTTGTTTAGAGTAGGCAGCCACATGGAGAATTGTGTCATCGTGCACGGTTAATATATGCAATGGCCCCTCTTGGAGTTTTTGACAGAGTTGTATAACTTCATTTGGTTCTTGCTTCATCAATGCATAGTAAAGCTCCTTATTGATGTTATGCTTTCTTTTATCTTCAGTTGAAATTTCCATTATAGAGTAACAGCTAGAATGCTTGAAGAACAGAAGATGTATGATTTAGTCATCCAAATTTCCTAGGACATATCACATATATAATAGAGATCCTTCACAAAATGATGTATATTGATTGTGACAGAGAATTGGAATCCCAAAAAGTTTTTTGGTAGGGAGACCGGGTTCAACTTTTTTAGGACATTATGAATGGAATATATTCATGCAGATCAATCCATTACTCAATAAATTGTTGAAGTGATACCAACTTGTGAAGAACCCCGGAGGTGACTGCAATGACCAGAAACCTCACAGATGAGCCTAAACGACGAGCAAACGCTAAAATGTGATAGGGACCCTTGAGATATCGTGGTGGCATCAGAGCCATATATGTCTTTGAAACGTCAATGCATAGGAAAGCAAAAATTCAAAAAGGTTGAAGCTTTTCTAAGAAGGAAACACCAAATTTTACAGATAGATAAGCAAGCAATCTTAAAAGTTTCGAAATACTAATGATTCTGAAGAAGGGATCGCATCAAACTTAAAACAATAAATTTCTATTAATTTTCACAAATTTGATCTTAGAGATGAAACCATGAGGCATCATTCAAAGAAATTGAATAGGGCTTAGGAAGGGTTTTGTAGATTAAACGGAACTCATTGCTTTCAGCTCGAATGACGTATACATATCCAAAAAAAAAAAACGTTAAAATGTATGCATACAATAATTACATTCATCCTGATTCCACTAATTTTTAATCTTGAATTTGCCTCTGGATCAAGGGTCAAGAAGCATGCTTTTTCAGCCATGAAGTAGGTTTGCATCCGCTATTGGTGCTAAGCCTTGGTGCCCTACACATGCTACTAGAAAAAGTGTGAATTACATGAGGATTATACTAAAAAATTCGCAGGTAATGTAGTTTACTGCGGATTTTCTTACCCCCCCCCCCCCCCCCCCCCAAAAAAAATCCCAAGTAAAAACCTTCGTGGGTAATTACCTGCGGAGTTTTAAATTACTTAGGGATTTTAAATCTACAGGTAAGTTAGCTTGTGAATTTTCTTGTGAAAAATACTAATAGTTTGCAAAAAAATTGGAAAAAAGATCGTGAACGAAAGAATCTTCTTGCGGATTTTTCCGCAAGTCCGCATGAAAATAATGCCGGTAATCCGTGGGAAATTTCTTTGACGAAGAAGGAAGATTAGATTAGCTATATTTAATTGTTAATTTAGTGCACCATCTTCCTCTCAGTTAAAATGTTCTCTTATGATTGCTGTATTTTTCTGAATTTCCCATACATCCAAATCAAATAAGTAGCCCAAATATTCAATCCTTGAGTTTTACACCCGGACAGTTGGCATCACAATTTCACTTCGGGAAGATCCCACATCCACTACTCTCCCGACTTCTCCTTATTGCTTATAAAAGTCAAATGTTTCTTGTTTCGGTCCGATGTGATACCAAGAGAAACCACATGCCTTACAACAACGCTCTTCCATCTACTAAATCAAATATATAAATAAGCATTTCTGTCTAATTCTTTTCGGGTTAATTGCATTAAACACTCGCATATTATGATTTAGTTTCGAATACAACTTATGTATTTTAAACACTTACACATCATATACTACGAAAATCTTATGTTTTCACCGTGAGTTGTATCCGTAATTCAGTATATCAAAACAAATAAATTAAATTATAGTATTTATTTTTTTATGAAATTTAGAAAAAAAAATAAGTATTTTAGTTGAAAATCCTTATTTATTGATTAAAAAAAGAATATTTTTAAGAATATGTATCTTTTGAAACTCTTAAATAAGAAATAATCACAATTTTAAGATGACTAGATTTTTTACATATTTGGCAAAATATTTTATCGCTTGAAACTCTTAAATATAATGATGTTCTTCCTATTTTTCTAAAAATATTTAAACCTCTTAGATAATAGAAATCGTACATGAATGATGCTTCATCTAACTAAGTAAATTTAAGATAACCTTACAACGGAGAATAAATATATAAATTAAAAACAAAATCATATTATAAAATACTATAATGGGATAAAAATTATGAATAACTTACCTGTTTAAAGTGCAAGAAAGTCATTGCTAATTGATGGTATATCTCTTAATAAGTAATTTGTGGTACTTACTTTTTATTAATTATATTTTAATATACTTCGCAACCAGTATACCTTATAGGAGGATTTAAGTGTAGGATTCAAATTAGTATAGGAGGTGCAAACATTTGGTTTTTAAAAAATTATGTCTCACTTGAAATATTTACAAATAAATAGATTTATGTAATTTCCTATAATTAAATTAAATTATTTTCAATGCATGTAAATATAAATTAATACTATACAATTAGGATATATAGTGAATTTTTAAAGTTTTTCCGCTTAATACAAATCTATCTATTGAAGGATCCACTTAAAATTTACAATCATATAAATGTAATTAAATATTTTATTTACTTAAAATTATAGTTAAATTATTCAATATAAACAATCTAGTACATTTCTAATGTTATTAGATCAAGAATAATTAGATTTATGAAAAGTATTTTGTTATTGAATTACTAACTAGAAATATCATTATGTATGATTTGCAATATTCAATCCAAAATAATATCAGAGTTTTAACTTTTATCTGAGATAAAATTTTAACTACATTTAAACTTAAATAAATTGATAAATATACAAAATATTTCCATAAATAATTAAATTAATTAAATATGATGATCTTATTAATATTTTCTTATAATTATTGCTTTCAATCACAATAACACAATTTCCAAGTAAATCCACAGACATGGAAATTCACAAAACAAATATTTCCTAACTATTAGTTTTGTCACTCTTTTTTTAAAAATTAAATGAGGTAAAATAATGCAAATAATATATAAATCTTAATATAAATTAGTATGCAAAAAATCTCAAGTTACAAAATTCGCATATAAACCTCTAGGTAAACAAATTGCTAGGGAAATATCCCACAAAATTCCTAAATACGTCTCCATGTAATATAGATTTCATGTAAATTCTCATAAAATAAATACCGAGATAAATTAACAAGAATAAAATTCTCTAAATAATTCTCCTGATAATAAAAGCCCCAAGTAAATTTCCAGAAAATATTCCCAGCTACAAACTCACAATATAAATCCCAGGTAAATTCCTAGGTAAATTTTCGGGGAATAAATTCCCGGCTAAATCCACATCTATAATATCCCCAAATAATTCCCTAGATATGCAAATCCCCCGATAAATTCCTAGGAATAAATCCCCAACCAAAATCGCAACACAAATATTCCCATGTAACAACACACTACAACTTGATTCAGCTAGACTCGTTTATCAACATATTTGGTGCGATTTTGTCTCTAGATACCAACCAAACCACAACATCGGAACAAGACCAGGGGGATTTGAAGCGTGTGCAAGAAACTTTACCTGAAGTATAAAATCTGGCTTTCTCAAAGATTCAACTCCATGGCAATGGTTTTCACGGCGTCTGGTGAGAGTTTGAGATGCGAAAAAGTGAATCCAAAGGAGAGAAGCTGTCCTCTTTACTTGGGTGAAGTCCGATTTAGTGTCGCCGATGTTGTTACCGGCGACTATCCATCGGATTCATGTTTCCAGAACTCTCCTATTTGGTCCTTTGATTTTTTGGTTGATGTCGGCTTCTAGTTGCCTTTTTTTTTTTTTTTGCTTTAAAAAAAAAAGAATTATCTCTAGTAAAATCCACTGGAACACTACCTGGGGATTTTATTGCGGTTTAAAAACAAATTAATAATTTATTTTTATTTGTTTGCTAACCTGCAGCTTTACATGCGGAAATAGTACTTGCGGATTTATCCCGAAGCAATCTTGCCCCGCTAGGCGGCTCCAATTTTACTTGTGGATTTTCTTGGGAAATTATTTACTGCAAGTAAAATATTCTTGAATTTACGAATTTTAGATTTTCGCATGTAAATCCGCAGGTAATTACTGCCAAAAATATTCCCAGGTAAAATCCCCAGTTAATTAGCAGTTTTCTAGTAGTATAACCCCCAAAATATTTTGGTAGGGATACCAGGTTCAACTTTTTTAGGACATTATGAATGGAATATATTCATGCAAATCAATCCATTACTCAATATATTGTTGAAGTGATACCAACATGTGAAGAACCCCGGAGGTGACTGCAATGACCAGAAACCTCACAGATGGGCCTAAATGACGAGCAAACGCTAACATGCGATAGGGACCCTTGAGAGATTGTGGTGGCATCAGAGCCATATATGTCTTTGAAACGTCTATGCAAAGGAAAGCAAAAATTCAAAAAGGTTGAAGCATTTCTAAGAAGGAAACGCCAAATTTTACGGATAGATAAGCAAACAATCTTAAAAGTTTTGAAATACTAATTATTCTGAAGAAGGGATCGCATCAAACTTAAAACAATAAATTTCTATTAATTTCCACAAATTTGATCTGAGAGATGAAACCATGAGACATCCTTGAAAGAAATTGAATAGGGCTTAGGAAGGGTTTTGTAGCTTAAACGCAATTCATTGCTTTCAGCTCGAACACGTATACATATCCAAAAAAAAGTTAAAATGTATGCATATAATCATATCACATCCATCCTGGTTCCACTAATTTTAAATCTTGAATTTGCCTCTGGATCAGGGTGAGGCAGTATTCGTTTTCAAGCATGAAGTAGGTTTGCATCCGCTATTGGTGCTAAGCCTTGGTGCCCTACATATGCTAGTAACTGGAGACAAGGGTTATAAACTTAATAGGCATTTGGACATGAACTGAGTGATATTTGAAAAAAAATAGTATTTGAAGTTGAAGTTGAAAAATAGGAGAATTTGAAAATCGTGTTTGAACATGCATTTCACTTGAAAAGAGACAAAAAAAAAAAAAGGAAGAAGAAATAAAATTCATGTCCAAACGGGCCATGAATTTAGGGGTATTTTCCTATTTTTAATCTAATAGGTGGATGGAAGGTATTTGTGAGCCTTTTCCTATACGTTAGGTATATTTTTGGCCATGATTTTTTTTTTCTGAAACAAGAGGTTATACAGCAGCGGGCAGCCCAGCGCTTAGTGGGACATAGTTCGCCTGCTAGATTCTTTGGTCCAATCAATATCGAAAATGGCGTGCATTATCTCGCTTAAATAGTGCGATGAAATTTATGAGTTCGCCCATTTTAAGCTTATACTAGCATCATAGTATATGTCTGTTATGAACCTTATCTCGTGTGACTCTGAAGAAACCTTCATATAGGGAAATGCTTGTGCTTTTAACTCATTTTAAGCTTATAGATTCATTGTATATACATGTATGCATAAAGAAAAACATTAGTTGTTGCAGTACTTTGATTAGAAACTAAAAAAATGTGGGTTTAGGTTTAAAGAAATGGGTTAGATTAAACGGGTCACCGGGTTTGGGTTTAAAAATGGGTGGATTTACTTTTAAAATTAAATAGTATATGTGGCCAATCATAATATGTCACATGGCTTTTTAAAATTGAAAAAGACCATAAAGTTTAGGGTGTTAGTTTGAGGGGTATTCTTGAACAAAAAAAAAAAAAAAAAAAAAAAGGTTAACGGTATTTTTAGATCAATAAGTGGATGAAGGGTATTTGTGAGCCTTTTTCCCATAGGTTAGGGGTATTTTTGGCCCTTTTCCGATTAATATATAACACAAAATTTTAGGAAAAACTTATATATATATATATATATATGCGCATAGACAGAAAGCAGTGAGTATCAGTGTCAAGGAGAAAAAGAACAATAGTTAGTTAGCATAGATACTTGTATTTGCTTAGCATATTGAAAGTTGTAGTAGCTAAGTTTTCTGCAACCTTTTAACTTTTAAGACACTATGAGTGGAATATATTCATGCAAAGTTATCAGCTTAATACCAATAACAATACCTGAACTTGTAATGTTTTGTAAAGTCCATCCTTCAACTCCCAGTTTTCGTAATAATACACCTATATTTGGTAAAAACACATACATTAAACATCTATGAACATATTTCAATCTTATAATAACTTAAAATGATTGATTTGTACTGCCTCCGTCTCAAAATAAGTGCATCTTATCAAATAAAAATTGTCCCAAAATAAGTGTGTTCAAGACAAAAATTGACAGATATTTCCAACTATGCCCTTAAACATTAAAGAAGTAGTCTTTTTTAAAATTGGTCAATTCTAAAAAAAAATTAATAAATAAGGGTAATTTAGTAACTCAACATTATATGTATTTATCGATTACTTAACAGACGTGATTTTTTAAGGTGACACTCTGGGATGAAGGGAGTACATATTTGCCAATCAAGAACCAAATCGACTATCCATCCAGATTTCAATAGCCACTAACAGTTTTCCTATCTTTTTATTGAATTCGGGAGGATGGGTCGATCTGAAATTCTCAATTTTTCATTAATCGTGGTTTAATTGTCATTAAAGATTTCAGTCTTTCAGAGCAGTGTGGTGAAAGATGGAATTATTTGGCATGCCAATTGGAAAACGAGATGCATCATTAGTTGTGTTTTATAATACTATTCCCGTTTCAAAATGTTTTTCTTACTTTTCTTTTTAGTTCATCTTTAAAAAATGTTTCTTTTCTTTTTTGACAATTCCAACTTTCCAAATGACATGTTTATGACCACAAGATTAAATGGCGTACATTTTGGTATATTCTACACATTTTTAATTTAAGACCACAGGAGTCAAAAGTCTTATTTACTTTCTTAAACTTCGTGTCAAGTCAAAAACCAGACCAACATTTTGAAACCGAATATAGTGCGACAGTGGGAATGGTCTGGAAATAAGTTCAAGTTTTCAGCATTATCAGTAAATAAATTATGGCGCAACAGTAGAGTTACATTAGGAGTAATCATATTATACAATTCATCTCTTTCGAGACTCCACTTTGTAAATCCTATGACAACAAAAAAAAAGTAACTAAACACATAAAATTCAAGCACATATAAGAAAAATGAAAAAGAACTCTCTTATTAAAGTACATTATATATAACAAAAAGAAAAATATACCAAAAATATACTTCTTAGAGTTAACAACGGAATTTACAAAATTGTAGGATTTCATAACCGTCACAAATTTATGAATCGGTGATTTGCAAACCTCCACAATAAAACCGCCACAAAAAGAGGTATTTTGTGGATATTAAAATAAGCGTCACAAGATGAAAATTCAAATTTAACTAATAATACTCTAATAAGTTTGGAAAATGGTTACTTAATAATAATGGTACGACGGAAGAAAAAAAAATCTCTCTAGATTGGTTAAAATGGACAATTAAACAAAATATTATTTTTAGTATACTAGACTAGTAAAAAGGATGCAAGAAAATCATATTTCCTAACCATAAGAAGATGTAGTCAATTTACATGAAGAAATGTGAACAATAAAATAAAAGTTTAAGAATAACAAATATTTAAGGAGTAAGAAATTTATATATTTATGTTAGATTATCGGAAGGAACCCTAACTGCGAAACCATTCTTCAAAACCGACACTGACAATAATATACGAAAGTTAGGGGAGTGCATGAGATAAAATACCTTAGTATAATCGCATAATAACCAGATTGATATAAACATCATGAGCTGTTCCATAATAAAATCAATTGTTGTCAATGCTTCTTCTCGGCTCCTTCCTTAAAAACTAGAGTTCGTTGAGGAAAATATAAGAGGACCATATGGAGTATAGGGTAAAAACATTCATAATAGAGTTGAACACTACAATAATTAAGAGAGTAGTAATGAATAAACAAACAAAATCATAAATTGAATATATATCCGTAATTGTGCATATTCTAATACTAGTTACTTTTAAAAAACATAAATGTTCAATAATTTATTTTTTATCATTAGTAGAAATATTAAATACCTCTATTATTATAATTGCATAATTTAATTCTGACTAACTTAAACAAATAATTTAACCACATTTTTTTGTAACAAACTCATTTGTTATATATTATATAATTACTAATTTATGCATTCAATATTTTCTTTAATCTAGAGTTAATATAAAGAGTGATTTAAATAATTTAAAATGATTTAGATTTCCAACATTATGTGTAAATGTCGGTAATTAATGACTAATAAGATGACATTTAAAACAACATGTCATAATATTTTTAACATTTGTATCAAATGCCAGAGTTTTAATGACACTTTATGCCAAATGTCATTGTTTTGACGGCATTTTATGCCAAATGTCATTGTTTTAATGACACTTTGCTTTAAATGTTGTTCTTCTACAACATTTTGTATCATATGTTGTTATTTTACGACACTTATTCATAAATGTCGAGAAATTCTCTTTTCCCCAACATTTATTTCAAACGTCACTAAATAAATATCGTCGTATCTCTACTTTCTTGTAGTGTTTACATTGCATAACCAATTGCTTTTTTCCTGCAACAACGCTTATATACTCGATATGCGACATTATAAAAACATTATACACTTACGGTTAACAATGTATTCATCTTGTATAAAAGTATTAAACAATGTATAAGAGGTGTTTCAGAAAAAACTGGCTAAACCGAGTAAATATTCTTTCCTAACAAACATAGAGCCTAAATTTCCTATTTTACTTATATTATGTCTTCACACTTAGCTTGAGCAACACGCTTTTGGGAAGTATTTAATATATATATTCCTACCAAGTAAAACGTTTTGTTTGAAAAATCCGGGGTATGGGTATATGTCTTGGAAAATGTTACATCCAAACTTACAAAGAAATTTGATAAAATTCAAGATTAAAATAACAAAATTTTAAGTCTGTTTAATTTCCTCATTCCATTGGCTACTACATCTGAAGCACCACATTGATACTATTTGTTCTTGACGCTTTTTGCACAGATTCAGAATTATTCTTAGCAAATAGTTTCATTGTGAGAGCCAAACTGCAAAGAAGAGAACTTGTTCCTATGGAAAGCTACTGCTTAGTTCTCAAGTTTTAGGTTGATTCTTGTTCTTTGAATTAATACCAATTTATTTTACTAAAAGTTTTGTAATAGATGTTTGTTAATTGAGAGTTGTAAAGACTTTCAAGACAAGAAGAGTCTTGAAATTAAAGAGGTAGCTACAATTAGGAAGAATTATAGGGGAAAAGTACTAAGTTGTTAGTTCCTTGGGTTATAGAGTTGAAACCTTAAAACAGTTTGAGTTTTAATGAGACTTGAGACAAAACCTATTGAGCTAGGTCGTGCTTTTTTTACTCCCTTAAGCATGGGGTTTTCTACAGGTAAAATTTCTTGTAATTTGCATTCTGCGCTTTACTTCTTGGTTAGGCTGAAGAACCTGATTCTTTAGTACATTAAGGGACAACATAAAGTAACACATTTGTTCAACTTTTTATTTGGATCTTTCAATTAATTAAGTTAGGTTTTTGTTTTTTCTAACTTACCAGAATAGAAAGAGAAAACATGTACCATGATAAGTCATGTAGTAGTAGCTAGATTTCTTTTCTTTGATCTATATAAAACTTTCTGAGTATGTTGGACAAAAAGTAAAAAAAAAAAATGAATAACTCGGGTAGAAGCAACATAGAATAACACACGATATCCAATAGAAGAATTTTTCATCATCTAAGCTAAAAGTCTAAACCTCATATAGTAATTAGTTTCATTCGTTTGACACACATTAAGATCTAATCATTCTCATTATATAAATTTTTCTTTTTGAACATGAAAAAAGTTGGTTCTAAATTTTTGTATTGTCAGTGTATAAAACCTTTTTTTTTGTTCTTATTACGCAGACTGTATAGGTTTTGAGTTCAATGCTCGAGTAGAATGATCTGCCCCAATTTTTCTGTTATCGAAGAGGGGAACTGGATGCTATTTGCAAGCCCTGAAAATGAAGATGTTGATGAACAACCAAATGTCGCCAAAGAGATAGCGATGAAGAGATGAATATTATGAAGAACATGTAATTAATGTGCATTTTCACCTCATTTATTATACGATCATCGTAAGTATAGTAATTTGAAGTAAAAAATAGGTTGCAGATCATTATATGCAACATTCGAGGTTCATAATTTAAAAAATGCAACTCACTTTAGAAAGCATAGTAAGTTCCAAGAAAGCCAAATAAAAATGAGTTTGGCATAGATAATAAACTTGATAGCTATCACATAAGGGGGAGAGAATAAATAGATAGGGAATATGTTATGAATTATCATTAGTATGATCCTTGTTCAAAAAGTAATTCAAGTTAAATGCTAAAAGCATTTACTGACCCAAAACTAGTTTCATATTTCAGTAGCAAAATGCTCCTATTAATATCAATGTCCCTGAAGGACAAAGTATACAACATGCATGAAGCATGGTAAATCAATCAGGTCCAAATGAAATAATCCTTGAAAAGGGAGAGGAGCAAATGATCAAAATGGTCATAATAAGGAGGCAATGTGCTCTGGAAGAACATAAAACATAACACTTCATGAAACCTCATGAGAGGTTTAGGTTCCTAAAATAATGAAAGTGATGAGATCTCAATAAGTTATGTCACATTGCGAACTGATACAAATGATATATCGTCGACGATATCTTTGGCACAATATAGCGCAATATTATAAAAAGATTGTGGGGATCTAAATTCTACGTCTATTAAAGCATGCTAACGTAGAAATTATTATCAAGTGAAACGACGCATCTTGGTAACCGTAAAGTGTATTGGACCTGCTATCCAGACACCGAAAAATGTCACATCATTTAAATAGAAATAGATGTTGTCACAGCCTATATGAATTACTTGACAAAATTATATGAAAATTCCTAAAGAATTTTAAATGCCTGAAGCACATACAAGTTGTAGAAATTTGTTCATAATTCTTATATGAATTAAGTTAAGCAATGTGAACGTATTTTATCACCTTAATGAATATTCACTGCTAAAGGCACAAATGATTCTATTTATCCTTACGTCTTTGTGGAAATCAAAATCTGTCATATTATTGGTGCAAGTTGAATATTATTGAAACTCTTGAAGAGTTCTCAAAAGTAGTATATTATCGGTTGAACGAAGTTGAAATGAGAAACTTGCAAAATTCTTTGGTCCTGAAGTGCCATATCTTTATGCAGTTGATGCATTTATATACTTTGTTATGACTCTGAGGGATTACAGTCATACGATGTTGTTTCTACATGACAACAAATCATATAAAGATAACATCTATTTATAAAGTAAGTCGAGAACGCACTTGAAGTGATTTCAACAATATTATCTGCCGATGCAACTCTAACCAAAGACTGAAGACAGCATACATAGGCCAACTAAAGAGAGGATTCATAAAAAGACACGACATAATTCACCAAAGTTGTTCTTCACACACAATCTCCAAAAGAATGGTGATATCAACGTGCAACAGATAGGTTCAAATGATAATATGGTTGATTTGTTCACCAAGTCTCTACCAACTGCAACTTTCGAGAAGATAGTGCACAAGATTAGAATGCAAAGATTCAAATTTTGGATTGATGTTCTCATCAGAGGGAGCTAATACGCGTTATACTCTTTTTTCCTTAGCCAAGGTTTTGTCCTATTGGATTTTTCTGGTAAGGCTTTTAATGAGGCAACCAAATGGCGTATTATTAGAAATGTGTACTCTTTTTTCTTCACTAGAATTTTTCCCACTAGTTTTTTTCTAGTAAGGTTTTAACGAGTCACATTATCTATCAAATAGACATCCAAGAGGTGGGGGTGGGGGTGGGGGGAGAGGTGTTATAAATATTATTTATTATTGTGAATGTCTATCTTTTGGTGAAAATTTAAGGTTTGTGACTTTGGGACCAAGCTACTTTTGCCTTATAAATAGAGAGGTTCTCTTCATTGTATTTACATCCCTAACGAGAGAAATAAATTATTCTCCTCTCTTCTCTCCTTCTCTACAAATATTATTGTTCTTGCTTTATTATTTTATAACATGCATATAATAATATCACATTAATCCTGGTTTCACTAATTTTAAATCTTGAATTTGCCTCTGGATCAGGGTCAGGGAGTATGATTTTTCAACCATGAAGTAGGTTTGCATCCGCTATTGGTGCTAAGCCTTGGAGCACTACACATGCTAATCACTGGATTGGAGACAAGGGCTATAAACTTAATAGGCGTTTGGACATGAACTGAGAGATATTTGAAAAAAGTAGTATTTGAGGTTGAAATTGAAAATAGGAGAATTTGAAAGTTGTGTTTGAACACGCATTTCACTTGAAAACAGATAGTAGAAGTTTTGTGAATGGGAAAAAACTCACTTGAAAACTAGTTTTGCCTAATTTGAAAAAATCATCTTTAAAACCTAACCAAAAAATCATTCTAATATGTAACCAAAGAATACTTTTAAAATATTTTTCAAAAAAAAAAAAAAAAAAACAAAGAAGAAATAAATTCCATGTCCAAATGGGCCATGAATTTAGGGGTATTTTTAATCCATTAGGTGGATGGAAGATATTTGTGAGCTTTTTCCTATACATTAGGTATACTAATATACGTACCCGCGCGATGCGCGGACAATATTAAAGATAGTAATCTTATTAGATATTATGCGCTAATATATATTATGCACTTTTCATATTTTAAAAAGTTAATTGTAGAAAATCATTATCTTATTTATTTGAGCACATTAAATTATTATCTTTAAGATTTTATTTATGTTTTAGCTATGATTAGATTCACTTTTAGTTTTACAAAAATATTTTGTTGAACTTTTACCAAGGTAAATCTTTATTTTTGATTGATTTCATTGGATAAAAATCAAACAATAAATTACTATAAAATATAAAACATGAACATACAGTTTAATACATGATTAATCTACGCATATTATATTTATCAATGAAATTAGCTGAATACAAATGGTGGAGCACATCTGTGATTTTTATGGCTTTATAATTAAAACTTATTTGAATTTAATAAAATTATATTTTAATCTAATAATTACACGTTTGAATTTTCTGAATCCCTTAATTATTGAAATTGATTGTTACTCCAGAGTAAATGTAGTAACTTTGAAGCATATACATTGCTAAGAATTTTTTTGTTATGAGTACTTCATATATGAAAAATAGAATTGATTCCTTGCTTTATGTGCTAAAGTTGGTAAGCAACCCTTCAAGCTTATTTAAAGATCATTTATTTATTTCACATTGAATCTCAACTAAAACAACAATATCAAGAAAAACTTGATGAAGCTTGTCTAGACTCCGCTTCTCTGTATGTCCATTACAACCTTATGTCTAGCTTCGTCCTTAAGATTAATCCGTCTTTCATGGACTAATTTTGCTTTTTCACTTTGTAACGACCCGTTTGGTCGTTATAGTATTTTTGACCCATTTACCCTTGTTGACCCTTTCCCGAATCCTATTAGTATGACGTATGACTTAGTAAAGTCATTGATTTGATTCCCGAAAGGTTTGAGTGTGATTTGAGTCATTGGTGGAGGAACTAGTGAAAAAGAGATAGAGTTGACCACGGTCAACATCGGGTTAAGATGACCCCGTGTCAATGTTTTGAAAGTTTCAACAAATTAGTATGATGATTTTGGACTTGTCCACAAGTTTTGATGAGGTTCCGAAGAGTTTCATATTGATTCGGGTTGTGTCGCACTCGTATTCGATATTTCCGTCATAGTCCTTTGGAAATTAAGGGCACCATATTGATCAAACGACCTTTGTTTTGTGTTTTTATTGAACCATTAGATCTGTATCAGATAGGGCTGGGCATAAAACACCGAAAACTGAATTACCGAACCGGCTATTTTGGTATTTCGGTATTCGGTATTTCGATTTTCGGTTCGGTATTCGGGAATAAAATATAAAATTTGGTATTTCGATTTCGGTATTCTGTATTTACAATTATACCATTCGGTAATTCGGTAAATACCGAATACCGAAATAAATACCAATAAAGCCTAAAGGCCCACAAGCCCATTGTATTAAATTACTAGTCTAGCCCAATAGGCTAGGCCTCCCATCACTCATCTAAAATCACCTCACAGAATCCCTAATCTTTTTTTTTTTTCAAATGGGTTAGCCACTAAATAATAAAGATAGTGGCTTTTATTTTATTAAATAAATAATTGTCTAAACAACAAATACCAAATAAAACATCAAAAAAGGAAACTTCTACGTTTTACCCTCTATTTCAAATTTACACCTTTAAGCAATGATCTCAAGGCAGTGTTAATATTAAACACACGAATAGCTCCTAATTTAAGTCCATAACCATATAAGTTACTGCTATTAAAGAGATTTTGTTTTGACATACTGCAATTGATAGAACAACACTTTTGTTTCAAAACTATGTACGAAGCATTGAATTGGTTTTTTCATGAAGCATTGAACAGTTCATTTTAAATTAGTATAGTAGATTATTAATCATTCTCTTTTGAATGGTAAATCCCGAATACCGTACCGAAATTTATCGAACCGAAGTTTGATTTACCGATTCAAACTGAACTTTTTTGGTTCGGTATTTGGTATCTATTTTTAATTACCGATTACCGAATTATCGAACCCGCTAGAAATACCGAACGCCCACCCCTAGTATCAGAATTATGAAGCTATAGCAAAAAGAATCATCGCATTTTGCCTTCGGATGAGGGAGTTATGGTCATTTTAGTGCGGGCTGTACCGGGAGGTCTGCCGCAGCGAAGCTAGGGTTCGACGAGGCGAAACTCGTGACCGCTGTGATAAAGCCGTCACGACGAAGCTAGGGACCGCTGCAATGAAAATGGGGGGCAGAAACCTACTTTTATATTGAAATTTCGAAGTCATTACCCACAAAATCCCAAACACAGTTTTCAAGAGAGAAAGACGCGAATTTTATTCCATCCATTGGTGAAAGCATCTTTGAGGGTAAGTCCCCACCTTTATTTGTTCTGCCTTCTTCCTTAAGTTCCAAGGCTAGGTTAAGGTTCTCTAATGGTGAATGAAAATTCTAGAACCCTAGAATTAGTAAACCCTTAAATAATTTATGGGTTGGTGATTTTGTTGTTGTCTAATCGTCTAGGAGTATATACTATCACTTCCTAGGATAAGAATTTGATTATTAATGATGAGAATTGTGTACTGAAACTTGGGTTCTAATAAAAATGGGAACTTTGGCCTAAAATCTGTTTTGAAAGGGTTAAATTGATTAGAAACTTATAAATTAGAGGCTAATGATTGTTGGGAGTGGGATTATGATAGAATTACCATTTAATGATGGTTCCATCCATTTGAAAAGGGTATAAGAAATTGGGTCTTCTTCCCCAATTGATGTTTTTGGTTATTAGATGGTATGTTGCTTACTTAGCATTATAGTTTGTCGTTATATACTAGACTACCATCTTTCTGAGGCGTTTCGAAAATAGAAGGCTCGTGTGGAGTAGTTTGTGGCTCTTATTCTGCATTCGAGGTAGGTTACGACTTACTTTAGTTAGACTTTGATTAGTGAAACGTATATATTATGTAGAATTGATGGGAGAAAGCATGACTAGGTCTTCGGACAAGATGTATGGTTGGATATTATCTAGGTTGGTATGACTTCTGATTATGTGGGCTTGTCACCTTTATTCACGCATTGTGAAGGTGCAATTGTATTCATACTGTGGTGATTCGGGATGGAGTTCTATTAGGATGGTTGTTGTTAATGGTGGCTTATTGCCCTATTATTGTGATTAGACCATTTACGTGAATTGTTGTGTTGTGATACGCGTTGTACACCATTCTCTCTTATTGTGACAAATATCATCGGAGAAAAGAAGGATAATGAGTTTAGACCTGAATCGTGATATATACTTATGGTAGTACTCAGATGGAAACTTGATGTATGACTTACTGTTGATGATGATATTGTGTATGACATACATTCCAATTGCATACGTATATTGATATTGAGTTATGACTTGGTGTTAATGATGATATATGATAAAATGGAACACCTTGGTGAAACAAGACTTAGTTGTGAGGTGTACTCATTATATGTGGAAGTAAAGGGGGACATAGACTCTTTGTGTTGACTGAGATGGTTTGTATGATTCATTCCATGGTTGAGATCGCTTATCTAAGTTCTGGTATGGCTTATAGCATTGTGACTTGCACTTTCATTGCATTTAATTTCACTGATTGATCATGCTTACTGTTGAGTTGATTTATATAAGTCTTGATATGACTTATAGCATTGTGACTTCCATAGTATATTCATTGGCATTGATTTCATTGATTTAAGCATTTTGCATTCATTCACTCATACATGATGGAAATGGTTCGGAGACGATTCATGAAAGACTTGTGGCATGATGCCTTATGTTTGACCTCGATATTGCTAACTGTTCATAATCCATACATACTAATGAACTGGATTACACTGAGACATACATTGTGATGGATAATACTGATAATAATTGAAGATGAAACATATACATCTATATAAGGCACATTTGACAATGGGTGACGATGTGGCCTTGGTGTGAACTTGTGATCCGAGGTTCGTTCTGAAATGAGTGGTACATGGAAAACATGGGTCCCCTGCAGGTCATGACTATTTGGGCAACCATTACCATTTAGCATGTGTGTACAGGTTTGAGGTATTTGGCCAATGCATTGCATTGCATTGCACTGCACATCATTATATTTTGCATTGCACTTCATTACCTTTTACTCTGCATTATTATATGGTTCTTATAGTTTTGATTTTTGTATGGTTTGTTGAAACGGTTGTATGGTATAGATATGAGTATTAACTGAAGTTAATTTGTGGAGTAGTGACTCTACCTAGGGTCGGAACTTGGACTTGTGAATAACGTGTGAGAGTATTGAGACTCGACAGACTTGTGGTTTAGAAGCTTCATGTTAGACTGCGATTCAGTTATGGAATGTTCTGTGACGTTGATTTGAGTATTATGTGCCTATCTGTTTATCTTGTTGATTTTATGTTTATATGCGTGAACTAATCTTAGTCGGCCTATGATGCTTACTCGGTACTTGTTTGTACTGATGCTACTCTCGTTGTACTCTTCTTTGAGTGCAGAGTCTGTAGCTAGTTCCAGTTCCTATCATCAAAAGTTATTCGAGTCTACTTGACAGAGATTCCAAGGTGAGCTTTGGCTAGATCTACAACCCAGAGACTCTTCCTTTGCATTTGGCTGTCTACTTTGTATTCTTGAGACAGTATTGATATTTTGAGATTTCTATTTTCTTATCAGACTTGTATCTTCTTGGTAGTAGCTCTTGGACTAGTCTGATGAGTCGTGAAATTACGCGATATTCGATGCTAATTCCTTAAGTTTTTGTGACTCTTTAAGCACTTTTGTTGTTACTTTTTGCTTTTTTATGTTGTTTTGTAGGATAAGATGCCCGAAGAGCATAACAGAGCAAAATGGAACAAAATAGAGCAAAACAAGCCAAGATAGCTGAAATAAACCAGAGCACCACCTGCGAATCGCAGGTACTGCATGCGAGTCACAGGTGGCGCAACATCTGTTGACAGAGAATGGCCAAATAAAATAAGACAATGATGCAACACATGCGACACCACATGCGACTCACATGTGGAACCTGAGAGTCGCATCCTGTGTTGCAGATGCTGCACCTCGGCTGATTTATGAGATATTGGTGCTCTATCCAGTTTTATGTGATTTAGAAGTGATCGGAAGAAACCAAGTGAAAACAAAGTCAAAAAGAGGCCAAACTGGACATTTTTGCAAAACTGTCAAAACTGGACAGTTTTGCAAAAACGGGACAGATTTGCAAAACTGAAACTTTGGGGTTTATTTTGTCATATTTTGATTTGGGAAATTTGAGGAGCTATAAAAGAGAGGCTTAGGGCAAAACATGATCATCTTTGGCTCAAAACACAAGTTCTTGGAGGCTGGGGTTGTTCTACACCATTGGAGGCGAAGATTGGAAGCACTTCAATGAGATATTTCTTAATCCTTTCTTCAATTCCTTGTTTTGTATTGAATATTTAAGTGTGTAGTATTTCATTTCTATACTTGAATCTTGTTTATGAAAATATTCTTGATTAAAGTTTGGTTTGAAACTCTTGTTATGCTTATGTATTGAATGATTTTTATTCCTAATGAAGTGGGTTATTGTTTCTTTAATTAATATCGTTCTTGAATGTTTCCAAAGGGATTAGCTAACCCTAGGACTCACCCATTTACTTAGATTGAGCTCGGAAGAGGAAATCTAGGTTGGGAAAGATTAGTTAACAAGGATTTGGGTCATTAAACCCATCTAATAACTTGAGCTCGGAAGAGGATAGTTACTTGAGGTTAAATTGATTGTGCCTAATATCACACTCTAAGGCTTGGAAAAGCTTAGAGTGAAATTTATTGATTTGGTTGGAAGACTTTCAATGAGATTTTAGAAATCATTATCTATTAACATAAACCCGCTCTTAGTTGTAAAGTTGTAAAATACATTGGATCGTTACTTGAGAGTAATTTCCATTGTATCCATGCTTCTGGCCATTGATCATTTTACTTGTTTTCTAGGTTAGTTTACATTTTTGCATTAGTTATAATTTTCTCCAAAAACCAAAATATTATCCATCGTTTGGCTTTAGCTTAGTTGGTGAAAGTTCCTTACTTTCTTAATCGCCTAGCATATTGTTCCCTGTGGGATCGACCCCGACTCATAGTTGGGTAAAATATATTGCATACGACCGTGTAGACTTTCTCTTTGAGGAGTGGATTTGGACGTTATCAAAAATGGCGCCATTGCCGGGGAACAATTTGGCATATTTGGGTTAGTTTGGGATTTAAGCTTACTTGCTCTTGTCCAAACTTGTGAATATTTGTGTAGTTGTTTTCTTTGGTTGATTTTATTTTTTATAAAAAAAAAAAATGGCATCATTCCATGAAAATGGGTCGGATGGAAGTTGTTCATACTTTGATGACCCTTGTCCTTATTGTAGAGGACCCCACTCTTGACAAAATTGTTTAAAGTCTCCCGGGGGAGGATTGTGCGCACAATCTCGAACCCATGAGTGGAGCTTATGTGTCCTCCCCTTCCCCGAACCCCCACTATGACGATTCTACTTTTTGTTGTGACAATGATAGGGAAATGGAAGTGGAAGAAGTTGAGAATGGACAAAATGGAGAGTTCAAGCTCATGATGGAATGCCTACTTGAAGGAGGAAATGAAAAGCAAAAAGCCTTGGAGGAGTACTTGGAATCTAGTCTCCAAAATGGCTTGATGAATGAATACAAAAGTCTTCCATGGGCATTTGAACAAAATCAAGAAGAATTCTCAAATGCTCAATATGAGGAGAGAATGCCCATGTTGGAGGCCAATCATGAAAAGGAGGAATCCAGAATTGAATATCCTCCAACCGAATCCATTTTCATTAGAGATGCCAAAGAAGAAAAGAAATTAGAGTCAACCGTTGTCTTAAGAAAAATGGTGGAAGTTGACTCTAGTTTGGGGGAAAATGAGAATGTCAAAATCCGAAAAAATTTGCAAATTGGGAGGTTGAAGTCTCACTCCAAGCATTTTTCAACATTGGATTTGTATGGTGATATGGGAATTGAGCCACATACATCCATGTTAGATGGTGAAGAAGAAAGACAAGTGTCTTACATCTTGCAATTCGAAAGAGTAAGAAGGCAAAATGACATTCCTCATTTAAAAGCCAAGAAGTGCAAAATGAAGAAATTAACGTTTGGCTTGTTCATCTACTTACCACCCCCCACCGCTCGTGGTAACAAACTTGAGTCCAAGTTGGGTGCCCAATTCATAAGCTCCAAATGGCGAGAAAAGCGGTAAAGTTGGCAATCGTCGTGCCGCGACGTTAAATTAAGCGCTTGGTGGGAGGTAACCCATCGTTTTAAAAGTTTTAAATCATTTTTGAAATTTTATTTTTTAGAATAGGTTAGTTTATGGTTTTTGACTAATCTGCAAAGTTTCAGAATTTTTGGAGTTGTTTTGAGCATGTCGGATATCCGGATAGCCCCCAAACCAGTAAAAGCTGCTAATTTTTTTTTCCAGGTGTCATAACCTGCGATTCGCAGGTATGACCTGCGAATCGCAGGTCGGGTCGCACATGGTGACAGAGAGCAAGAAAAAAAAATCAGGTGACATCACCTGCGACTCGCAGGTCATACCTGCGAATCGCAGGTATGGTCGCACATTGTGCCAGTAAAAAAAAAAAAATCTTTCCCTTTCTATTTTTCTGTTTTGTTTTGATTATGTGCAGCGAGGACACTGCAATGTTTACAGTTGGGGGTGACACGTGGTAGCACATCATATTTTGAAACTTGCTCAAAAATGTTGAAAATTTTGTTCTTTTGACATGTTGTGGATTAGTCACTCTTATTATTTTATTTTCTTTGAGGAAAAATGTGAAAACTCTTGGCTTGTTTGGTACTAATAAAGTTAGTCTCTTGCATGTGAAATTGAAATGTGAATACCCTTCCAAATTGTTTTGTGGAAGTTAAAAAGCAAGGTGCATAGGAAAAAATGATCTTTATGACAACTTTTTGGCTCATTTGGTGACTCTTTACATACTAGTTGTGTTTACTGTGGATTATGAGATATTGCACTAGTTGTTCCTGCTTAGGAAGTGAAATTGATCCATCTTAACTAGTTCATATGCCATGTGTGGTGAGTATTTGTTGAATAATTCTTGTGTTTACTTTTATCATCTAGAACTTGCCCGGTTAGTCGTTCAATGCTTATTTTGATTATGTTGGTTGGAGAGATGACCTTGGGCTATCTTTGTGATTTTTGAAAAAGCCTCTTTAGCCTTTCTAGCCTACCATTTCATAAATAATATCACTAGTAACCCCATTTGAGCCTACGACCTTTTCTTTTATTGCCACATTACAAGCCTTTACCCTTTTTAATGAAAAGTCTCTCTTTTGAACCTTTCCCTCCTTGAACATGAAATTGTGAATTTGAGGCCAAAAGCCTAAGTTGGGGGTGTTAGTGTTGGTTGAGAGTGGTGAAGGTTAGTGTTGTGGAAAAGTCAAAAGAAAGGAAGAAAAATTGAAAAATACAAAAAGGTTGCAAACTTTTTGTGAAAAAAAAAAAGAAGAAGAGAATTTTGAATAATTGGGGAAACTAGTATGCAAAGGAAGGAGTGATGTTTTGAAATGAAGAGGAAAGTGGACAAAAAGTATGTGTAGTGTTCAAGGAGGACGTAGTCACTTGTATCCCAAATACTTATCCTACCCTTCCCTAAGCCTACATTACAAGCTTAAAAAGTGCCTATGTGTTCTCCAACCGAATGTTCTTGAGTTAGTGATGAACGAAAATAAGGGCAAGCTTATGGTGTGATATTTGTTAGCACTAGAACTTCTTTGTTGAGTGTGAGCGACTTTTGTGTATTTGTCCCTTGCGTCGTTGTTGTGAATATAGTGTTTTTGGGACTTTCTTTCTTGTGAGGGCATATGGATTACGATAGATTGGTGATGTTAAAAAATTCAAAGTTGAGTCAACTGAGCATATCTAGTAAGCTAGTGGTTTTGAGTCACTTATTGAGGCTTGAGTGTTGTTGCTTGATGGTTTTAAGTCTCTATTGCATTCTTGAAATTGTATTTTGAAATGAGGGAGTTATTTGGTTGAAGCTTCACATGCTTGTAGCCTAATTGTTGGTACCAACCAAAGTCATGGTTTTGTGCTTAAATTGGATCCTCATTGAGATTTTTTTTTTGATTTGCTTGAGGACAAGCAAAGACTTTAAGTCGGGGGTGTTGATGAGTCGTGAAATTACGCGATATTCGATGCTAATTCCTTAAGTTTTTGTGACTCTTTAAGCACTTTTGTTGTTACTTTTTGTGTTTTTATGTTGTTTTGTAGGATAAGATGCCCGAAGAGCATAACAGAGCAAAATGGACCAAAATGGAACAAAATAGAGCAAAACAAGCCAAGATAGCTGAAATGAACCAGAGCACCACCTGCGAATCGCAGGTACTGCATGCGAGTCACAGGTGGCGCAGCATCTGTTGACAGAGAATGTCCAAATAAAATAAGACAATGATGCAACACATGCGACACCACATGCGACTCGCATGTGGAACCTGCGAGTCGCATCCTATGTCGCAGATGCTGCACCTCGGTTGATTTATGAGATATTGGTGCTCTATCCAGTTTTATGTGATTTAGAAGTGATCGGAAGAAACCAAGTGAAAACAAAGTCAAAAAGAGGCCAAACTGGACATTTTTGCAAAACTGGACAGTTTTGCAAAAACGGGACAGATTTGCAAAACTGAAACTTTGGGGTTTATTTTGTCATATTTTGACTTGGGAAATTGGAGGAGCTATAAAAGAGAGGCTTAGTATCACACCCTAACCTTGATCAGGGTGTGATGGGCACCCGACCTTTATTTAAGGCCGAGCGAACCAGCAAACACTTATCACACATACAATCTCTATGGACTCTTAAATCAAATACAAATGAAATTCATAATAAATGCTTTCAGAGTATGATTTTCATCTTTCTCAAATCAAATAAAATCGGTAATCATATGGAGTTTATATCATAACACAAATGACACATCGGCTGATAGAGCTGCTTACAGACTGACTTCCAATACCCACGACTCTGTCTGCAAAGTCTCTAACTTCGAACAAACATCATAGCATAATACTCTGACTCGGCAACACCCCAGGAGCGAACGGAGTTAGCCAACTTCGCTGGAACATCTTCTATAATAGCTTCAACTCATCTGGGTGTACCTGCGCGACATGAAACGCAGCCCCCGAAGAAAGGGGGTCAGTACGGAATATGTACTGAGTATGTAAAGCATGAAATACAGAAATCCGAACCACAATCGAAACAGACAGTACAAACAATAAGTACATTATCCAGAATACCAAAACGCTTATTTTTCAAACACAAATCGTGTATGCCGATGCCATATGTCAGAAAAAGTGCAGATCCCAAATACCAGAATGTTTGGCTTCCAGACACAGATCATATATGCCGAAGTCCGATGTCAGAAGGAGTACAGAAGGTACAGAATTGCCAGAAGGCTTACTTTCCAAACACAGATCATGCATGTCAGAATCATATATCGTATATGCGTATGACAGATCCCGGCCCTTTAGTGAGGGACGCGGTGAACAGAATCATATAACAGATCCCGGCCCTTTAGGGGACGCGGTGGATCGGATCATATATCACATATGCATATAACAGAACCCGGCCCTCTAAGGGACGCGGTGAATCGGATCATATAACACATATGTATGTAACAGAACCCAGCCCTCGAGGGGACGCGGTGGACAGAGTCATCATATGCCAAAATCATGTATCATATATGCATGTAACAGAACCCGGCCCTCTAAGGGACGCGGTGAATCGGATCATATAACACATATGTATGTAACAGAACCCGACCCTCGAGGGGACGCGGTGGACAGAGTCATCATATGCCAAAATCATGTATCATATATGCATGTAACAGAACCCGGCCCTCTAGTGCGGGACGCGGTGGACAGAATCATCATATGCCATCCTGGCCGCCACCCCGTCATCATATCATCACATACAGATGCACATATAACAGATCCCGGCCCGCCTATGAGGGACGCGGTGAACAATGCAGTGGAAGACGCACGATAACATGTCCTGGCCCGGGACTCAGTGAACAATACCGTAGAGTACGCACGAGAACGTATCCTGGCCCGGGACTCAGTGAAAGATACATTGAGGCATGCACGAGCAGAGTCGTGAGAAACCATATGCATACAAATCAAGACTCGATGGATATGTACACTTACTGACATCTAAAGGCTCAGAAACAAGTTTCGGGTCAATCCGACTTAGTATGCGAAAGTTATGAGCGTTTGAAGTACAGAACCTTCTACGAACGTTTCAGAAGCCATTTTTTTTGGAAAATCAAAGCCATAATCATGCCAAGTACCTTTCGTATATCGTTATGGATCAAATCAAATGGAGCTTTTGGGACCATGTATACATATCAAATTATATCAAAGAATCAATGGAATAATCGAACGAACTATCATTTGAGAATCAAGACATTTGTCATATCAAATATCTTTCGAATGCCACTCGGAAACATATCAAACATCATAAGCACATCAAGAGCCATAGGGATCATAGTCATATATCAAACCGATCCGAGACCATATACCAAAGTTAGGAACATTGATACTTACGGAATTCTTTTAGGAACATAAACTCTTTGAACGTTTCAGAAGCTTTCTTTGGAGAATCAAAACAATAGTCATATCAGGAGCTTTTCGAATCTCATTATGGATCAAATCAGATAGGTCTTTTGGAACCATACATACGTATCAAAACATAGCAGACTGTTTTCAAAAGTCGAGCACATTAATTCTTACAGAACTCTTTTAAGAACATATCAAAAGTGCATAAGAATCATAAACAAGCTCGGAATCACATAATAGAGTAACCCCAATGTGCATATCAATATCATACCTTACTTGGCTCTAGGACATGCCAAAAAAAAGAAAGGGTAAGCCTTACATACCTGTGTCACACCTTATTAGCTACGCTTATTTATCCAAGCTTGCTAGTCTACATACAAAGAATTCACATAATCATTAGATTCATCGTCATTCACTTGCCTTAGCTTCTCAAATAACTTCACTTATAGTCTGCCGAAATTTTGGCAGCATTTCCCCTGTAAATACACCATCCCCGAGAATCTAACTCGGCCAATTTATCAACCAACAATCCGAGAATTTAACTCGGCCAAATTATCAACAACAATACTATCAATCATGCCAACAACATCAACAATCAATTCAAGACGCATGCTAACATTAACAACCTTTGTCATACGATTCAACGACATTCCATTTGTATTCAATTCAATCACACATAATCAAGCTAACACCAATGATTCCACATTCAAGTATTAATCTAAAATCTTTCTTACATGATTCAAGAACACTTTAAACAATTCACATAATATTCAAAGCAACCCAATCAACATACTACTCCACCCGAAACCTTCCAAATTCCACAAAAACACTAACAACACATTTCCTTTCTTCCAAATTCATAAACTACATCAACAATCTATACTTTAGCAATATCATTCATTCTCATAATCATAAGAAACCATACTAGTATCACATTAACTGCTTCCATAATCCACAAACGATTAAAACTTCATTTCAAACCATTAAATCCTTATTTTACATCATAGAATCTACCACAACAACAATTAAAATACTAAATAAAATCATCTCAACATACCCAACTAGGGCAGCCCCTATACGGCCACCACCACACACCCACATATTGCATGAATTTCATCCAATTCCACATACTACAACAATCAAATTACTAAATAAAATCAATTCATCATATCTTAACAACATACCACCCATTCGGCCATACCCTATATATTCATATTTCATGAATTTCATTCATTTCTATATACTTCAACATACATAAATCATCCATAACACATGTAAAAGAGGATTGAATACATACCTTTTTCACTTAGCTCTTCTTGCTCGGCTAGGTTCCCGACTTGCACAACAAGTGCTCTACTTTCTCCAACAATCACTCCATGTTAAAGAGGACGTTTCAATTAGTTAGATTGTTAGAAGAAATAATTTATTTTGATCATCTCCCATGGCTTCCATTTTTTGGAGCCATGGCCGAATGCCTTTAGCTCCCTCACTTTTTTTTTTCTTCTCCAATCTTCTTGAAAATTCTTGAGTAGAAGATGACTTTGTCCTCTTTTTATTAGCATATATTTAACTCCCACATGGGCCTTGGCCCATTAGCTTGGCCGGCCACCTTGGCCATTTTCTCAAGCCTAAATATTTTTTTTTTGTTTCAAACCCATTTGTTTCATAACCAATTTTTGTAATCCATGAAAACTATTTTCCTAATTTCCAAATTTGCCCTTAGCCTTCCTCAATATTTCCGCATCAATATTTTCATAGACAACTTGTGTGCTAAACAAGATCAAGAACATAGCCTTGCTCTTAACTTCCCGCAATTATCTTGAATTATCCGAATGTACAAAATGCGGGATATAACACTTAGGGCAAAACATGATCATCTTTGGCTCAAAACACAAGTTCTTGGAGGCTAGGGTTGTTCTACACCATTGGAGGCGAAGATTGGAAGCACTTTAATGAGATATTTCTTAATCCTTTCTTCAACTCCTTGTTTTGTATTGAATATTTAAGTGTGTAGTATTTCATTTCTATACTTGAATCTTGTTTATGAAAATATTCTTGATTAAAGTTTGGTTTGAAACTCTTGTTATGCTTATGTATTGAATGATTTTTATTCCTAATGAAGTGGGTTATTGTTTCTTTAATTAATCTCGTTCTTGAATGTTTCCAAAGGGATTAGCTAACCCTAGGACTCACCCATTTACTTAGATTGAGCTCGGAAGAGGAAATCTAGGTTGGGAAAGATTAGTTAACAAGGATTTGGGTCATTAAACCCATCTAATAACTTGAGCTCGGAAGAGGATAGTTACTTGAGGTTAAATTGATTGTGCCTAATATCACACTCTAAGGCTTGGAAAAGCTTAGAGTGAAATTCATTGATTTGGTTGGAAGACTTTCAATGAGATTTTAGAAATCATTATCTATTAACATAAACCCGCTCTTAGTTGTAAAGTTGTAAAATACATTGGATCGTTACTTGAGAGTAATTTCCCTTGTATCCATGCTTCTGGCCATTGATCATTTTACTTGTTTTCTAGGTTAGTTTACATTTTTGAATTAGTTATAATTTTCTCCAAAAACCAAAATATTATCCATCGTTTGGCTTTAGCTTAGTTGGTGAAAGTTCCTTACTTTCTTAATCGCCTAGCATATTGTTCCCTGTGGGATCGATCCCGACTCATAGTTGAGTAAAATATATTACATACGACCGTGTACACTTTCTCTTTGAGGAGTGAATTTGGACGTTATCATAGTCCAGACTAGATTTTGGGGTTGTTGTTATTTCCGCACTGGTTATCAATATGATTTGAATCTGTTAATTAAATCATTGTTTATTTCCGCATAATTTTTATAAATGATTAAAATGAGTTGGGAATAGTTCGCCTACCTGGAGGGATAGTGTAGGTACCATCAGGATCCACAAATTGGTTCGGGACACATTTTCTCCTGAAATTATCTTCTCATCACTTCATCTGTTAGTTTCCTGACCAATGGTTATCCCTCCACCCATAAAATGCATGCATACCTCCAAACTGAAAGTCAATACTTCATAGGGAAAAACTTTAACTTTCATATTAAAAATGGTCGTATTTTTTTACAAAATAAACGCAATAAAAAAAACTTGAGAAAAATCAACAACTTAAAATCTTTTAAGCAAAAGCTACCAAATATAGAAAAGAGATAAAAATTTATCTCACAAAAATATAATTTTTTTGGAAAACAATTAAATCCTTATAACCTCAAGCAAGATCTGTTTTCCAATTTTAAATCCATTATCTAAACACTAACCATATTATTAATTCCACTAACACTCGTTACACTCTCTCTTGTCATCATTTCTGTTTATAAACCCTGTTATCTACTGGTACTATTTTATTGAAAATTTACAATCTGAATGTGATGAAATGTTTTATATTATAACTTTTTGTATTTGAATAAATAAATCACCAAACTTACCAATTTTTTTTAAAGAAACGAAAAACTGCGGATTTAAAATCGTAATCATTCTTGGCAAATGATTTTCTTGTTCCAAAGCTATGTTGTGAATGCAGTGTTCAACCTCCTCAAACGTTTCTTCTTCCACTGGACTCACATTTTGAATAAGTGATAACATTGCATCAACATGCCTGGTCTCTTACTCTGACGGAACCTGATATTAAAGGGATTAAAAAGAAAGATCAAGAAAGTCAATCACCTTTATATCATAATTATGCAAGACGCAAAATAATATATAATCAAGGAAATACATACACATGTACTAAAGAATTCCCAAGTTATAATACTGAAAATTCAAGCAATGAAAGTAAAAGCAAATAGAACGCTATGGTTGGTAAATAAAAGTCGTGATATGGGTATTTATCGCTCCATCTGCTTCATAACTTTCCCTACAATCACTCTTAATTAAATTCTATTAAATCTATCTTAAATCTAAAATTAGTTTCTTTTAAAACTGAAAGAATAAAAAAAACGTGTGTTTTACTGTGGGAGATTGCACAAACAATTTAGGGAAAGCGGGGATCTAAAATTCTACAATTTGAAATCTAAATCTAAAATAATGTTTTAAAAAAAAAACATAAAGAGTAAAAAACAAAAACGTGTGTTAGAATAAGCAATATGAAAAACCAGTTTTTTCTAAACAAATAAAAAGTGTAGATATATGTAAAACAAAATGATTACTTTTTAAAAATGATTATCAAAAACTTAACTAATTATTAGATAACCTAAATAATATTCTTAATAATATATGGATATCCACATAGCTATAGATTATCAAGTTAGAAGGATAAATGATTCCTATATTTTCTCCACATCAGATTAAATTATTCGGTTAATTTGAAGAGAAATTGATTCCTATATTCTCTCCACATTAATTTTATCAATTGTAGTTTTACTTTTTTTATTTTTTATTTTGTATTTTTAAATTTGAATTTTTTTGGCGATGACACTTGTCATCGTATCACACTTCCCTTAAATCTCTCTCTCAAATATAAAATTAGTTTCTTTAAAACTGAAAGGATTGAAAAAACGTGTGTTCTACTGTGCGAGACTGCAGAGACAATTTAGGAAAAGTGGGATCTAAAATTCTGCACTTTGAAATCTAAATCTAAAATAATGTTTTTAAAAAAAAACATAAAGAGTAAAAAACAAAAACGTGTGTTCTGATAAGCAACATGAAAAACCAGTTTTTCTCTAAACAAATAAAAAGTGTAGATAATGTAATTGTTTTGATTAATTTTAAAAATAATTATCTAAATTTAAATATTATTTAAATTCAGAAACTTAACTAATTATTAGATAAACTAAATAATATTTTTAATGATATATAGATATCCGTATAGATATAGATCATCAAGTTAGGAGGATAAATGATTCCTATATTTTCTCCACATTAGAAACTGATTCCTATATTCTCTCCAAATTACTTTTATCAATTGTAGTTTATTTTTTTTATTTTTTTATTTTGTATTTTTAAATTTGAATTTTTCTGGTGATGACACTTGTCGTCATATCTCACTTCCCTTAAATCTCTCTTAAATTTAAAATTAGTTTCTTTTAAAACTAAAAGAATAAAAAAAACGTGTGTTTGAAAGTGGGAGATTGCACAGAAAATTTAGGAAAAGTAGGATCTAAAATTCTGCAATTTGAAATCTAAATAAAAAATAATGTTTTTAAAAAAGAACATAAAGAGTAGAAAACAAAAACGTGTGTTCTAGAATAAGCAACATGAAAAACCTGCTTTTGCTAAAACAAATAAAAAGTGTAGATATATGTAATTGTTTTTGATTAATTTTTAAAAATGATTATCTAAATTTAATTACTATTTAAATTCAAAAACTTAACTAATTATTAGATAATCTAAATAATATTTCTAATAATATATAGCTATCCACATAGATATAGTTTATCAGGTTAGAAGGATAAATGATTCCTATATTTTCTCTGCATTAGATTAGATTAAATTACTTAGTTAATTTGAAGATAAAGTGTTTCTTATATTCTCTCCACACTACTTTTATCAATTGTAGTTTTTATTTTTTTATTTTTTATTTTGAATTTTTAAATTTGAATTTTTCTGGTGATGATACTTGTCATCATATCATCGTTTTGGCTCACCTATTCTATGTAAATAGATTTAATAAAATTATATTTTAATCTAATAATTCCATTTTTTAATTTTCTGAGTCTCTTAGTCATTGAAATTGATTGTTACTCTAGAATAAATATAATAACTTTGAAACATATACACTGCTAAGAATTTTTTTTTATCGTGAGTACTTTATAAAGGAATTCCTACTATTTTAAATGTGAAAAATAGAATTGATTCCTTACTTTATGTGCAAAATTTTGTAAGAAACCCTTCAAGCTTATTTAGAGCTCATTTATTTGCCTTACATTGAATCTCAACTAAAACAGCAATATCAAGAAAAACTTGATGAAGCTTGTCTAGACCCCTCTTCTCTGTGTGTCCATTACAGCCTTATGTCTAGCTTCGTCCTTAAGATTAATCCGTCTTTCATGGAATAATTTTGCTTTTTTACTTTCTCCTGAAATTATCTTCTCATCACTTCATCTATTAGTTTCCTGGCCAATGTTTGTCCCTCCACCCATAACATGCATGTTGATAACGTCCAAATCCACTCCTCAAAGAGAAAGTGTACATGGTCGTATGCAATATATTTTACCCAACTATGAGTCGGGGTCGATCCCACAGGGAACAATATGCTAGGCGATTAAGAAAGTAAGGAACTTTCACCAACTAAGCTAAAGTCAAACGATGGATAATATTTTGGTTTTTGGAGAAAATTATAACTAATGCAAAAATGTAAACTAACCTAGAAAGCAAGTAAAATGATCAATGGCCACAAAATTGGATACAAAGGAAATTACACTTAAGTAACGATCCAATGTATTTCATGATTTTACAACTAAGAGTGGGTTTATGTTAATAGATAATGATTTCTAAAATCTCATTGAAAGTCTTCCAACCAAATCAATGAATTTCACTCTAAGCTTTTCCAAGCCTTAGAGTGTGATATTAGGCACAATCAATTTAACCTCAAGTAACTATCCTCTTCCGAGCTCAAGTTATTAGATGGGTTTAATGACCCAAATCCTTGTTAACTAATCTTTCCCAACCTAGATTTCCTCTTCCGAGCTCAATCTAAGTAAATGAGTGAGTCCTAGGGTTAGCTAATCCCTTTGGAAACATTCAATAATGAGATTAATTAAAGAAACAACAACCCACTTCATTAGGAATAAAAATCATTCAATACATAAGCATAACAAGAGTTTCAAACCAAACTTTAATCAAGAATATTTTCATAAACAAGATTCAAGTATAGAAATGAAATACTACACACTTAAATATTCAATACAAAACAAGGAGTTGAAGAAAGGATTAAGAAATATCTCATTGAAGTGCTTCCAATCTTCGCCTCCAATGGTGTAGAAAAACCCTAGCCTCCAAGCTTGTAAGAAAAATGGCCAAAGATATGTTTTACAAACCCTAAAAGAGTATTTATATCATTCCAAAAACTGGAACAAAATCTGGGCAAAAATACCCTCGTGCACAACATGCTACTCGCATCTTGTGTCGCAGGTGCAACATGCGAGTCGCATGTTGTGCCAATTTCTCTATCAACACATGCTGCACAACATGCTGCTCGCATGTTGAACATGCGGCTCGCATGTTGAACATGCTGCAGCAAGTGCTGCTGGCATGTTCAACATGCTGCAGCAAGTGCTGCTAGCATGTGCTGCCAGAAAGTGCTTCTTGTTCTATTTTTGCTCCGTTATGCTCTCCGGACATCTTATCCTACAAAACAACATAAATACACAAAAAGTAACAACAAAAGTGCTTGAAGAGTCACAAAAGCTTAAGGAATTATCATCGAATATCCCGTAATTTCACAGCTCATCACATGTATACCTCCAAACTGAAATCCAGTACTTCATAGGCAAAAACTTTAACTTTCATATTAAAAATGGTCGTATTTTAAAATAAAATAAACGCAATGAAAAAAAACTTGAGAAAAGTCAACAACTTAAAGTCTTTAAGCAAAAGATACCAAATATAGAAATGAGATAAAAACTCATCTCACAAAAATATAAATTTTTTGAAAAACAATTAAATCCTTATAACCTCAAGCAAGATTTTTTTTCCAATTTTAAATCCATTGTCATACCCCATTTTTACCGGGTCAAAGCAGAGTACAAATATTAGTGATTCCTATATTATTAGCTTAAGGAGTCGCCACCTAATTATTTTTTAAAGGTGAATTAGGACACCTATTTTAACTAAGTAAATGCTTAAAATTAACCCTGATTAATGATCTATTTAACTAATGTGATTCTAGGTATGGGTTCTTAGTTATCCTAAAGGGAAGGGATAAGGCATTCTTTAAGATCCACTAAATACGATTACCGGCCAAACTTAGATTAATTAATTAAGACTAAGAAACTACAACTATAACATTTTAAATATTTAAGAAAACAGCTTGTAAATATTATCAGGGTTATAAATGGGAAAATATAAGAATACTATTAAAATAAAATATGGTAGTAGTTTGTAGGAAAGTCTTTAGTTATAAGTTAAACTAAAAGAAAGTGTGGGATCAGGCAATGTCTTTATAAGCATTTGAAATAACTCAATGGCTAGGTAACAATTGATTTTTGTTGGGCTAAAACGGTCCAAAGATACTCTTAACATGATGTGATATTGTCCGCTTTGGGCCAAGCCCGCACGGTTTTCCCCAAAAGACCTCACATCATTAAGAGTATCCAACTCCTTATAAGTAGCTCATTTTTCTTTTCAGCTACCAATGTGGTACTTTATTCGCACACCCACCAATCTCCCCCTCGAACTAAGTTCCACACGACTTATTACGGGTCAGAGATTCAACGTGTCAATGTGCCACCCACATCGTCAGAGTATTTACGGTCACCGAAGCCCAAAGGCTGTGAATGCGTCTTCAAAGCTACAGGTAAAGTTCGTAAACCGGCCCATAGACGGGCAAAGGCACTAAACCGGGCCCCACGCCACACTCCGCCATCTTCATACTCGTCCCGCCAAACCATTGGCTCTGATACCAGTTGTTGGGCTAAAACGGCCCAAATATACTCTTAACATGATGTGATATTGTCCGCTTTGGGCCAAGCCCGCACAATTTTCCCCAAAAGGCCTCACATCATTAAGAGTATCCACCTCCTTATAAGTAGCTCATTTTTCTTTTCAGCTACCAATGTGGTACTTTGTTCGCACACCCAACAAGACTTGCTGGTCAATTGCCGGAGTAAGAAAATAGAGCCTTTAGAACACAGAGCCTTTGCTTTGGTTATGGTAAGAGGCAGAGCTGAGCTTCTTTTTTTTTTAAAAAAAAAAGGAAAACAGTAAGTTTTACGAAGATAGAGGCGGCTAAATGCTGTTGCAAAGGGGGGTATACACCTGCTAAAAACTTCTCCTTAAGTGAACTCCGAACGCTACTATTTATAGGTAGATATTGGAGTCCAAAAGAGTTTAAATTTTGAATACAAAATCGACAATGAAATCATCTTTGCAGTAAACAAAAGATTTTCTGTCATGGAGAATGGGAAAGAACCATTTGATAAATAGGAAGTGATTGAAGAAGTTAAGAGAAGTCAAAAGGCTACGAGGAGGATAAAGAATAGGGTCGGCTACTAGGAGGAAATTGGAGGAGAGATGAAGACGGTGAGATGATTTTTCTTCAGGAATTAAATTCTTGTGGGGTATATATGTCTAGGTAAAATTTTTCCTTAAAAAGAGGGAAGATTAAGTGGAATGTGCAGGAAACTTTTGGGCACGTGAGAGGGGAGTAATATGGGTTGAATAGCAAATTAATACTAATCATGTTTGGGCTTTGTTTGAAATTCCTTCCTTCCCTAGTATTTCCTTTTGAGCTTCTAAATAATTTCATGCTATATAATAGTAGAACTAATATTAACTAAGTAAATAAGTTTATTTACTAAATATAATATAATATATATTACAGTCACCATCATTCAAATAGATTAAGGGATGTTGCAAAGTTTAGTAAAAAAAAATGCTATAGTAAACATATTTCAATAGTTATTTACATAGTGTAAAAAAAATATTACTATTTAATTAAGTCAAGAACACGAGATGTCTTAAATATTGTAAGAGTGACAATTAAGAAGAAAATGATGATAATAATAAGAATAATACTAATAGTAATTATAGCACTAATAGCAATAATAATGAAAATAGTAGCGATGATAAAGGATTTGATTTATCGATAACCTAGAAGCTCGAGAAAATAAATTTGAAGAAATGAGGGTCAAAATTGGGTGTCAACAGATTGCCCCTCTTAGACCGGAGACGATGAAAGAGTTTTCGGGAAAAGAAGTTGACGTAGTAGCCAATTTTGTCCCGACCATCAGAGGTGAAACGAAGATTAGGAAAAGCATGGGACAAAGCGGGTTTTGACAAGATTGGTGGCCGAACTCTGATTTTCGAGTAGCCTACATATCTCAGGTTGTATGAGAATCAGGCCATATGTAGTTCGAGAAGAACTATGGTACGTATGAATTAGGAAATAAGGTTGATGCAAATCCAAAAATATTGCTCCAGTATCGAATTATGATGATAGTGGATATTATGGTTGAGGAAAATGTGTTAAACTGGAGGAATCCAATTATGAACACAGCGAAACTTAATCGTCGAGTTATAGATGTAAACAAGATATTTGAGGGTAGGGCCGAGCGAGATTCGGAGTAGACCCTTGATCTTTGTTGGGAAGTTTGGTACCTTCCCAACAAATTGCCCCAGTTCACTGCCTTAGATAAAGTTCCACGTTGTGCGATACTACCTGCGAAATCTGCTGCAAAGATCTAAGGTACTATCATTAATAATAAATGAAACCATTAAGATAAAATTTAGTGCGTGTGAGAAAGTGAAAGCGATAAAATTGGTGCAAATGAAGAAGTTAGTGCAAAATTATTTCTAGATAAAATTAGTGTGAGATTATTTGAGATAAAAACTATTGCAGCAAAAATGTTTGAGATTATATTAATGTAAGTGCAAAATCGGTGCCGTTTATAAAATTTAAATATGTCCAATTTTAAGGCAGACATGCCCAAATAAAATAATTAAGTCCTATTATAAGGTGGACAAACCCAATTTCGTCCTATTTAAGATGGACAAACCCAAATGTCGTGTTTGAGGGTAAACGACCCAAAATATTCTATTTGAGGATGGGCGAACCCAATATATCCTATTTGAGGATGGACAAACCCAAAATATCCAATTTTAGGGTGGAAGAACCCAATATATCATATTTTAGGCTGGAAGAACCCAATATATCCTATTAGAGGGTGGACGAACCCAAAATATCCTATTTTAAGGTGGAAGAACCCAATATATCCTATTTTAAGGTGGAAGAATCCAATATATCCTATTTTAGGGTGGAAGAAACCCGATATATCCTATTTGAGGGTAGACGAACCCAATATATCCTATTTTAGGGTGGACGAACCCAACATATCCTATTAGAGGGTAGATGAACCCAATATATCCTATTTTAGGGTGGACGAACCCAACATATCCTATTAGAGGGTGGACGAACCCAATATATCCTATTTTAGGGTGGAAGAAACCTGATATATCCTATTTGAGGGTGGAAGAAACCCGATATATCCTATTTGAGGGTGGACCAACCCAATATATGGTTCATACTTACAAAAAGAATATTGGTGCGGTGCGGAGAGCTTGATGCGGTGCCTTCACAATTGTGAATATTTAAAATATGATATAAAGATCCAAGCGTTGTGCCTTTGCAATAGCGTACATTCACGATGCGGTGCCAATAACTTGGGGATATTCCACCTTGCTGAAATGTTTCACTTGAATAAAATTCCTGCACTCAAAGAGAATTGTGAGTTTCGAAATTCATGTTGATTTTGCATCATCCTTTGCTTCACGAATCTCGCAATGTCTTTCTTGATGCTGTGAATTGGTCGAGTGTACATTATCATTCAAGAATAGTTAAAATCGGCCTTGCATTACTCAAAGAAAGCTTGTTAGTTGGAAAAAAAAAGTGGTTGCCTTGCATTGAACATTGAAGCTTTGGCTTTGAATCTTCTCTTCTCGTTGCTATGGCATTGCGGAAATCTGATTATGCGAATATGACTTGTGATTGCAACTATTTCTTTTGTCGAATAATGATAGGCCATCTACAAATATGCCCCACTTTTGTCTATATGGAGAAATGGAGTTTTTATTATGTTGAGACCGAACTCAACATGGGCGCCTACGTATCTCGCTACTAACAGAAATCAGGTCGAACATAGTTCATTACAAAAGACTGCAAAATGGTAGCTACTCATAAAGGCTGGCAGGTGGAGAATGATATTCTCAAGTTGCAAGATGACTTCTTAGTCAGTCCTCCTGAGTTATTGCATGCTTTCTCTTCAAATGCCTTGATGCCAATTTTGATGGATCGCCTTTAACAATAATTGCATTTGTGTCTGCGATATTATCATTGCCGGTTGGAGGCCCTTGTTGCAGCTTTATCTTGCCACTTTCAATCATGCTTTGAATCTTAAATCTTAGCGCTGGACATTCTTCAATATCATGTCCTTGGATGTTCGGGTGGTCAACACAACTCTTGGATAAATTAAAGTTTGACGGTGGATGCTTAGGTATGAATCCTTTTTTCGGTTGTAAAAGTCCCTTAGCACTCAATCTCTCAAGTATATTTGACAAAGGCTCATCGAGAGGGGTTGATGTGTTGTGAAATTACGGCACAGTCGACGCCAACTGCTTAGTCTTTTGTAAATCCCCAAGTACTTTTGATGTCGTTTCTCGTGTTTTTATGTTAATTTGTAGAATAACATGTGTTGGAAGCGACTTGAGGCAAAATGAAGCAAAAACCAGCTGAAATGAACTAGAACATCACCTACGAATCACATGTACTGCATGCGAGTCGCAGGTGCTGCAGCATCTACTGACAGAGATTGCTAAAAAGGAAGACAGTGGTGCAACACATGCGAGTACCACATGTGAGTCGCATGTGGTACATGCGAGTCGCACCTGATGCGGTAGATGCTGCACCACAGCTGATTGAAGATGCAGTACTTGCGAAGATTTGGTGCAACATGCGACTCGCAAGTTGCACGTACGACACCAAGTGCGATTCGCACTAGATGCGTAGGGGTATTTTTGTCTGGAAATTGTTCCCATTTTGGACATTCTATACATAGATTTTCTAGGGTTTTGGACTGATCTTTCTACAGATTTTTAGTTGTCTTTTTGTGGAGCTCATTTATTATTGGTTGGTGAAGTTTTTAAGAGATTCCTTTTGCTTTTGTCATCTTCTCCATTCCATACTTTGGTAAGCTTTATGAATACATTTTACATTATTGCTTTACCTTTGCCAATTAATTTGCTACATTAGTCCTTTAAATGAGCAACAGGATATCCCTGGCCATTGAAAGTGTTAAAGTTAGGTATCTTGTACCCTTGTAGAAGCTAAACATTTGGATGCACACACAAATCTTCATACTTCAAACTGTCGAATTTTCTTGAACGTAACTCTTCATTAATGACTTTCCTCAAATCGTGGAGTTCTTTTCTTAGATCTTCATGGCAAATCGAATTGATTTCCTTTCCAGGCCTCTTATATGGGCATATTGCTAGTTCGTTTTGCTTATTTTTCTCAAACAGAGTCGTGGTTATGGAAAGTTGAGGATTCGAAATTATCGTTACTTGATTGGGAGTATAGGATGATGTCATTTGTGGAGCAATAGCAGAACTAGGAGTTGGATTAGGAGAAATGGTTAAGGAAATGTTTTGGGTTGAGCTAGAAGCTGAGGTTGTGTTAGGAAGAAGGCTGAAGGTATTTCCCAAAGTGACAAAAATGTTTTTTCGAACCACATTTTTCTTTCTGTCATCATTCTGGGTGCTTGCACCAATCCCATACCAGTGTTGAAAGCTTCAAATCTCTCTGCCATTATAGTCTCGTCCTTAATGCAGATTCGCAGCCAAAATAGTGTTCAATGCTAGGCAACCTCTAAAGAGTACGATAAAACTAAACAACACAAAATGAAGTGTTAGTGCGTGAGAATATGTATATGAAGTAAATGCACAAAATAATATAGTATGTGATAAATTAAATTAGTTCGTGATCTAGTTAAGTAGGAGCTCTAGGCTAGAAGAGATGACCTAAGTTGTAGAAAGAATAGATGAGAAAGACTCATTAGCTAGTCGGCTCTAACGCTCGAGAATGGATCGGAAGGAAAGTAAACTACATTGAAGTAGAATATGCAGCTTGAAGAAAGGCTGACTTATGTCGAACACCAAATCTTGGCTCCTACTTGATTCTTACCCTTTTCCAACACCGGCGTATTCCAAAAATTGCCCAGTATTTAGGATATTTCTAATGATGATGTCTTGATTGCATGCCAAAAATTTACCCCAGTTTCCTTCTCCTTCTTTGGGGGAATATTAAAAATTTATAATAATAAGACCGGGCCTTATATAAACTCCTACGTATCCTGTATCTGATAAGTTGGTATTTTATCAACTTATTTCTTCTTTAATCTTAGATTGTTGCTATCTTTTGATTGAGAAAATAGTGCATTTAATGTCGTTTACTTTCATTTTATAGGTTTATGTGATTTAGAAGTGATCGGAAGAAACCAAGTGAAAATAAAGTCAAAAAGAGGCCAAATTGGACAAAAACTGCAAAGTTTTGCAAAACTGTCAAAAGTGGATAGTTTTGCAAAAACGGGACAGATTTGCAAATCTAAAAACTCGGGGCTTATTTTGTTATTTTTGGACTTGGAAAAAGTTGAGAACTACAAAAGGAAGACAAAGGACAATTATATTCATCTTTGGCCATTTTCATACAAGCTTGGAGGCTAGGGTTTCATCTACACCATTTGAGGAGAAGATTGAAGCACCTTAATGAGATATTTCTTAAATCTTTCTTCAATTCCTTGTTTTATATTGAATATTTAAGTGTGTAGTATTTTCTTTTTCACCTGAATCTTGTTTGTGATGTTATTCATTACCAAGTGTTGGATGAAACTCTTGTTATCCTTATGTATTGAATGATTTTTATTTCTAATGATGTGGGTTTATTGTTTCTCTATTAACTCTTCAAGCTTTAATGTCCTTTAGTGGTGTACAACATTATTTGTGCCTAACTACCCATACTTTTCTTGGAAAAGAAAGTAGAGGTTAGGAAAAGAGTTAATAGCAAGAATTTAAGTCATTAAACCCATATAATAACTTGAGCTCGGAAGAAGATAGTTACTTGAGGTTAAATTGATTGTGCCTAATATCACACTCTAAGTCTTGGAAAAGCTTAAAGTGAAATTCATTAGTTTGGTTGAAAAACTTTCAATGAAATTTTAGAAATCATTATCTATTAACATAAACCCGCTCTTAGTTGTAAAATCATGAAATACATTGGATCGTTACTTGAGTGTAATTTCTTTTGTATCCAAACTTGTGGCCATTGATCATTTTACCTGCTTTCTAGTTAGTTTTATCTTTATTAGTTTTTAAATCAAAAACCAATTATTGATAAAAATGTTTGACTTATCTTAGTTGGTGATAATTCCTTACTTGTTTAAATCACCTAGTATATTGTTCCCTGTGGGATCGACCCCGACTCATAGTTGGGTAAATTATATTGCGACGATCGTGTACACTTTCTCCTTGAGGAGTGGATTTGGACGTTATCAATTTTCGGCACCGCATTTGTGTACTTGTACATTATCTTTTCTGAGTGTGAGTTGTTCTCCCTTTATTCGTCTTTTGTCCCAGTTGCTATTTGTGAATATGTATGTGTGGGACTTTCTTTGGTCTTTTGTGAGGGCATGTGGATTATTAAGCTCAACGAAAGAATTACTTCTTGACGCTTCATTTGAAGCCGTTTCTTTAAAAGATAGAGTAACATTGTGTCACCAAGTGCAGCGATTGGTTAATGCTCGACCTTTGAGGAAAGGCACCATGTTTCGCAACAAGAGGGAGGGGAACTCATATTTTAAATGAATATGTTCCGACTGATCACGATCATCACTGTAGTACCTTAGCAATTGGCATATATTGTAGTTTTACTTTAACTGCTTGAGGACAAGCAAAAGTATAAGTTTAGGGGTGTTGATGTGCCGTGAAATTACGGCACATTTGACGCCAACTGCTTAGTCTTTTGTAAACCCCCAAGTACTTTTGATGTCGTTTCTCGTGTTTTTGTGTTAATTTGTAGAATAACATGTGCTAGAAGCGACTTGAGGCAAAATGAAGCAAAAACCAGCTAAAATGAACCAGGACATCCCTTGCGAATCGCATGTATTGCATGCGAATCGCAGGTGCTGCAGCATCTATTGATAGAGATGGCTAAAAAGGAAGACAGTGGTGCAACACATGCGAGCACCACATGCGAGTCGCACCTGATGCGGCAGATGCTGCACCACAGTTGATTGAAGATGCAATACCTGCGAAGATTTGGTGCAACCTGCGACTCACAGGTTGCACATGCGACACCAAGTGTGATTCGCACCAAATGCGCAGGGTTATTTTTGTCTGGAAATTGTTCCCGTTTTGGACATTCTATAAATAGATTTTCTAAGGTTTTGGACTCATTATTCTATAGATTTTTAGTTGTCTTTTTTGTGGAGCTCATTTATTATTGTTTGGTAAAGCTTTTAAGAGATTCCTTTTGCTTTTGTCATTTTCTCCATTCAGTACTCTTGTAAGCTTTATGAGTACACTTTACATTATTGCTTTACCTTTAATGAATATTAGTAGCTAATATAAAATTGATAATGTCCAAATCCACTCCTCAAAGAGAAAGTGTACACGATCGTTGCAATATAATTTACCCAACTATGAGTCGGGGTCGATCCCACAGGGAACAATATACTAGGTGATTTAAACAAGTAAGGAATTATCACCAACTAAGCTAAGCCAAACACTTTTTCAATATTTGGTTTTTGATTTAAAAACTAATAAAGATAAAACTAACTAGAAAGCAGGTAAAATGATCAATGGCCACAAGTTTGGATACAAAGGAAATTACACTCAAGTAACGATCCAATGTATTTCATGATTTACAACTAAGAGCGGGTTTATGTTAATAGATAATAATTTCTAAAATTTCATTGAAAGTCTTTCAACCAAACCAATGAATTTCACTCTAAGCTTTTCCAAGACTTAGAGTGTGATATTAGGCACAATCAATTTAACCTCAAGTAACTATCTTCTTCCGAGCTCAAGTTATTATATGGGTTTAATGACTCAAATTCTTGCTATTAACTCTTTTCCTAACCTCTACTTTCTTTTCCAAGAAAGTATGGGTAGTTAGGCACAAATAATGTTGTACACCATTAAAGGACATTAAAGCTTGAAGAGTTAATAGAGAAACAATAAACCCACTTCATTAGAAATAAAAATCATTCAATACATAAGGATAACAAGAGTTTCATCCAACACTTGGTAATGAATAATATCACAAACAAGATTCAGGTGAAAAAAGAAAATACTGCACACTTAAATATTCAATATAAAACAAGGAATTGATGAAAGGTTTAAAAAATATCTCATTAAGGTGCTTCAATCTTCTCCTCCAATGGTGTAGATGAAACCCTAGCCTCTAAGCTTGTATGAAAATGGCCAAAGATGAATATAATTGCTCCCTTGTCTTCTTTTTGTAGTTCTCAACTTTTTCCAAGTCCAAAAATAACAAAATAAGCCCCGAGTTTTCAAATTTGCAAATCTGTCCCGCTTTTGCAAAACTGTCCAGTTTTGACAGTTTTGCAAAACCATGTAGTTTTTGTCTAATTTGGCCTCTTTTTGACTTTATTTTCACTTGGTTTCTTCCGATCACTTCTAAATCACATAAACCTATAAAATGAAAGTAAACGATATTAAATGCACTTTTTTCTCAATCAAAACATAGCAACGATCTAAGATTAAAGAAGAAATAAGTTGGTAAAATACCAACTTATCAAACCCCCAAACTAAAACTATTGCTTGTCCTCAAGCAAATCAAATTACAATTTCCTTCAAAGGACTCCATTCAAAAGTGCACCAACATCATACCAAGTTAAAAAGATCCGCTTTAAGCACAAACACATGACTTTGATTGGTACCAACAATTAATCCAAAACATGTGAATCACCAACTTCTTCCCAAAATCTTCATTTTCATTTCAAGTGCTCAAACACCAAGTTAATCAAAGTAGCAATCAAGTCATGACATTAAAGCTTCAAAATTTGTTTCCTTATTACAAAACAACTTTCTTTTGTTCATTCCTCTCAATTGGAAAATGGAACAAATTCACAACTTAAATTCTCATGTGCTCTCACACTCAAGAGAAAATCCCACACTTAGAAAATGTAATTCAAAACACAAATGGGATATCAAATAGAAAGAATTAACGCTCTCTCTCACACAAAGATGTTCAAATGCACACAAGTAGTACCATAAGCTTGCCCTTCATGTAGTTCTCCACTCATGTGACACACTCGGTTCAAAATCAGGTAGGACTTAACGGGTTGCAATGTAGACTTTTAGTTAAGGTAGGGCACAATTTGGGTAAAAGTGACTCAAAACCTCCCTAAGCACTACAATTTTCAACATTCAAAGCACACTTCCTTTGAAACTTTTCCACCCCTTTCTTCATTTTTCATTTCACCACCTAGTCTTCCCATTATTCACAACTCTTTATTCTTCCTTCATTTTTATTTTTCTTTTTTTTCTTTTTCAAAATAACAAGGAAGTTTTCTTTTTCTTTTTCTTTTTCTTCACCTCTTCGCCTTTAAAGTAACTCCCACATAACAACTTTTTCCAACCATCACCCCCAAACTTAGGGTTTTAGCCTATATTTGCACTTTCAACGCACTTAAGGAGGTAGGGTACCAAAAGATGGATCAATGAAGAACAGGGTAAAACTTGTAACATGGTTGTCAAGGAAAAGGTTAAAGGCTCAAAAGGGGTTAACTAAGGAAAACATGCAAGAGTAGGATATTTAAGGCACAAAAACGGTCCAAGGAAGGCCTAACATCATTTTTCAAGTCAAGTGTAGTCTAGGATTTCGCCTTGAAACACATTCCGGGCAAATTCTAGACCACAAGTAATGCAAAACAACTCATAAAAACCTCACCACACATGGCACATGCAAACTCAAGTGAAATATGTATCCAAAAACCAATCGAACAAAATGAACTTAAAAAGTCACTCATAGCCTAAAGAGACTAATTAGTGAAAGTAGGAGCCAAAAATTGAGTCTAAAAGTCACAACAAGAATCCTTACTTCAATAGTATTTTTTTTTCTTTCAAAAATCAAGTATTCATACGCCAAATATTAAATAAGTTGGTACCAAGCAAGCCATAAGTTAGCCAAGGGGCAAAAAAAAAAATGACATCCCAACACCATTTTTACTCCTAAACTACCTAACTAAGAACGAAAATAAAATAATAAAAGTGACTAATCCACAACATGCCAACAAAAAAAAAATCAAAACTTTGAGCAAGTTCCATTTGTAATAACAACTATCCACAACCACACCAACAACCACAAAACAAGCCCGGTAAGAGCACACAATATCCATACATAAGACAAAAGCCCGACAAGGGCACAAATCAAGCATAACCAAAATATAATGTGCTACCACATGTCACCCCCAACTACAAACATTGCAATGTCCTCGCTGCACATAATCAAAACCAAAGATAAAATAGTTTGAGGGCAATTTTTTTTTTTTTTTACTGTCACGACCTGCGAACAGTACCTGCGACTCGCAGGCATGACCTGCGATTCACAGGTGATGTCACCTGATTTTTTTTCTTTTTTTAGGCACCTGGAACCATATTTCAACATCAAAAACTTGACAGTTTTGCAAAAAAACAAAAACTGGACAGTTTTGCAAAAAATAAAAACTGTCCAGTTGACAATTCTGCAATTTTCAGCATTTGGGGCTGTCCGAAGATCTAAACCTGCTCAAATCAACTCCAAAAATTCTAAAACGTTGCATATTAGTCAAAAACCATAAACTAAACTATTCTAAAAAAAAAATCAAAAATGATTTAAAAATTTTAAAACGATGGGTTGCCTCCCACCAAGCGCTTAAGTTAACGTCGCGGCACGATGGTTACCTTTACTACTTTTCCCTCCTTTTGGAAGATATGAATTTGCACCCCAACTTTGAATAAAGATTTCGGTGGTGCTCGTGGGGCGGTGGTAGGAAAGCAAAGAGGCCAACTCTCAGGTATCACATTTTACACTTTTTGGCCTTTAAGTGAGGCAAGTCATTTTGTCTTATTGGCATAGCAAACTTCAAAATGAAAACACTTTGTTCTTCATCTCCAAAATTCTCCATAGGCTCGGTTAGTTCAACTTTCATTTCATTAACCAAGCATAATGTTGAAAAATGGTTGGAATGCGGTCTAAGGCGCTCCATTTTCAAATTCGCTCCATTTTGACATCCTCACCCACAAATGAACTAGAGTCCTAAAAAATTATTGTGTGAACCTTTTTATTCAACTCTAGTATCATTTCTTCAATTTTGGCATCTTGCATTATTTTTGGGTTGGTTGGTTGGCAATTCATCATTAGCTCTTGAAAATCAATCTTGACCACTTTTTCATTGGAAACCAACTTAAAACTACTATCAATGACTATTTGATGTTGAGTATTGCATACCTCAACTTTTGCATTCAATTCGGCTTCCAAGTCACGGATAGCAGTTTCAAGTTTCTTCAACTCTTGACTTTGCTCAACATGGATTTTTAAAAATTCTTCCATCATCCTTGAAATGCCTTCGCGATGATCCCCATAGGCTCCAAGTTGTTGAGCTTGAGTCATAAGCCAATCTTGGCTCACAATTTCCACTTTGCCAAGGCTTTCTTCAAGTTGAGAGTCATTCAAAGCTTATAAAAATCCACCCTTGGAGAAATTCACGTTTTGGCCACTTTCTTGTCTACTTTCAACACCCTCAAGTTGGTGAGCATTATGAGTCTGAACTAATAATTTCATTTGATCCTCCAAGGTGTGAATAGCTTTGTCATTGCAATTAATTGCTTGCCTCAAGTCATCAAGTGGTTGCCTCAAGTCCTTAACCGCTAAGACCTGTTTTTCCACCTTTTCAAGTATGGTCTCCAACATGAGCATTATCCTCTCATTTTGAGCATTTGAGGCTTCTTCCACTTCCATATCCCTACTATCATCAAAATCAAAACTAGAATAGTCATAGTGAGGGTTCGGGGAAGGGAAGGACAAATAAGCACAATTATCCCAATGACCATTTTAACCACCACACCTATTACAAATATTCCACTCATAGGTTTGAGATTGTGCGCACAATCCGCCCCCGGAAGAATTCAAACAATTTTGCCATGAATGTGGCCCTCCACAATAAAGACAAGGGTCATCAAAGTATGAACAACTACCATCCGACCAATTTTCATTATATGATGCCATTTTGTTTTATATAAAGATAAAATTATCAAAGAAACAACTACACAAATATTCACAAGTTTGGACCAAAGAAAGTTAGCTTAAATCCCAAACTAACCCAAATACGCCAAATTGTTCCCCTGCAACGGCGCCAAAATTCATAACGTCCAAATCCACTTCTCAAAGAGAAATTGTACACGGTCGTCGCAATATAATTTACCCAACTATGAGTCGGGGTCGATCCCACAGGGAACAATATACTAGGTGATTTAAACAAGTAAGGAATTATCACTAACTAAGCTAAGTCAAACACTTTTTCAATTTTGATTTTTGATTTAAAAACTAATAAAGATAAAACTAACTAGAAAGTAGGTAAAATGATCAATGACCACAAGTTTGGATACAAAGGAAATTACACTCAAGTAACGATCAATGTATTTCATGATTTTACAACGAAGAGCGGGTTTATATTAATAGATAATGATTTCTAAAATCTCATTGAAAGTCTTCCAACCAAATCAATGAATTTCACTCTAAGCTTTTCCAAGCCTTAGAGTGTGATATTAGGCAAAATCAATTTAACCTCAAGTAACTATCTTCTTCCGAGCTCAAGTTATTGGATGGGTTTAATGACCCAAATTCTTGCTATTAACTCTTTCCTAATCTCTACTTTCTTTTCCAAGCAAAGTATGGGTAGTTAGGCACAAACAATGTTGTACACCAGTAAAGGATATTAAAGCTTGAAGAGTTAATAGAGAAACAATAAACCCACTTCATTAGAAATAAAAATCATTCAATACATAAGCATAACAAGAGTTTCATCCAACACTTGATAATGAATAATATCATAAACAAGATTCAAGTTAAAGAAGAAAATACTACACACTTAAATATTCAATACAAAACAAGGAATTGAAGAAAGGTTTAAGAAATATCTCATTACGGTGCTCTAATCTTCTCCTCCAATGGTGTAGATGAAACCCTAGCCTCCAAGCTTGTATGAAAATGGCCAAAGATGAATATAATTGCTCCCTTGTCTTCCTTTTGTAGTTCTCAACTTTTTCCAAGTCCAAAAATAACAAAATACGCCCCGAGTTTTAGATTTGCAAATCTGTCTTGTTTTTGCAAATTTGAAAACTCGGGGCTTATTTTGTTATTTTTGGACTTGGAAAAAGTTGAGGAGGAATTTGAGTGGAACATTGCGGATAAACTACTTGATTGTAACTTGGCATCGGCATGCCGGCTGGAGGTTGATCCAAAATAAATTGAGGGTGAGCCAATGGGCTCTGAATGATCCTACCATTATCCAATAGTTTTGGATTGCTTCTTTCAAACAATGACACTCATTTTACCTTCGGTGTTCAACTTAAGTTAACCTTTGAAAGGAAAATGAAATATTTGGTAAGCGTAGGGTAGGTATGATTAACGTTAGGCAAGAAAGTGTTAAAGGCTAAGAGTCCGCATTTAGAAATTTTCCTAAGAAGAAACTGATGGATCGAGTCTTATAAAGGTTATTTAAAAGAGGCCAAAGACAGGTTATGGCTTTAGACATATTTTGATGCTTGTTGGAATATATGATAGACAAACTCAGGATTAAGCTAGAAAAATTATGATTGATCGAGGGCACGAGAGTTGAACTTAATATACCCAAGAGTTGCGAACGGCTCTAAAATTTATTATAGCATTGGCGGGTTGAAAAACGTTAAGGATGGGAGATCTATGAGATTGTCCCTTGACTTTCATGCCAAAACTTGAAATTAATGGGTGCGCGAAGATAAATCTCGACGACCCAAAATAAGAATGACGCGATTAAACGGGTGAAGACTCCGAAGAAGTAAGGCTCTTGGAAAGTATTTTCTGAACAACTTGATGGCAAAATCGAACAAATATTGAGAAGTATCATTTGATAGATTGCGCAAATAAATTTGGACATCTACTAATTTAAGAATTATTAAATGGTGAAAAAATGGAAGAATTTTAGAGTATAAGTAAAAATTTTGTGATGTAGATCGGGTATGAAATATATTCTACGAGGCGTGGGACTAATGGGCCAAATGTTCTGTTTGACGCTCTAGAATTCAAAGACGTGTGACTAATTTTGCAAAATATATTGGATTAACTAAGGAAAGAAAGACGGGTACAAACAATAATAAGAGAGTATGCCTATTAAAAAAAAAAAAAATTGGAACGATTAGAATTAACTCAAGTGTTGGCAAAAGAAATTTTTTTGAGGCTAGTTCATGGATGCGTCATGAAATTTTAATAACTAAGACTTCCGACGATTAGAACTTTATCGAGTAAAACGTCCTACTTTGTAAAAATAGGGGATCATGCTTGAAAAATGGAGGGATAGGCACTAGGAATGTGAACTATCTTAAAGGTGCTCTAGAGTAGCTAAAGTGCGAAATAATTTGATTATTATTATTTTAAAAATCGTGAAGATGATGCATAAAAAATAATTAAAAGACAGTGTTGACACCTAATTTTCACCTCATAAAACATATTTTAATTTTCCAAATTTCCCGAGTCCAAGACGGAGTAAGGATGCCCTTAAAAATTAAAAATCCCGAGAAAATTGCAAAAAATGGCGATTAATTATTATTTGTATAAAATTTAACAATTGCAAGAAATTACGCGTTATTTACTTTCATACATATAATTCAAAAGAGGATGCGTATCCTCTTCTGTCTAAATTAGGGAAATTCAACAATTGAAACGACGTACGAATTACGGTTCATTTTTTACCGCATTTTTTCCCCACATTTTTAAGTATTATCCAGAACTATGCCAATATCGGACTCATTTTAAAGCTCATATTTTTAAACTACGAATTGCAAGTTTTATTCCTTACAAATATTATTTTACGAGGGTGTTTTAAGTTAATAGTCGGTTTGAAACTATGTAAAGAGTATACTACATTAAAAAAAAAAAAAAAAAAAAAAAGGAGTTTAAGTTTCAATATTTCAGGTAAACCCCCCTCCCAAACATCCCTTCATGCTCACAGCCAAACAGGCCCATTTCCTTGAAGTCCTCAAAAACTCCTTTGCTTCAGATTTTGAAAAGAAGAAGAGGAAGAAGCGTAACAGAACAGCCAAACAACCCTTGTTTCATCCTCTTCAATCGTACACTCCAACTGGCAATGTTAATTTTGTTGATTTTCTTTCTTTTTCCAGTACGAATCCAACCAATTTACAACTATTATTGTCTTTTGAATTTGAATTTTAACCAAATCAAAAGAGGGGAATCCCATATCGGTTTTTGGCATTAGTTTGAGCATTTTCCTATTCTATAAATAGAGCTCACTTCTGTTCTAGAAGGAGAAGGGGGTTGAGACCAAACTTTTTGCTCTCTATATCACAAAAAGGGTTTTTTTATAACCCTAAGAGTAAGAACACTCGATTTCGGGGACGTTCTCACTCAAGTATAATTTTTGGAAGTCGTTTCCATTCAGTGGAAATCAATTCGATGTGAAAGGTGTTCATCGTCAACCCTTGTCGCCCCGTCGTTGCACATCAAAAAGGTAATTCCTATTCCCTTTTACTTTTTTTTTTTAGGAATTACTGCTTGTTTGTTTATGATTGTTTAGTCTAATATTTCAATATTTTAGCTTAGATTAGTGTAAATTATAGTATAGTCATGAATTTGTATGGTTTAGTAGAGGTCTTCAACATGTTTGACTTTTCCTTATTTTTTGCTGAGATTATTTAGTGAGGGAAATGGAAATAGATTGGGTCTTGTTTGATTGGTCATGTGCCTATAAGGGCAAAAGGATGGTCTGGGACTTGGAGCCTGTTTGGATGAGCTTATGTCTATAAACTGCAAACAGCTTATAAGCTAAAAAAAAAAAAAAAAGTTGGCGTAGTCTAACTTATTTTTTTTTGGCTTATAAGCTGTTTTCAGCTTAGAAGTTGCTTTAGATAAGCTAAGTCAAATGGGCCCAATTATTTTTTTGAGCTTATTTTAAGCACAAAATGACTTTAAGCTGGCCAGCCAAACACTCAAAAAAGCTGAAAACATCTTATAAGCAAATTATATGCAACTTATAAGCCAATCCAAACGGGCTCTTAGTATCTGAGTTCATTTAAGTAAGAAAGAAAAAATGGTCTCTTAGGCCTTTTAACAGATTTCTTATATCTTGTAAGCTCGTTTGATGTGTCTGCATCCTTTGCTAAGCTTACCTGAAATCTTAAATGATAGCATGATTGATGTTTTGTGTGGGTTGGTAAATGTTTATCTCAAGGTCTGTGTTGATAGCACAGGTCAAGTGTCCCTCGCCTATTTTATGTGTTTCTTGCTAAGGTTATCTCATATGTCTCAGCTTCAAATACTATGCTCCACCATGTCTGTTTGTAACTAGATTTAGTAATGAATGGGTGTTGAGTCCAATAAGCCTTAAAATGCCATAGGACTGTGTCACAATGTCGTGTTTGTTGCTGTTGTTTCTCTGAGAGGCTGTAGTGGAGTTGATCGTTGTTTGTTGTTCTCTGGTTACTGCTGTGTTGTTGCTATATGTTGTTGCTGTACCTTGAAGCAAATGGGGCATTTAGTGAACTGTTGTACAGTTGGGGGATCAAAGGTCACATTTTGGGTGAGGATCAGATCTTGCGTAGTTGTTGTTGTGGCAGCTTGAGCTGACTCTCACATTAGTGTGATTGAGCGGCAGCCAGGGTCACTTATTGCTATGACTGGACCAGGATAAACAATTGCTGGATACTGCCTCAATAGGTTTTGAAACAGTAGTTGTTAACTCAGACATTTTTCACTAAGAAATGAACTGATACTACACTAGATGAACTGCTATGGTTTGTTCTTATTTGGCGGTTGATATGTCCAGTGATTGTATGAGCCACATATGTACTTAAGAGTTCTCTATGGCTGTTGTTTTGAGATGATCTTGTGCTAAGGTTGTTCTTTGAGTTGCTGCTTCACTGGTCTTCTATCCTGATTCTGGTGCACTCTTTAAGTTGTTACTATTCTTGGAGCCTGAAATGCTGCACTCTTGAGCTGCCACTGGGCTATTATGTTTGCTGTAAAATGCTGCTGAAATCTTGGCTACTTAAACCTCTTTTTGGGAGTATTTCACAGATCATACCTTGATTGAAACAACTGCTAGCTTGTTCAAACAGAACAGATACTGCTCACTATTGCTGTTAGCTGCTGAATCTGAGAAAAAACAGCCTCTGTACTTAGCCTATGATGGCTGCATTTTGAGCAGATTTTCTGCTCATTATTGCTGTTAGTTGTTTGGCCTAACTATTGTTGTTATTTTTGGTAAAGAAGTCTGCTGCTTCAGAGCTGTTCGAGAACAGTCTCATCCTGATATTTTAGACGCTATACTTTGATATTTTACTGATATTCCGGATGCTACACTTTGGTGTTTTACTGATATTACAGGTACTGCATTTTAGATATTTTACTGATTTGGACATGATGCCACACTTTGGGCCGATGAAGAGTTGTTTAACTTGAGGCCTCACTTTTAAAAGAACAGATTTCTATACTTGATTGAAAGTTTACTGATTTGAATACTTAACTTGGGAATGCCAAGTGCGGAAAGGTTCTATCCCTCGGTGGGCAATGATGATCATAGTCTAGTTATAAAATAGGAACCAACATGCGCTTGGCGAGACAATAGAATGATTGATGGGTCGCTATTTCGTAGCCACGACATGTTCAGGGGTTCTTTTTCTCATATTTGAAAGAAGCATGATTCTGAGCCTTTAGTAATCTAAGCTCCCACAGTTTGATGCGAAACCGAGGGATATTATATTTATATTCATAAATGTCACCCCTTGGGGTGGCGTATCCTTTTTACTAATCATTCTCATTTCTATTCTTGCGAGGTACGAATAAACAAGTTCAGGGAATAGTACAAGGACGAATATTGCACAATTGGAGTATACATATGGAATCCAAGCAATATGGAATGACAAGAAGAGAAGTAGCAGGAGACAAGGCAAAGACTTGGACATTTGGAGCTTTCAGACGAAGAATAAAGGAAGAATGTAATTGCAACAGAAGGTCCAAGAAGGCGAGGAGATAGGCTTATCTGATTAACCTTTCTCCACCTTCATTCTCTCCGTCCCTTGAGTTATCTTGAAAATATTCTGTTTACTTATTTTATTTAAGTATTGTTGGAACCTTTATAGATTAGAACTTAAGATTTAGAGTTGCCAAAACTGATTTTCAAAGCCATGTATAAAACAGATGTGAAATACGAATTACTCTTAATATAAGCTTGCTTTTCATAATTTGACTCTAAAATGGGGTTGACGTATTAACTTTGAGAGTTTGAACATAAATGATTTGGATTTAAGAATTAAATTGAATTTAAGGAAGGATGAGAGATTAGAAACAAATAAGGTGAACCTATAAGGATTATAATGGTATGCCATAATAAAAGGGAGAACTTTACTTGAAAAACAGAAGATTATTAAAGGACTTTTAAAGGGTAGGCTTATGTAGTGTTCTATTTAGGTTAATCGCTCTCGGGTCTTAACCTAAGTAGAACACTACATGTATAAAACAGATGTGAAATACGAATTACTCTTAATATAAGCTTGCTTTTCATAATTTGACTCTAAAATGGGGTTGACGTATTAACTTTGAGAGTTTGAACATAAATGATTTGGATTTAAGAATTAAATTGAATTTAAGGAAGGATGAGAGATTAGAAACAAATAAGGTGAACCTACAAGGATTATAATGTTATGCCATAATAAAAGGGAGAACTTTACTTGAAAAACAGAAGATTTTTAAAGGACTTTTAAAGGGTAGGCTTATGTAGTGTTCTATTTAGGTTAACCGCTCTCAGGTCTTAACCTAAGTGTCCAAGCCCGAAACTCGACACCCAAGATGTGATATATTGCGTAAATGACATTCCTTATTGTGAAAATATAAATCTGAGCAATTTTTATAAAAAACAATTCATAACATTAAGGCACACTATTAGAATCCGTAAGTAAACCGCAATTGAGCGGATTCTTAATACCGAGGTGCCTAATACCTTCCTCGGGGGATTACCAGTACCCTTGCCTAGACTCTGTGTAGATTAGGTTTCTTTTAAAATAATCATAAAATAATTATTTTAAATGAATTCTTTTCAATCCAGGTTTTCCTAATTTCCTAAAAATTAGGTGGAAACTCTAAAACGTGTCCTTTAGAGCACCATTCACGTAAAAGTATATTTTTTCCTTTTTCCCGATACAATTGACAACCCTACTTTCTCGGGACACTTTCCTTTTTAAATGAGACAAGTGCAAATACGAATCGGAAAAAATAGAACCGTTACAGACAATATGCAATTGTATATCAAAATTAAGAGATAAGCAAATATGGATTCAATTTTTCTTCTGAAACAAAGATGATGTTAATAAATATCAAGTAAAAGCATATTCCAAATAAATTCAGGTAAATCACTTAGTGAGTAAGCAAGCAAAAAGGTTTATAACACAAGTATATTAAATTCACGCGTCTTAGTATGCAGGGATCTCTTTATGCCAGAGGTAGGCCTAGCGTATATTTGAAAGACGAAAGTGCCATTATATGTCATCCCATTGCTTTTTAATTAATTAAACAATTCTATTTCCAAAATGAGGTATAAAAATATCTTTAAGCTTTAGTACATGCCAAATGAAATATTACCTAAGTAAGCTAAGTGCACTTCTTCATCCATCCATATAAGGCGCGCCAAGGCAAGTCTTCAATCTACGAAATCTTGGGATCATCATGATTAGTCTGCATCAAAAAAGGGATAGACAACCCCCCCCCCCCCCCCTTTGATTGACTGGACTCAAGGTTCCCGAGCGGACTACTCGAGTGAGAAGGCGACACGGTCACACGAAAATTTGGACACCCCGCACATATGCCAACTCTCCTAAAGTTTGGTATTTTGAAAGAAGTTTTGCGGGTGCGCAAAACACACCTCACGTGTACGTGTGATAGTGTGAATTTCCGGAAGTGGAGGAAATATGAACGGAATGACAGTTAAAGAAAGCGGTAACATATTATTACGTAGAAAAATTCACATAAGGAAATAATTAAAGCAATAATTAAAATCACTTAAAAGCACAAGAGAAATAATAAAAGCAACAATAAAATCTTTTTTTTAAAAAAAAAAAACAAAACATCCAATAAAACTGAATTAACTTCCCTTAAATCTCTCTTAAATCTAAAATTAGTTTCTTTTAAAACTGAAAGAATAAAAAAAAACGTGTGTTTTACTATGGGAAATTGCACAAACAATTTAGGGAAAGTGGGATCTAAAATTCTGCAATTTGAAATCTAAATCTAAAATAATGTTTTAAAAAGAAAAACATAAAGAGTAAAAAACAAAAATGTGTGTTCTAATAAGCAACATCAAAAACTAGTTTTTTTTAAACAAACAAAAAGTGTAGAAATATGTAATTGTTTTTGATTAATTTTAAGAAATGATTATCTAAATTTAAATATTTTTTAAATTCAAAAACTTAACTAATTATTAGATAACCTAAATAATATTTTTAGTAATTTATAGATATCCACATAGATATAGATTATCAAGTTAGTAGGATAAGTGATTCCAATATTTTCTTCACATTAGATTAAATTACTCGGTTTATTTGAAGAGAAATTGATTCCTATATTCTTTCCACATTACTTTTATCAATTGTAGTTATTTTTTATTTTTTTATTTTGAATTTTCACATTGAATCTCAACTAAAACAGCAATATCAAGAAAATCTTGATGAAGCTTGTCTAGACTCCTCTTCTCTTCATCCTTAAGATTAATCCATCTTTCATGGAATAATTTTGCTTTTTCACTTTCTCCTGAAATTATCTTCTCATCACTTCATCTGTTAGTTTCCTGACCAATGCTTATCCCTCCACCCATAACATGCATGTATACCTCCAAACTGAAAGTCAATACTTCATAGGCAAAAAATTTAACTTTCATATTAAAAATGGTAGTTTTTTTTTTTTTACAAAATAAACACAATAAAAAAAATTGAGAAAAATCAACAACTTAAAATCTTTAAGCAAAAGATACCAAATATAGAAAAGAGATAAAAATTAATGTCACAAAAATATAAATTTTTTTAAAAACAATTTGTAACACCTCGTAAACTTGAACTAGGTGTGAATGTGTAAAAATCTAGTATTAAGATGATATTTTATCTATATAAATCCATTCTTGATGAATTCGGGTGGAGGATGGTCGTTTTGAAGTAAAACCAACTAGGGAAGTTCTTAAGGGCTCTTAAATTCGCCTAAGTTTTGGCAGGTCTATCTTCTGGGCGATTTTTATGAACATGTGTTGCGAATTTGGAAAAACTTCCTTGATGAAAAGTTGTAGATCTTTGAAATAGCTTTCCAACGGTAGGTCTCCCAGCCCAAACAAAGCTTCGTACAAAGAGTTATGCCTATTTTACCGAACACTGTGCAGAACCGACACCTGCCGTTTGTGAGGGCGCGTGCGGGCGCGTGCAAAGGCCCCGCGCCGCACGCCGATCGCAAAAAAACCACTTCTCTGACCAATGATCTGAGTATGGTCGTCCGCTGCCTGTGCGTCGCACGACCATCGCATAACAGGGTCGGTTTCGGGTCAAAAAGTCGGTTTACGCGTTTTAAGTTATATCTAAGGTTTGGGGTTTATTTCCCCAGCACCCCATTCACGAAAAATTTCCCTAAATTCAATAAGAACAAGTCCCAAGCCTCAAGAACCATACAAGGTAAGTGTTATCATGATTCTAGGTTGAATTCAAGTTTCTAATCCCTTTCTAACATGATTTTATGACCAAAACCTAGGGTTTGCAACATAATTCTTTCCAAAGAGATTCAAGCTAGGGTTTGGGTGTTCTTCATTAGAAAAGTGATTTGTTAAACCTTGTTTAACAAATTAAGGTATGTCTCTTTTGAACATACTGTTTCTATCGGTTTTTACGAACTCTTTGATTGTGATTTGTATGTCTCTTTAAAAGTAAAATCCTTTTTGAATATAAAGGTAATATATATAGCTCTTTTGCAAACTCTCTTGAAAGATCGATTCTTTATAAAAGCATGATTTGAATGATATGATGAATTGGTTGTACACTATTGAAATTTATTACATGTTTTGATTAATGGTTAATGTGCGTGAGGGGACAAGCCCACATTAAACCTTGGTTGTATTATCCTCTGTATACGTATATGAAATCATAATCATTTTCTTCTATAAAAGATGATCAGTGATGATGGTTAATTTTGGGTATTGATGATTTTACAAAGGAACTATGACAAAGGAATCTTGTTTAAAGAAGTGGAAACGTTTTCAAGATTATCTATGAAATTATGGAATTCCGTAATGGCATAATGAACTTTAATGCTATTTGATGGTGTGATTACTTTGAGACAAATTGTGAATCGGCTTCTATGCTATGAACTTTGTTGTTGTGTTTGGCCTAGCTACTCGGGAGGAAGAGTAGCCACTATGGATCCTAGTGTGTCATTGCCTAGCCATTCGGGAGGAAGAGTGGCCACCGTTGGGTTCGCTACCCGGGGTGTGATTTATGCCTAGCTATTCGGGAGGAAGGATAGCCACCGCGTACTACATAGTCCGGTGTGATTTATGCCTAGCTATTCGGGAGGAAGGATAGCCACCGAGAATTATATGTTCCGGTGTGGTGCGCTATGCGCGATATGCTTGGTTCTTGGGCCTGTATTGGCATGTGTGACATCCTTATTCTCTTATGGAATTGTTGATGACTATCTTAATTGATTAAAAAGTAATGTTTGAAGTTGTAACTTGACAAGAGGATTTATAATTGGTTTTGATAATTCTTACTGAGATACATAGACTGAATAACTGCTCTTACATTGGTTTCATATGATTCTCAAGACTGATTTCTTCATGTATTGTTTTACTTTATTTTTGAATTATTCATTGTCCCCGAGGCACTCACTGAGTACGAAGTACTCAGGCATACCATTGTTGTTTTTGATGGTATGTTAGGTAACGGAGAAGAGCAGGTTCTTGATACTCCCGGTGCTTAGGAAGGACTTGCTGTTGCGGCTAATTTGGTGAGCCCACACATTCATTCGTGGGACACCCTATTGATTTGCTTATTTATTACATTAGTTGTCCAGGCTGCGTCCCGATGAGTCAGACTATTATTCCTTTATCCTAGAAGCTCCATAGTATACATTTGTGGGTAGTTATTGAGTTATTGATTAACTCTTGGGCACGTTGTTGTGTTTGACAAGTTTAGATAACTAAAGACTTCCGCTGATTTAATTATTATGTGCATGATTTGTTTACCTTTATTTTATAAACTGTTGGAGGCGAATGTTGAACCTGACGGGTTCAAGCATTGTTATTGTGTTGTTTAGGTTCTTCCGATGTTGTTCTCGGACGCCGGTCACGTCTAGGGTGGGTTTTGGGGCGTGACAAGCTTGGTATCAGAGTCAGGTTTAAATACATCCTAGGATTATTGTCGGTGTCTGTGGAGCTGTGTCTAGTGGAGTTTTCCTTGTGCAGCCTGATCACCTGCATGACCGAGAAACTCCCAGGATATTTATAGGCGTTTCCTATTCTTCTTAATTCTAGATTGTGTTGTAAAGCTTAAAGTCCTTTTTAGGATCGTTCTAATTCGCTCGTTAATTCGTGCCTTGCAGAAATGACTCTGACGCGATCCAAAAATGGTAAACGAGGACGTCCCGCAAAAGTTAACCGAAATCTTGGGGGCGCGAATGGTGGTAATGGAAATGATGCTGGAAATCAAGCACCACCCCCAGCACCGCCTGCTCCTGCTGTTCCTGTTGCGGGTGTTCCTGAGATTGGTACTATGCAAACGGCTATTCAAATGTTGACTGCTTTGGTTGCGGCTCAACAACAGCGTGGAGGTGTGGGACCTCATGGTGGAGGCAGATTTAAGCAGTTCCTAGACTTAAAGCCACCAGAGTTCTTTGGGTCACCAGAAGTGGACGACCCCCAACACTTCTTAGATGAGACCTTTAAGGCATTGAGGGCAATGGATGCTCAGGATTCAGAAGCTGTGAGGCTTGCTTCGTATCAGTTGAAGGATGTTGCTCACGTATGGTTTGAGATGTGGGAATCTGAGAGAGGTGACGCTGCTTTAGCTCCGACGTGGGCTGAATTTGAGGAGGCGCTCATGGAAAGGTTCTTGTTTGATGAGAAAAAAATTGCTATGGCTACGAAGTTTGAAAAGCTGGAGCAGGGTAACAAGTCAGTTCGGGAGTATAGTTTGGAGTTCACTCATCTGTCAAAGTATGCTTTATACATGATTCCGATTGAAAAGCATAAGTTGACTCGTTTCGTGAAAGGCTTGGTACCACGTATCAAGTCTGCATGTGCTGCTGTTGCTATGTCTCCTACTTGCACTTTCTCATCTCTGGTTGGGTTTGCTGAACAATAAGAAAGTTGGAAAAATGAAGAGAGGGTGGATCGAGATCAGCACAAGAAGGCCCGATCAGCGGGTGGTTTCAGTGGTAGTAATTATAGGGGAGGGCAGAGCAAAGGGTATTCTGCACCTACTCAGTCTGGAGCTTATTCGCATGCTAGTGTGCCTTCTGGTAGGCAAAGCCAGAAAAACAATAATAATAGTAAGTTTACGCAAGGAAGTAGTCGTCCGCCAGGGTGGGAAGAGCGTATTTGTCATCATTGTGGGATTAGAGGCCACATCAAGAGGGAATGCAGAAAGTGGCTACGTGAGGTGGCTGCTACGAATAACCAAAAGAATGTTCCGTCTATTTCTGCATTTGCTAGAAATCCGCCTGCTGGTAATGCTAACGATAATAATCAGAATTCTTGTAACAATGGCAAAGGAAAGGAAGTTGCTAATACTTCTGGTGGAGGGACAACTCGACTTTATGGGTTGACTCGTAGGGAGGCAGCTGAGGCTTCTGATGCTGTGGTTACAGGTATCCTTACCATCTGTTCTCATGATGCTTACTCATTGATTGATCCGGTTTCAAATTTATCCTATGTGACTCCTTATTTTGCTCTTGATATGGGTATGAAACCCGAACCTTTGTTGAAACCCTTTGCTGTTGATACGCCTTCGGGTGTTCCTGTTATTTCTTCTAGAGTGTATAAAAATTGTGTTGTTATGATTAAAGGTCGTGAGACCGTGGCTGATTTGTATGAACTTGAGATGGTGGATTTTGATGTAATTATGGGGATGGACTGGTTGTCTGCGAGTTCTGCTAATGTGGATTGTCGCCATAAGTTAGTTCGTTTCGCCTTTCCCGATGAGCCTGTTATTGTGTGGGAGGGTGAAATTGTTAAGCCAAAGGGTAGATTTATTTCCTATCTTAAGGCTCATAAGATGATTACTAAGGGGTGTATTTACCATTTAGTTGTTGTTAATGATACCAAAGTCGTAGTACCCGAATTTGCATCTGTTCCCATAGTCAGTGATTATCCCAAAGTATTTCCTGAAGATCTTCATGGTATTCCTCCTGATAGAGTTATTGATTTTGGGATTGATGTTATCCCCAACACCCAACCTATTTCTATTCCACCTTATCGCATGGCTCCAGCGGAGCTAAGGGAATTGAAGGATCAATTGAAGGACTTGTTGGATAAGGGTTTCATCCGACCAAGTTCCTCACCTTGGGGTGCTCCAGTCTTGTTTGTTAGGAAGAAGGATGGTTCCCTGAGAATGTGTGTTGACTACCATCAGCTTAATAAAGTGACCATTAAGAATAAGTATCCCTTGCCAAGGATAGATGATTTGTTTGACCAACTTCAGGGTGCTAAGTTCTTTTCGAAGATTGACCTGAGGTCCGAATATAATCAATTGAAGATAAAGGAGGAGGATATCCCGAAAACTGCTTTCCGTACTCATTATGGGCACTTTGAGTTTCTAGTCATGTTATTTGGCTTGACTAATGCGCCTGCTGCATTCATGGATTTGATGAACCGTGTTTTTAGCCGTATCTAGACCGATTCATTATTGTGTTTATTGATGACATTTTGGTGTACTCTAAGAATCGTGAGGAGCATGCTAATCATTTGAGGATAACTTTGACAACACTTGAGGAGAACGAGCTTTATGCAAAATTCTCTAAGTGTGAGTTCTGGCTTGATTCTGTGGCTTTCTTGGGCCATGTGGTGACTGGTGATGGCATTAAAGTAGACCCTCAGAAAATTGCAGCGGTGAAGGATTGGCCTAGACCCACTAGTGCGACTGAAATTCGTAGTTTCTTGGGTTTGGCAAATTACTATCGAAAGTTTGTGGAAGGTTTTTCGTCAATAGCCTCTCCATTGAATAAATTGACACAGAAGACTGCTAAATTTCAGTGGTCTGAAGCTTGTGAAAAGATTTTCCAAGAGCTTAAGACAAGGTTGACTTCGGCTCCTATTTCGACGTTACCTTCGGGGTCTGGTGGATATGTGGTGTATTGTGATGCTTCTAGAATTGGTTTGGGTTGTGTGTTGATGCAGAACGGTAAGGTGATTGCTTATGCTTCGCGTCAGTTGAAGAAGCATGAGAAGAACTATCCGACTCATGACTTGGAGTTGGCTGCTGTGGTACTTGCTTTGAAATTTTGACGTCATTATCTGTATGGTGAGCATTGCGATGTTTTTACTGATCACAAGAGTCTGCAATATATCTTCAAACAACGAGAGTTGAATCTCAGACAGAGGAGGTGGTTGGAGTTGTTAAAAGATTACGACTTGAATATCTTGTATCATCCTGGTAAGGCTAATGTGGTTGCTGATGCTTTGAGTAGAAAATCTATGGGCACGTTGGCTTATTTGCGTGCTCATGACATGCCCATGGGGAAAGAGATTCGAAGGCTCGCCAGTCTTGGGGTTAGGCTTGATGAAACTGAAGATGGAGAGTTAGTGGGAATCACTCCATCACGATCTGACATTGTAGAAAGGATTAAATTCAAGCAATATGATGATGAACTTTTGGCAAAGCTGAGAGATGGAGTGGAAAGGGGTGAGTACACTTCATTTACGGTTGGGACTGGCGATAGTGTTCTGCGATTGCAAGGACGATTGTGTGTTCCCGATGTTGATGGTCTTCGACAAGAACTAATGATGGAAGCTCATAGTTCCAAGTATTCGGTTCATCCGGGATCCACCAAGATGTATAAGGATTTGAAACAACACTATTGGTGGAAGAGCATGAAGGTTGATATTTCTAACTTTGTGGCTAAGTGTTTGAACTGTCAACAGGTGAAGGCTGAACATCAAAGGCCTGGTGGCTTGGCTCAAAACATTGAGATTCCTCAATGGAAGTGGGAGATGATAAATATAGACTTTGTTGCAGGTTTACCTCGCACAAGGGCAAAGTATGATTCAATTTGGGTGATCGTTGATGAGTCGTGAAATTACGGGATATTCGATGCTAATTCCTTAAGCTTTTGTGACTCTTTAAGCACTTTTGTTGTTACTTTTTTGTGTATTTATGTTGTTTTGTAGGATAAGATGCCCGAAGAGCATAACGGAGCAAAACGGATCAAAATAGAGCAAAAATAGAACAATCTACACTTTCTGGCAGTATCTGCTAATAGCACATGCTGCAGCATGTTGAACCCGCGAGTAGCACTTGGTGCAGCATGTTGTGCATGCAGCATCTGCGAATAGCACTTAGTACAGCATGTTGAACCCGCGAGTAGCACTTGGTGCAGCACATGGTGACAGAGAAATTGGCACAACCTGCTATGGTTTTGGCATAACATGCGACTAGCATGTTGCACCTGCGACACAACATGCGAGTAGCATGTTGTGCATGAGGGTATTATTGTCCAGATTTTGTTCCCGTTTTTGGAATGATATAAATACTCTTTTAGGGTTTGTAATAGACATCTTTGGCCATTTTCATACAAGCTTGGAGGCTAGGGTTTCATTTACACCATTGGAGGAGAAGATTGGAAGCACTTTAATGAGATATTTCTTAATCATTTCTTCAATTCCTTATTTTGTATTGCATATCTAAGTGTGTAGTATTTATTCCATTACTTGAATCTTGTTTATGAAAATATTCTTGATTAAAGTTTGGTTTGAAACTCTTGTTATGCTTATGTATTGAATGATTTTTATTCCTAATGAAGTGGGTTATTGTTTCTTTAATTAATCTCGTTCTTGAATGTTTCCAAAGGGATTAGCTAACCCTAGGACTCACCCATTTACTTAGATTGAGCTCGGAAGAGGAAATCTAGGTTGGGAAAGATTAGTTAACAAGGATTTGGGTCATTAAACCCATCTAATAACTTGAGCTCGGAAGAGGATAGTTACTTGAGGTTAAATTGATTGTGCCTAATATCACACTCTAAGGCTTGGAAAAGCTTAGTGTGAAATTCATTGATTTGGTTGGAAGACTTTCAAGGAGATTTTAGATATCATTATCTATTAACATAAACCCGATCTTAGTTGTAAAATCGTGAAATACATTGGATCGTTACTTGAGTGTAATTTCCTTTGTATCCAAACTTGTGGCCATTGATCATTTTACTTGCTTTCTAGCTTTGTTTACATTTCCGCATTAGTTATAATTTTCTCCAAAAACCCAAAATATTATCTATCGTTTGGCTTTAGCTTAGTTGGTGAAAGTTCCTTACTCTCTTAATCGCCTAGCATATTGTTCCCTGTGGGATCGACCCCGACTCATAGTTGGGTAAATTATATTGCATACGACTGTGTACACTTTCTCTTTGAGGAGTGGATTTGGACGTTATCAAAAATGGCGCCGTTGCCGGGGAACAATTTGGCATATTTGGGTTAGTTTGGGATTTAAGCTTACTTGCTCTTGTCCAAACTTGTGAATATTTGTGTAGTTGTTTTCTTTGGTTGATTTTATTTTTTATAAAAAAAAAATGGCATCATTCCATGAAAATGGGTCGGATGGAAGTTGTTCATACTTTGATGACCCTTGTCCTTATTGTGGAGGACCCCACTCTTGGCAAAATTGTTTAAAGTCTCCTGGGGGAGGATTGTGCGCACAATCTCGAACCTATGAGTGGAGCATATGTGATAGATGTGGTGGTCAAAATAGCCATTGGGATAATTGTGCTTATGTGTCCTCCCCTTCCCCGAACCCCCACTATGACGATTCTACTTTTTGTTGTGACAATGATAGGGAAATGGAAGTGGGAGAAGTTGAGAATGGACAAAATGGAGAGTTCAAGCTCATGATGGAATGCCTACTTGAAGGAGGAAATGAAAAGCAAAAAGCCTTGGAGGAGTACTTGGAAACTAGTCTCCAAAATGGCTTGATGAATGAATACAAAAATCTTCCATGGGCATTTGAACAAAATCAAGAAGAATTCTCAAATGCTCAATATGAGGAGAGAATTCCCATGTTGGAGGCCAATCATGAAAAGGAGGAATCAAGAATTGAATATCCTCCAACCGAATCCATTTTCATTAGAGATGCCAAATAAGAAAAGAAATTAGAGTCAACCGTTGTCTTAAGAAAAATGGTGGAAGTTGACTCTAGTTTGGGGGAAAATGAGAATGTCAAAATCCGGAAAAATTTGCAAATTGGGAGGTTGAAGTCTCACTCCAAGCATTTTTCAACATTGGATTTGTATGGTGATATGGGAATTGAGCCACATACATCCATGTTGGATGGTGAAGAAGAAAGACAAGTGCCTTACATCTTGCAATTCGAAAGAGTAAGAAGGCAAAATGACATTCCTCATTTAAAAGCCAAGAAGTGCAAAATGAAGAAATTAACGTTTGGCTTGTTCATCTACTTACCACCCCCCACCGCTCGTGGTCACAAACTTGAGTCCAAGTTGGGTGCCCAATTCATAAGCTCCAAATGGCGAGAAAAACGGTAAAGTTTGCAATCGTCGTGCCGCGACGTTAAATTAAGCGCTTGGTGGGAGGCAGCCCATCGTTTTAAATTTTTTTATCGTTTTTGAAATTTTATTTTTTAGAATAGTTTAGTTTATGGTTTGTGACTAATTTGCAAAGTTTCAGAATTTTTGGAGTTGTTTTGAGTATGTCGGATTTCCGGACAGCCCCCCAAAACCAGTAAAGGCTGCTGATTTTTTTTTTCCAGGTGACATAACATGCGAATCGCAGGTCATGCCTGCGAGGCGCAGGTTGGGTCGCACATTGCGACAAAAAAAAAATTTAGGTGACATCACCTGCGAATCGCAGGTCGGGTCGCAGGTCATGCCAGTAAAAAAAAAAAATCTCTTTTTCTATTTTTATGTTTTGTTTAGATTATGTGCAGCGAGGACACTGCAATGTTTATAGTTGGGGGTGGCACGTGGTAGCACATTATATTTTGAAACTTGCTCAAAATTTTTGAAAATTTTGTTCTTTTGACATGTTGTGGATTAGTCATTCTTATTATTTTATTTTCTTTGAGGAAAAATGTGAAAACTTTTGGCTTGTTTGGTACTAATAGAGTTAGTCTCTTGCATGTGAAATTGAAATACGAATACCCCTCCAAATTATTTTGTGGAAGTTAAAAAGCAAGGTACGGAGGAAAGAATGATCTTGGTGACTACTTTTTGGCTCATTTGGTGACTCTTTACCTACTAGTTGTGTTACTTTGGATTATGAGATACTGCACTAGTTGTTCTTGCTTAGGAAGTGAAATTGATCCATCTTAACTAGTTCATATGCCATGTGTGGTGAGTGTTTGTTGAATAATTCTTGTGTTTACTTTTATCATCTAGAACTTGCCCGGTTAGTCGTTCAATGCTAATTTTGATTATGTTGGTTGAGAGAGATGACCTTGGGCTATCTTTGTGATTTTTGAAAACGCCTCTTTAGCCTTTCTAGCCTACCATTGCATAAATAATATCGCTAGTAACCCCATTTGAGCCTATGACCTTTTCTTTGATTGTCACATTACAATCCTTTACCCTTTTTGATGAGAAGTCTCTCTTTTGAGAATTTGAGGCCAAAAGCCTAAGTTGGGGGTGTTAGTGTTGCTGGAGAGTGGTGAAGGTTGGTGTTGTGGAAAAGTCAAAAGAAAGGAAGAAAATTTGAAAAATACAAAAAGGTTGCAAACTTTTTGTGCAAAAAAAAAAAAAAGAAGTTTGAATAATTGGGGAAACTAGTATGCAAAGGAAGGAGTGATGTTTTGAAATGAAGAGCAAAGTGGACAAAAAGTATGTGTAGTGTTCAAGGAGGGCGTAGTCACTTGTATCCCAAATACTTATCCTACCCTTTCCTAAGCCTACATTACAAGCTTAAAAAAGTGCCTATGTGATCTCCAACCGAATGTTTTTGAGTTAGTGACGAACGAAAATAATGGCAAGCTTATGGTGTGATATTTGTTAGCACTAGAACTTCTTTGTTGAGTGTGAGAGACTTTTGTGTATTTTTCCCTTGCGTCGTTGTTGTGAATTTAGTGATTTTCGGACTTTATTTCTTGTGAGGGCATATGGATTACGATAGATTGGTGATGTTGAAAAATTCAAAGTTGAGTCAATTGAGCATATCTAGTAAGCTAGTGGTTTTGAGTCACTTATTGAGGCTTGAGTGTTGTTGCTTCATGGTTTTAAATCTCTAGTGCATTCGTGAAATTGTATTTTGAAATGAGGGAGTTATTTGGTTGAAGCTTCACATGTTTGTAGCCTAATTGTTGGTACCAACCAAAGTCATGTTTTTGTGCTTAAAGTGGATTCTCATTGAGATTTTTGTTTTGATTTGCTTGAGGAAAAGCAAAGGCTTTAAGTTGGGGGTGTTGATGAGTCGTGAAATTACGGGATATTCGATGATAATTCCTTAAGCTTTGGTGACTCTTTAAGCACTTTTGTTGTTACTTTTTTGTGTATTTATGTTGTTTTGTAGGATAAGATGCCCGAAAAGCATAACAGAGCAAAACGGATCAAAATAGAGCAAAAATAGAACAATCTACACTTTCTGGCAGCATCTGCTAATAGCACATGCTGCAGCATGTTGAACCCGCGAGTAGCACTTGGTGCAGCATGTTGTGCATGCAGCATCTGCGAATAGCACTTAGTGCAGCATGTTGAACCCGCGAGTAGCACTTGGTGCAGCACATGGTGACAGAGAAATTGGCACAACCTGCTATGGTTTTGGCACAACATGCGACTAGCATGTTGCACCTGCGACACAACATGCGAGTAGCATGTTGTGCATGAGGGTATTATTGTCCAGATTTTGTTCCCGTTTTTGGAATGATATAAATACTCTTTTAGGGTTTGTAATAGACATATTTGGCCATTTTCATACAAGCTTGGAGGTTAGGGTTTCATCTACACCATTGGAGGAGAAGATTGGAAGCACTTTAATGAGATATTTCTTAATCCTTTCTTCAATTCCTTGTTTTGTATTGCATATCTAAGTGTGTAGTATTTATTCCATTACTTGAATCTTGTTTATGAAAATATTCTTGATTAAAGTTTGGTTTGAAACTCTTGTTATGCTTATGTATTGAATGATTTTTATTCCTAATGAAGTGGGTTATTGTTTCTTTAATTAATCTCGTTCTTGAATGTTTCCAAAGGGATTAGCTAACCCTAGGACTCACCCATTTACTTAGATTGAGCTCGGAAGAGGAAATCTAGGTTGGGAAAGATTAGTTAACAAGGATTTGGGTCATTAAACCCATCTAATAACTTGAGCTCGGAAGAGGATAGTTACTTGAGGTTAAATTGATTGTGCCTAGTATCACACTCTAAGGCTTGGAAAAGCTTAGAGTGAAATTCATTGATTTGGTTGGAAGACTTTCAATGAGATTTTAGACATCATTATCTATTAACATAAACCCGATATTAGTTGTAAAATCGTGAATTACATTGGATCGTTACTTGAGTGTAATTTCCTTTGTATCCAAACTTGTGGCCATTGATCATTTTACTTGCTTTCTAGCTTAGTTTACATTTCCGCATTAGTTATAATTTTCTCCAAAAACCCAAAATATTATCTCTCGTTTGGCTTTAGCATAGTTGGTGAAAGTTCCTTACTTTCTTAATCGCCTAGCATATTGTTCCCTGTGGGATCGACCCCGACTCATAGTTGGGTAAATTATATTGCATACGACCGTGTACACTTTCTCTTTGAGGAGTGGATTTGATGTTATCAATCGTGGATAGACTTACGAAGTCTGCCGATTTTCTTCCTGTAAAGACGTCATATGCCGCTGCAGAGTACGCCAAGTTATATTTGAAGGAGATTTTTAGGTTGCATGGTGTTCCAACATCCATCATATCTGACAGAGGTACGCAATTTACTGCTCATTTCTGGCAGACGTTTCAAGAAGGTTTGGGGACAAAAGTGAAACTGAGCACTGCCTTTCATCCTCAAACTGATGGGCAAGCAGAGAGAACTATTCAAACTTTGGAGGATATGTTGCGTGCTTGTGCAATCGATTTTGGAGGAAGTTGGTATGAACACCTACCTTTGGTGGAATTCGCTTACAATAATAGCTATCAAGCTAGTATTCAGATGGCTCCTTATGAGGCTCTTTATGGGAGGCGTTGTCGGTCTCCAATTGGTTGGTTTGAACCAACGGAAGTAGAGTTGTTTGGTCCTGATTCAATTCATGAGGCGATCGAAAAGGTAAATCTTATTGTGCAACGACTAAAGACCGCACAGAGTAGACAAAAGTCTTATACGGACATGAGGCGTAGGGAATTGGAATTTGCTATTGGTGACAAGGTTTTCTTGAAGGTGTCACCTATGAAGGGGGTAATGCATTTTGGCAGAAAGGGCAAGCTTAGTCCTCGCTACATTGGTCCTTATGAGATTGTTAGAAGAGTTGGGCAGGTAGCTTATGAGTTGAGATTATCGGCTGAGATGTCCATGGTTCATCCGGTGTTTCACACTTCGATGTTGAGGTTGTATAAACCTAACCCTTCTCATGTGTTGAACTATGAAGAGGTTGAGATTGATGAATCCTTGTCTTATGAAGAAGAACCGGTTGAGATTCTAGATCGCCAAGTTAGAAGGTTGAGAACAAAGGATGTTGCATCGGTTAAAGTGTTGTGGCGAAATCATAATACTGAGGAAGCTACTTGGGAAGCGGAAGAGGACATGAAGAAGATATATCCTCACTTGTTCCCTATTTCAGGTATGAGTTAAGTTTTGAACTATTCGTGCACAAGGTGATTGTGTGGTTAAAATTCGTGTTGGTTATTACCTTCCTAGAATACAATCCTCATTCGAGGACGAATGATCTTAAGGGGGGGATAATGTAACACCTCGTAAACTTGAACTAGGTGTGAATGTGTAAAAATCTAGTATTAAGATGATATTTTATCTATATGAATCCATTCTTGATGAATTCGGGTGGAGGATGGTCGTTTTGAAGTAAAACCAACTAGGGAAGTTCTTAAGGGCTCTTAAATTCGCCTAAGTTTTGGAAGGTCTGTCTTCTGGGAGATTTTTATGAAAATGTGTTGCGAATTTGGAAAAACGTCCTTGATGAAAGTTGTATATCTTTGAAATAGATTTCCAACGGTAGGTCGCCCAGCCCAAAAAAAGCTTCGTACAAAGAGTTATGCCTATGTTACCCAACACTGTGCAGAACCGGCACCTGCCGTTTATGAGGGCGCGTGCGATGGCCCCGCGCCGCACGCCGATCGCACAAAAACCCCTTCTCTGACCAATGATCTGAGTATGCTCGTGCGCTGCCTGTGCATCGCACGACCATCGCATAACAGGGTCGGTTTCGGGTCAAAAAGTCGGTTTACGCGTTTTAAGTTATATCTAAGGTTTGGGGTTTATTTCCCCAGCACCCCATTCACGAAAAATTTCCCTAAAGTCAATAAGAACAAGTCCCAAGCCTCAAGAACCATACAAGGTAAGTGTTATCGTGATTCTAGGTTGAATTCAAGTTCCTAATCCCTTTCTAACATGATTTTATGACCAAAACCTAGGGTTTGCAACATAATTCTTTCCAAATAGATTCAAGCTAGGGTTTGGGTGTTCTTCATTAGAAAAGTGATTTGTTAAACCTTGTTTAACAAATTAAGGTATGTCTCTTTTGAACATACTGTTTCTATCGGTTTTTACGAACTCTTTGGTTGTGATTTGTATGTCTCTTTAAAAGTAAAATCCTTTTTGAATATAAAGGTAATTTATATAGCTCTTTTGCAAACTTTCTTGAAAGATTGATTCTTTATAAAAGCATGATTTGAATGATATGATGAATTGGTTGTACACTATTGAAATTTATAACATGTTTTGATTAATGGTTAATGTGCGTGAGGGGACAAGCCCACATTAAACCTTGATTGTATTATCCTCTGTATACGTAGAAATCATAATCATTTTCTTCTATAAGAGATGATCAGTGATGATGGTTAATTTTGGGTATTGATGATTTTACAAAGGAACTATGACAAAGGAATCTTGTTTAAAGAAGTGGAAACGTTTTCAAGATTATCTAAGAAATTATGGAATTCCGTAATGACATAATGAACTTTAATGCTATTTGATGGTGTGATTACTTTGAGACAAATTGTGAATCGACTTCTATGCTATGAACTTTGTTTTGTGTTTGGCCTAGCTACACGGGAGGAAGGGTAGCCACTATGGATCCTAGTGTGTCATTGCCTAGCCATTTGGGAGGAAGAGTGGCCACCGCTGGGTTCGCTACCCGGGGTGTGATTTATGCCTAGCTATTCGAGAGGAAGGATAGCCACCGCGTACTACATAGTCCGCTGTGATTTATGCCTAGCTATTCGGGAGGAAGGATAGCCACCGAGAATTATATGTTCCGGTGTGGTGCGCTATGCGCGATATGCTTGGTTCTTGGGCCTGTATTGGCATGTGTGACATCCTTATTCTCTTATGGAATTGTTGATGACTATCTTAGTTGATTAAAAAGACATGTTTGAAGTTGTAACTTGACAAGAGGATTTATAATTGGTTTTGATAATTCTTACTGAGATACATAGACTGAATAACTGCTCTTACGTTGGTTTCATATGATTCTCAAGACTGATTTCTTCATGTATTATTTTACTTTATTTTCGAATTATTCATTGTCCCCGAGGCACTCACTGAGTACGAAGTACTCAGGCATACCATTGTTGTTTTTGATGGTATGTTAGGTAACAGAGAAGAGCAGGTTCTTGATACTCCCGGTGCTTAGGAAGGACTTGCTGTTGCAGCTAATTTGGTGAGCCCACACATTCATTCGTGGGACACCCTATTGATTTGCTTATTTATTACATTAGTTGTCCGGGCTGCGTCCCGATGAGTCAGACTATTATTCCTTTATCCTAGAAGCTCCCTAGTATACATTTGTGGGTAGTTATTGAGTTATTGATTAACTCTTGGGCACGTTGTTGTGTTTGAAAGGTTTAGGTAACTAAAGACTTCCGCTGATTTAATTTTTATGTGCATGATTTGTTTACCTTTATTTTATAAACTATTGGAGGCGAATGTTGAACTTGGCGGGTTCAAGCATTGTTATTGTGTTGTTTAGGTTCTTCCGATGTTGTTCATGACGTCGGATGCCGGTCACGTCTAGGGTGAGTTTTGGGGCGTGACACAATTAAATCCTTATAGCCTCAAGCAAGATATTTTTTCCAATTTTAAATCCATTATCTAAACACTAACCATATTATCAATTCCATTAACACTCGTTACACTTTATCTTGTCATCATTTCTGTTTATAAACCCCGTTTTCTACTGGAACTATTTTACCAAAATTTACAACCTAAATGTGATGAAATTTTTTGTATTATAACTTTTTGTATTTGAATAAAGAAAGCACCAAACTTACCAACTTTTTTTAAAGAAACGAAAAAACTGCGGATTTAAAATCGTAATCATTCTTGGCAAATGATTTTCTTGTTCCAAAGTTATGTTGTGAATGTAGTGTTCAACCTCCTCATACGTTTCTTCTTCCACTGGAGTCACATTTTGAATAAGTGATAACATTCCATCAACATGCATGGTCTCTTACTCTGCCGGAACCTGATATTAAAGGGATTAAAAGGAACGATCAAGAAAGTCAATGACCTTTATATCATAATTATGCAAGACGCAAAATAATATATAATCAAGGAACTACATATACATGTACTACAGAATTCCCATGTTACAATACATAAAATTCAAGCAATGAAAAGTAAAAGAAAATACAACGCTATGGTTGGTGGGTAAAAGTAATGATATGGGTATTTATCAATCCATCTGCTTCGTAACTTCCCCTACAATCACTCTTAATTAACTTCCCTTTAATCTCTCTTATAAAATTAGTTTCTTTTAAAACTGAAAGAATAAATTAAAAAGAAAATGTGTGTTTAACTGTGGGAGATTGCACAAACAATTTAGGGAAAGTAGGATCTAAATTCTGCAACATGAAATCTAAATCTAAAATAATGTTTTGAAATAAAAAACGTGTGTTCTACTGTGGGGGATTGCAACGACAATTTAGGGAAAGTGGGATCTAAAATTATGCAATTTGAAATCTAAATGTAAAATAATGTTTTTAAATAAAAACATAAAGAGTAAAAAACAAAAACTTGTGTTCTAATAAGCAACATCAAAAACCAGTTTTTTCTAAACAAATAAAAGTGTAGATATATGTAATTTGTTTTGATTAATTTTTAAAAATTATTATCTAAATTTAAATATTATTTAAATTTTCAAAAACATAACCAATTATTAGATAACCTAAAAAATATTTTTAATAATAAATAGATATCCACATAGATGTAGATTATCAGGTTAGGAGGATAAATGATTTCTATATTTTCTCCACATTAGATTAAATTACATGGTTAATTTGAAGAGAAACTGATTCCTATATTCTCTCCTCATTACTTTTATCAATTGTAGCTTTTATTTTTTGTTTTGTATTTTTCTAGCGATGACACACTTCATTATATCGTCGTTTTGCCACTCCTATTTTATATAGATAGATTTCATAGAATTATATTATAATATAATAATTCCAGGTTTGAATTTTTTGAGTCTCTTAGTCACTGCAATTGATTGTTACTCCAGAATAAATGTAATAACTTTGAAACATATACACTGCTAAGATTTTTTTTTTTATTATTGTGAGTACTTTATAAAAGAATTCCTACTATTTTAAATATGAAAAATGGAATTGATTCCTTGCTTTATGTGCAAAAGTTTGTAAGCAACCCTTCAAGCATTTATTTGTTTCACATTGAATCTCAACTAAAACAACAATATCAAGAAAAACTTGATGAAGCTTGTCCAGACTCCTCTTCTCTGTATGTCCATTACAACCTGATGTCTAGCTTCGTCCTTAAGATTAATCCGTCTTTCATGGAATAATTTTGCTTTTTAACTTTCTCCTGAAATTATCTTCTCATCACTTCATCTGTTAGTTTCCTGACCAATGCTTATCCCTCCACCCATAACATGCATTTATACCTCCAAACTGAAAGTCAATACTTCATAGGCAAAAACCTTTAACTTTCGTATTAAAATGGTCGCATTTGTTTTTACAAAATAAATGCAATAAAAAAAATCGAGAAAAATCAACAACTTAAAATCTTTAAGCAAAAGATACCAAATATAGAAAAGAGATAAAAATTTATCTCACAAAAATATAACAATTCTGAAAAACAATTAAATCCTTATAGCCTCAAGCAAGATCTGTTTTCCAATTTTAAATCAATTATCTAAACACTAACCATATTATCAATTCCATTAACACTCGTTACACTTTCTCTTGTCATCATTTCTGTTTATAAACCCTGTTTTCTACTGGTACTATTTTACCGAAATTTTACAACCTAAATGTGATGAAATGTTTTGTATTATAACTTTTTGTATTTGAATAAAGAAATCACCAAACTTACCAACTTTTTTTAAAGAAACAAAAAAACTGCGGATTTAAAATCGTAATCATTCTTGGCAAATGATTTTCCTATTCCAAAGCTATGTTGTGAATGCAATGTTCACCACCTCATACGTTTGTTCTTCCATTGGGCTCACATTTTGAATAAGTGACAACATTCCATTAACATGCGTGGTTTCTTACTCTGCCGGAACCTGATATTAAAGGGATTAAAAGGAAAGATCAAGAAAGTCAATCACCTTTATATAATAATTATGCAAGACGCAAAATAATATATTTTATACCCCATTTTAAACGGGTTAAATTAGAGTACAACATATTGGAGATTCCCAAATTGCTTTATTTTAAGGAGTCGCCACCTAATTAAGTTTAAGATGAATTAGGGCACCTAACTATTATAACTAAGGTAAAAATAGCTAAACCTCCATTAATAGTCTGCTTAATTTGTGATTCTAGGTAATGGTTCTAATTATTCTAAAGGGAAGGGGTTAGGCATCCTCTAGGATCCGTTAACTACGGTTTACCAGTCAAACTTTGATTAATTAATTAAGAGTAAATATAATGCTTAAATTTTAAAATGGTTCACAAATGTTGCTAAAGTTTTAAAAGGAAATGTCAGTGAAAATAAGATTTACGGAAAAACATAATATATAAAAAAAACTTTAAATGCCATTTTAAAATAGGACTTATAAATGTCGCTAAGACTTTAAATGAAACTAATAATGATGCTATTTAAAATAATACTTGTACAAAATATGATGATTTGCATAAAAAGAGGATTTTCAATGCTATTTAAAATAAAACTTGGACATGTTGCTAAAGCCTTAAATGAAAATGTAGTAATGTTATTGAAAATAAGACTTGCAAAAATATAACAACTCGCCTATAAATAATAGCCTTTTAGCAAAATGTGAACTTTAGACAAAATTTATATTATATCAATATGGTGATGTAAAAATACCTAGACTTGTTTTCTTTAAAATGTGATGGAAAGGGTATGAGTTTTCTATCTTTTATATTAACTATGCTTGGCTAAAAGATGTGTATTATTAGATAAATCTTGGAACATTATTTATAGAATGTACTTGAATTTATATTTGCATATTAGTGACATTTAAATTTTCTAAGATAGTAAGCATAAATCGTGATTCCTTTAGCTCAAAATATGTAGTCATACTATTTTGAAAAATCAATTATTCTAATGAAAATAAATATTATAAATAAAATAGAAGAGAATGAAACTTGTGGCATTAATTATTAGTTTCCTTAGATTAACTACCCATCATTCTAAAACCAGTCATACTAATTCCCTATAATTCAACTAAGCTAGAAAAACAAACAAAGTAAAAGGGTTAGTCAAATAATGCAAGTTAACTACACAAGAAATAAAATAGAGGCATAAAATAAATTAAATGGGCTGCTGCGGATCTGCCCGCTATTGGGCTTTGGCCCAACATATTTTATGTGTTGCTGCAAGCTGTTCCTGTCTATTGGGCTTTGGCCCAGATATCTTTTATTTGCTGCGGACCTAGATTGACTCGAGAGAGAATATCACGTTGGGCTTTAGCCCAACACCGAATGCGGAGGGTGACGAGTCCCTTGGACTCGTATGCGAGGTTCATGCAAAAAATAAAAGAAAAAGGATTAATAAGTAGGAATTTATAAAAAGGATAATTTGAATTTTAATAAGGAAAGCAGTAGCTAAAGAAAGATATCACATAATCAATAAACGAAACATCTTTAAGCATGTGTTTAACGACTTAGCGAAATGACACAAGAGTTAAGAGGCAGCACTTATAACGCATAAATAATAGGCAACACTTGTGTCAAAAGGTTTGCAACAGAACGAGGTAACCAGGCATGGCACATTCTATGAGAGTACACCAACTAATCAGAACTATAGGAAAGCACAACCAGTAGCAACTGGCGCCGTCGAGCAGTGACGATAACAACCAGCTATTCTAAGAGGCAGATGGAGACCAGCCCTTTTAAAAAAAAAAGCAATAACCAATTCCTATCGAAAGGCCACAAATTTTCAATGGCAAAGTATACCCAAACAACAACTGTTCTCTGGCCAAGTGTATGCTCTATCCTTTTAAAGTTCAACAACCAAAACAACCAGCCACGACAATGAACTCGTCAAAGCAGCAATAATTAAGACAGAAGTTTAAAGAGATTTAGGATTTAGAGCTATTTTTATTACTATTTTAAATCCCACCAGCATCAGCTGGGTTCTTGAGGAAGGGATTTCAATATGACGTTCGTGGAATTCTTTATCAACCTATTTGAGGGTGTAAAAGAAAAGATTTCGACATTCTAATTCTCAGACCATGTAATTCAACCAGTAAGATAGCAATCAAAAGCAGTGAAGATACAAGTAAGGAAATCACTCAAAGGGACAGTTTTGTTATGCACATTCAACTTACCAGAATAAGGAGAAAACAGCTTATGATTAAGACCATGATTATTTCCAATCTACACCTACTTCACAACTTGCCGAATAGACATGACCAGATGAACAGATGCAACACTAAGAGAATAAATACATACTCCTAAATGGATAGTTTCAGGCATATGTAGGCAAATTATCAAGAGGCAAAGACACTTCTTATTTCTAGGTGAGACATGTTCAAGCCATTACCAAATTCTTCATTCACTTAGGGACTTCCAACAAATATTCAATCTCACAGCTACATTACTTATCAGAGGGAAAGATAAAGGCTGAAACCAGGTATGCACTCATACTAGTTGTCGATGAACCTAGGCAAAATAAAGATCTACAAAGATATACATGACATTCAGAATACTAAAAAAAAAGATCAGTTATTTTTTAAAAAAAAAAGGGTTAATTGAGCTAAACTTCCAGCATTATCTAATTCATTAAATGAAACTTATTCAAACTCTTTCAAATATCATGCAATGTTATAACAAGATCTCACGGTTTTCAGATACTCAACAAGGTTAAAGGAGAACATAAATACAACACGGTGTAAATGTTCGATTATACAGAGGCATGATCATTCAATATACTCGCATGAACTACATACGGACATAACATGCTAATAAAACTGAAAACAACTGAATTGAATTAATGCATGAATAGATAGATTCTACTAACTATTAATCTAGAAACTAAACCACATTAAACATGAATATCTAAACATTTTAACTACCAAAACGAAACTAACTAACTAAAACAGAAATATGCATAATGCTACTAAGCTAAGCTAGACTAAAACTAACCAGCCAAGACCACAAATAGGTATGAACACATAAACACTTATTGAGCTGCTGACTGATATTAAACTAAATATGGGAGAGTTGTTTACATACTTAACTAAACTAAACTAAATTATCCTACATGAACATGCTTAAACACGCAAACAGACTAACACAGAAACAGACTTATCTGTTGAACTAAAATAACTTAACTAAAACTAACATGCTTGAATCATGGAACAATATACTAAAATAACATAGAGCAACAAAAATGCAGCAGAAATAAAAAAAAGGGAATGGAGAATTACCTTCTTCAGGTGCAGCGAAATGAGGCTTCGAGTCTCCGATCCACCTCGAAACACCACCTAATCCAAAGTTGGTATCCTCTCGGACCCGAAACAGCAAAAAGAGAATAAAATGTTTAATATTTTCTGAGTCGATATTCAGCGATATTGCTGACTGCTAAAACAACTGATATTTTGTAGGGATTTTTTTAGGGCGGCTAAAGAACTCTCTCTTTTATGGAATTTCCGTGGCTAAAAGGCTCTTAATATTTTCAGGGGGATTTTCGCCGTTCCAAAATACCTCCCCTTCTACGAACCCTGTAAACTAATATTTATAAAGGGGGAAAATCTAGGGTTTGCTCGGATTCCACAAATTTGAGCAGGATTATTTGAAGTTCAAAAATACCAGTCAACAACGCTAGGGCTTTTCTATCCTCAATTAGAAAAAGATGAAGAAGAATACAAAACCCATTAAAACTCTTGTACCTGAAGGTAAAAAAAAAAAAACAATAAAACGATTTTTGATCACAACTTGACAAAACTCATCAGAATCATTTCAGATTCTAGCAGAAAAGAAAGAGGAAGAGACAAGATTTACCCGCGTCAACAATCGAAAAACTGATCGGGGGGGGGGGGGGGGGGGGGAGGTACAAACATTAACTTCCCTTCCCAAATCGACCGTGCATAGGTCTGTGAGAAGCGAAAGGCTTTTGTAATTTTTCCATCTTGGTCGTGGAAGAGAAAGGGCGTGAGGAGAGAGAGGAGCGGGGAAGGGAGTGATGCGGCGCTGAAGAAAACGATAAGATCCCTAAAGGTTCTTTTGTTAAAAGGAGGATTGGGCCGTCGGGTCGGGTCACGGGTGTGGGCTGGTCGGGTCTTGGGCTGGTTTGTTTTAAATTGTTGGGACGACTTCAATGGATTAGGATTTTAGCCCAAATAGTTTTAGGATTAATATGGACTGCATTAATATACAATATGTAATTATTAGTGCTCAGATAAAAATATTATATGACGTCGTAATAGCCGTGCAATAATATTTTGAAAATCAACAGTAAATAAACGCTATTATTTAATTATGTGAAAATAAACGTGATGCGTGTGCATAAGATGGTAAAAATACTGAAATGATAAAAAATGTGGATTGTCATAATACCGGTAATAACAATAATAATAATAATAATAATAATGGTAGCAGTAACAAAAACAATAACAGCTAGCGAACGAAAACGCCGGTATTATTAAGAGGCTGATAATTATAGTAAAAATATAAATAATTATTTTAAAGTTGCCAAAATATCAGAAGCGTAAATAAATATTTTGGGGGAAGACGGGACAAAATTGAGTGTCAACAATATATAATCAAGGAACTACATACATGTACTACAGAATTCCCAAATTACAATACATAAAATTCAAGCAATGAAAAGTAAAAGAAAATAGAACGCTATGGTTGGTGGATAAAAGTAATGATATGGGTATTTATCACTCCATCTGCTTCGTAACTTCCCCTTCAATCACTCTTAATTAACTTCCCTTAAATCTCTCTTAAATCTAAAATTAGTTTCTTTTAAAACTGAAAGAATAAAAAAAAGGGATAATTTCAGAGACCTCACCTCCAGGTTTGGCTTTATTTCACTAACCTCCCTCGTGGTTTACGATGTTACCCTTACCTCGCTTATTTTCATTTTTTTGTAACAATTCTTTTAACCTATAAATTATTAATATAAAAAATTATGATCTGACCAATTTACCCTTTATTATGTACTTTATGTTTAATTAACTTTGTAGACAATCTTTTAAATTTCCTTTAGATGGTAGATTAAAAAAAAAAATCACAAATTCACCATTCAGTTTTAAAGCAATCCCGTTTGGTTAATTAGAAGCTAGATTTTTCTCATTATGCTTAGAGATCAAGAGCAGCATCAATATAACTTTTTGAAATTTCTGTAGCAACCTTTTTAATCAAAAAGCTGAATAAGAATTCTCTAAAATTAGCATTGACATTCAACAAAAATTTGAAAAGAAAAAAGAAGTTAATAATTGATGTACCAAGCTTGAAATTGTTGTATTAATAGAAAGGATAAGTAATCACATTAACCTCCAAAAGTTTCATCCTGCATTGGTGTCTGTCATAAGCTCAAATCCATGAAATTCTACTAGCATTACATTATCCAATGTTCTAATTTCCATAGCTTTTCACTCTTTCCCTCATAGCGGAATAGTAGGTTTTATTACCTACAAACCAAAATACCCGCATTAGCTCTTCCTGAAAGGAGAA